>NW_005842002.1:2730175-2734856 GCF_000455745.1 Alligator sinensis
CAGGAGCCGAATCTCCGAGTCAGAGTCGGCCAAATCGATTCGGGGCAGTGATTGAAGTCACCAAATCAAATCACTGCCCCCCAAATCAGCCGAATCTAAATCTGAAGCGAATACTAGCCACTTCACACAGGCCATTTGATCGTTCATCAGATGATAGAATAAGCCCACCTTCTCCACATCAAATAAATTCAATCTTTTTTTAAAAGCTGTTGGCATATGGTAAAATAAGTTAATATCCTTTTCATAATCTCTTGTATTTTGAATTTCTCTTTCTTGCAAACTACAGAGACAACTGATATTGTATCTGAATAAGCTGTTTACAATTTTTTGCCCTGTTTTCCTCAGGGACAATATTACAGGCAGAAGAAAGAGTTCAAAGAAAACAGAGTTGTTACATACCTCAAGAGTTATTAATTACTTTTTATTCATCCTTGGGTTTTTCTTATTTAAGTATATAGAATTATTTCTTAGTCATGTCCTATTATCCACCACATTTTTAGATCAACTTCACACTGCTACTACTACTCACTATTACTGAACATACTGTTCTTTTTTGTTAGCCTATAACATAGGCTATTTCATCAGTTGCAACTGCTGTCTCACCTGCATTATATTTGGAGATTCAAGGCCTTCCAATAATTTGCGCACCACCAGAATTTTATTTAATTGATTGTAAATCTTACCATGGCATCCAGATTATTTTTGTTTTGGGAACGAACTGTAAACACATCAAATCCTACAAAATTTCCTACTCAGAGTATATGGGTTATATTAAAGTATATTTCATTAACCACACAACCTAGCCGAGATTTTTTCCCCTTAGAAGTACTAGTAAGGCATCCCAGGCTTGATGTCATCCATAACTTTTGTGTGTACTCTCCATTTCAAATGATACTCAACAAAGAGTGCCAGAATTGGGTGGGCTTTTACTGAGAAAATTAATTCCTTATGTTTCCTGTTTGTGGTTTATGTTTCCTGTTTGTGGCTTATCCACAGTCAGGTGGCCATTTCTACTAACTTATTGTTAACACAGTCTGTCAAATATGAGACCACATATTTCTTGCAAACTGTTTGTTGCAAGCTTGAGTTCTATATTCAGTTACTTCAGTTATAAATTTTCAAATAGATCACTGGACCACGTGACCTGGTCACATGATACATTTCTGTTTGCTGACAGATTGAGTATTACCTTCAGCATCACATTTTTCCCTCTGAACACTCATTACAAATCTCTGTAAATATTTTGCAAAATAACCTTTTTATAATTCACTGTTGTGAGTAAACTTATGGTACCTTTACAGAAATCAAATATAAAAAGGGTACAATCACCATCCAAATTAATAAATTTAAACATTCAAACAAATGGTTATAAGTGAGTGTTTGTAGTGTTTGCTTGATTTAAAGAAAAAAAAACATACAGGAGTAATATCCCTTGCCATGCCTACTATAGATGCCATAAGTCCTTCAGGTAAAACCTCTCAAGGCAATATGCCAGCTGGGACTTCCTGGAGAAGATCACCTCAGCCTACTCCAGATGCCCACTCCACTCCATTCCCAATGTACTGATTTTGCCAGCTTTCCACTCGTTGAAGCTTACAAGCAGTTTCTATTCAACCTCCTCTTCCTTAAATTGAAGAGATGTTAGTTTGTCATTAATTGCACCTGCAAGTAGTATCACACAGAGATTTCTCAGGTAACCAGGTCCCAAAACATTTAGAGGTATAGAATCTAATAAGATTGTGCAGCTAAGACTGTGCCAAGTACAAAGGACTGGTATGACATGGTCTCTTTGGTGAAGCACCACTTCACAAAGAGACCAAAGCACCACAGATCCATTCAACCCTAATTTCAGTGTCCAAGTGGTCTCAGAACACAGCTCCATCTAGAATTTGTTGCAATAAGCTAGTTTTTCATTGGTAAAAGGTATAGCAAGATGGGGGCGGAAAGCCACATCTTCCCATCAGGGACATATAAAAACATGTCTGTGGCAACCTAAACATCTGGAATTAGCTCCACATTTATTGACTCTTGAAATAATGGATTAGTTGCATGGTTCCAGTATTTGGATTTCCATCCCATTTATAATGATGATATACCTATTTGGGGCCTTAAACAGTTCTTTAAACTTTACTATGTTGGCTTTAAATGACTCATATGAAATACTCACCAATAATAATTGTTCTAATTCTCCAGACACACCATTAAGTAGTCCTTGCAAATACTTAAGAAACTTGTGAACTGTGGAGAAGAAATACAATATGCTCATCTCCTCCCACATACAGTTAGTTGGACTTAATTGTTTTAATATTTGTGTGTAACATTTTATATTTACATATTTTAATAACTATAGCTCTTTACAGAGATTAACTAAATCTCATAAAAAGTCTTGCAAGATTAATGAGATTATTACTATCCACATGTTAGTGCTGAATAATTTAAGGTACAGAGATGTGAATGGCAAGAAGAACATTAGAGAGTATCCAAAACAACCTTACAGCTATCTTTGCTTTGCATTAACATTGTAAGGTTCTATCATTTATATCCAATCAACAATTAATATGCAGTGAGATGCTCAGAAGTTTTTGCTAATTTTTGAGACTGCTGAGTGATGTTCATGACTCATCACTCCCATTGCTTTCAGTTGGAGATTTGGGCCCTTATCATTCCTGAATGTCAGACACATGATATCTCAGGAGGAGCATCCTGAAATTGAGGTATACAAAAGTAGTGAATGCTTCTGAAAATACCAGCCAAGGAGAATAATAGAATGCCATACGACTAGACAGCCTGCCCAACTAAAAAGATAATCCTAACATATTTTAACGATATATTTTTGCTGAATTGTATATTGTCTGACAAGAATCCTATATTGTCTGTCTAGAATAAGGTATTGAAATGAAGAAAAGAGTCAAAAAGATCTCTGACCAAACTAAGGCTGGAATATAAAAGTGTTTGTGTCTAGTGTATATTGCTTTTAAAATTGTATCAGCATTCTTGGACAGTTGAAAGGACTTTTAAAGATAATTTTAGAAAAATATTATCTTAATTAACAACTGGTAATAGTGAAAATACATGAAAGCTGATGGAATTTCCCAGAAACAGATGCTTTAGAGAGTAACTAATCCTTAGTTAATTTTCCATGACTCAGGAAATAGTAATTTCATTTGATGAGTTCCAAGATCAGAATCTTTTTCTCAGTTTAAATAACCTCACTTGTCTAATTGTATATTTACTACATGCATCAATCTTCTAGGCTTTTGCACTCTTGCCACTTCCTCCAGAATATCCACAATCACCTGAAAACTAGTTCTATAAAGGTTGCAGTGTTCATTGAAATTTTCAGCAGATATCACATTTAACATAGATATCAGTATTCCCCTGTGATAATGCCTTATTCATTTGTAAAGTGAGCTCAGGCAAAGAATAGGAATGAAAGAGTAACAAGGAAACATCAAACCTCTTTGCAGATACAAAGCCCATAGGTTTGTATGTCTACAACATTGAATAGACAAATATCAGACAAAATCAAAAGCATTGTCAGAACTAAGCTACTGCATTCAAAATGGATATTAAGTATTTCCATCAGCTCTCATTACCAGACAGCAACGCACATTATAAGCCCAGATCCTAAGCAGAAAGGAATTCTAACAAATTCTTCTTTGACTCATCAAAATGAAATTGCAGTGTAACTAAAGGAAAGGTCAATACATGGTGCTCGTATGGAACATAATTTTCATCCATTAAATATTAAAATGACTCATTTTGGCTTCTGTAGGCACTGAAACAGGCCATTGGTCATCTATTCATAGAATCATAGAAGTAGGGTCAGAAGGGACCTTGTAGATCTTCAAGTCTGACCCCCTGCCCTGGGCAGGAGGAAAACTGGGCTCAAATGACCCCAGCCAGGTAGGCATCAAGCCGCTTCTTAAAGACCCCCAGGGTAGGAGCCAGCACCACTGCCCTTGGAAGTTGGTTCCAGATCCTAGCCACCCTAACTGTGAAGTAGTTCTTACGGATGTCTAATCTAAACCTACTCTCCAACAACTTGTGGCTGTTATTCCTTGTTATCCCGGGGAGCGCTAGGGGAAACAAGGTCTCCCCCAAACCCTTCTGGTCCCCCCTAGTGAGTTTATAGATGGTCACCAGGTCCCCCCTCAGCCTTCTCTTGTGAAGGCTAAACAGGTTCAGGTCCCGTAGCCTCTCATTGTAGGGTCTGCCCTGCTGTCCCCGGATCATGCGGGTGGCCCTCCTCTGGACCCTCTCAATGTTGTCCACATCCCTCTTGAAGTGGAGTGCCCAGAACTGGACACAGTACTCCAGCTGTGGCCTAACCAGTGTCACATAGAGGGGGAGGATCACCTTGGCCCTTCTTGAGATGCACCTATGGATGCACGATAGGGTCTGGTTGGCCCTGCCGACCGTGACCTCGCATTGTCGGCCCATGTTCATCTTGGAGTCAATAATGACTCCAAGATCCCTTTCAGCCTCTGTGCTCTCAAGAAGGGAGTTTCCCATCTTATAAGTGTGCTGCTGGTTACTACTGCCCAAGTGCAGCACCCTGCACTTGTCCGTATTGAAACGCATCCTGTTTTTGTTAGCCCACCCCTGCAACCTATCCAGATCTTGCTGTAGTCTTTCCTTCCCTGCTAACGTGCCCACCTCACCCCAAATTTTGGTATCA
>NW_005842002.1:2734985-2774720 GCF_000455745.1 Alligator sinensis
GTGTAGGCATCAATGCCACAGTCACCTAGTTTTTTAATGAGGATGGGGTGGGAGACAGTGTCAAAGGCCTTGCTGAAGTCCTGAAAGACTACATCCACGGTGACACCTGCATCCAATGCTTTTGTGACCTGATCATAAAAGGCAATCAGGTTGCTCTGACATGACCTGCCCCTAATGAATCCGTGCTGGTTGCCCTTGAGCAATCCCCGATGCCGGCCCATCACAGATGTGCTCCTTGATAATCTTCTCAAAGAGTTTCCCCAGGATTGAGGTAAGACTGATGGACCTATAGTTGCCCGGGTCCTCCCTCCTCCCTTTTTTAAAGATGGGGACCACATTGGCTATCTTCCAATCATCTGGCACCTGGCCCGAGCACCATAAGCGCTCGTAAAGCCATGCCAAGGGCCCTGCAATAACCCCTGCTAGCCCCCTCAACACCCTGGGGTGGAGAGCATCTGGACCTGCTGATTTGAACACGTCCAGCCCCTCCAGAAGCACTCTAACCCGGTCCTCCTCAACCTTAGGTCTGGAGGCGTTCCCCTCGAGTCCATCTTGAATCACAGCGGGGGAGTCCCAGTCCCTGCACAAGAAAACGGAGGTGAAGAATTTGTTAAAGAGGTCTGCTTTCTTCTCTGGTGCAACCACCAATTGCCCAGCACATCTTGCAGGGGCCCCACGTTTCCCAGTGCCTTCTTCATCCTCCCTATATATTTGATTCAATCATGACAATTTAGAAGAGAGTAATGAAAAAGTGTGACAAGCTTCTAAAAATAAGAGTTGCATTAAGAACAGGCAGTTAGTATATATGGAATATAGTTCATGATCCACAGCTACAGCTCTGCAAACATAATTTGATGAATAATAAAAATCACTAAAATAACAGTATTTCAGAGAGACTGAATATTTGTAAATTTATTAGTAATGGTCTTACTTAAAAATGAGGGAGAATTTAATACGAAATGTGTTTTGGACTGAAAAAAAATTAAAGCTGATACAAATGAAAATGTGTTTTCACTAGAGTTTTCCTTTTTTGAGTTTTCAGATTTTGGTTACATGTGAATATTTTGCACTCTTCAGAAATGATCAATAAACAAAAATCTATTCAGCAAAGAATCTGTTTTTTCAATAAAAACATTTTGACAGAAAGATTTTGACTATGATATTATCTGAATGGAAGTGTCTTTATGCAAAGAAAACTTTAATTCCTTAAATTGATATATAAACAGAATATCAAAAAGAGAAAATAATATCAGCTCCAATACTGCAGAGATTAGTCTGCAACACATTAGGAGGACCATATGTCAATCAGCCGAGGGTTGGTAGTCAATATAACAATCTTAGACCAGGTTAAAAATTAAATGAAGATTATTTAGCTTCAGTTAATTAAATGAGAAAATTCCCGACACAACAGTGCAACAGAATTGTAACAGGGATGTACTCAAGAAAGGCTAAGAGTATGGACCAAGAGAAACTTAGTTGCATGGGGAATGGCTGAGATCACAATCTGAGCAACATATTTGTAATTTCTATAGAAACAAGATGTTTTTAATCCAGTTATGGATGTGAATTTCATCCAGATAAAGTTTGTTGGCTGTTATCAGATGCTTTCAATGTCAATTGCATCATTTCTCAAAAAGATATCCCACTATACGAAACCTTAATGGAAATCATTTTCTTTATTTCATCATGTCAGATAGTATTTATGCACACTTAAAAAATCCTTTATTCTCTAAAAAGCGTGTAAAAAAGCTCCTAAGTACGGAAAATAATCTTCTGGACAGAACACTGGACTGCATATCAAGCAGTCTAGGTTATAGTCCTGGCTCTGCAATAGACTCCTTGTGTGATGATCACAGGCAAGTCAGTTAATCACTCAGTGCTTCAGCTTCCTTCTCTGTAAAAATGATAAATATCAGAATCACATGGTTGTTGTGAAATTAATTAATATTGGTAAAGCTCTTTGAGATATTCAGAGAGAAGGTACTATCAGTGCAATTGTATTTATTAGTATTCTGGTAGCACCTAGTTGCGGATCACACTGTTTTCAGAGGAAGCTTTGCCTTGGGACTCCCCAAGAAGCCTCTTTTGGTTTCCCCCTCCTAAAGGACCCCTGAAATCAATTCTGATAGGGCTTCACAAGGGTCAAGTCTTTGGCTTTGATACCTTGGCTCTTCTCAGTTCCTGGCTTCCCAAGTGATCTGTAGCATCCCCACCTCAGAGAGCTTATTTTTAGTCTTCCTGGGAAGAAGTTGTATTCTCTTCTACAAAAGGGGTCAAAGTGCCGACATCCCAAACAGCACAGAAGACTGCTCATATCCAAACAGTCTTTATTGTACTACTGCAGTTCCCTCTGTCCTTCCTTGGACAACGCTCTGTCCCCTGAGACTATCCTTTCTTATCCCAACTCTCACAGAGCCTCACTCACCCCCCCGCCCCACACACACCCACAGCCTGCCAGCACAGCCAGCTAGACTTAAAACAAAACTGTTATAAAACTACAGTCAACTGAGGCATAAAGTTATGGAATCAAATGAGGCATAAAGTTATGGAAAACCAATCTGCCATTTCCCCTGCAACGATTTATAGCACAGCATGCTCACACTGAGCCCCCCAAAGTGTTCCCACCAGAACTGAAGGCTAGAAATCAGCCTACTTAGCCTTTTTGGTCACATACCCATAACACGTTAGACCACCAGGGGCCAACCTTTTTGGCATGTGTGCCACAAATTAGCACACACGGGCCATTTTGATCCCTTTCCCCTACCCAATCTGCTTCTTGCTTTCTGCTCGCAGCTCTGTGCTCCTTGCATGATCTGTTGCTTGGCTTTCTGCTTCCTTCCTTGTGCTCCCTGCCAAAATTGCTACTTTGTTTTCTGTTCTTATCTAGCTGCTGCTGTGCTGTCTGTCCCCTTCTTAATCTGCTGCAGGCCACACGGAGAGGCTGCCTATGCCACTTGTTGTACCTATGCCACAGTTTGGTCAGCCCTGTGTTAGACAACACCCATACACATGGGAAGATTCTGGCAAGGAACTTGCAGTGTAAGGAGACAAGCAATATACCATAGATGTGCAGTTTTTATTTCTATTATTTATTTAGTGGTAAATAAATACACATCACCAATACCCAAACTATTAAGTGGGTCTTAAGGAGAGATTGGAAGAAATATTACTGTTATAGGTCCCAATTCAATAACAATCATTATACATATGCTTAAGTTTTAGCACGTATTCAAGTCACATGCTTTCCTGAATTGGGATCAAGCTGTCAGCAGATTATGATGCATCTTGAAATGGCATTTATGCCATGCTGCAAGCAATGCCCTTTCTATAACCGTCAACCACTTACAGAATACAGCACTTTTTAAATAATACTCAATTTTAACAAGGCATTTCAAAAGAATCTGCACTTCTGCCACTGAACTGTTTTGAAACCTGATGTGGAGAATGGATAAGGTGTATGTGAAATAATGGGTTGGAAATCCTGTTGTTTTTTGTCTCTGTTAAAAAGTTCTAAACACTATTTTTCTACTAAATGTCAAAACTGGGCCAAAAAAAAATCCACATTAAGACAAGCTGAATAGCATTGTGATTCTTGGTTCAGTGAATAATCTAACAGAGTGTTTCAAATAATAGGTGAACTGGTCTGACTTTCAAGTATATATGCACTAATATATGCTCAAGACCAGAGTCAAAGCTGCAGCAGCCACCTGCTCCCCACTTTGCTTCATATGCAAATAGAAGACAAGGGTTTTTTTTCCTCCATGCTGATTGGGGGAAAAAAAACCTCATCTTCTTTTCAAGTAAATATGATAAATGTATTTCTTAGTATAACAGGGTCAGGATTGCATAATGAGTTTTATTCCCAAGAGCAGCTCAAAGCTTAAATGGTTGGAAAGGTAGTCACTGAAAATCGGTATCCAACACGGATATGTTGAATAGCCAGGCCTTCTAGACAATGAGGATTTCCTATTTTAACAGAAGAGACCCATAAGACTATCACCTGGCTGTGAAGGTTTTTGGAATAGAACATTTCTCATTGTGGGATAAATTAATGAGACAGTATCTTTAGGATATTTGATTAGTAATCTTCATGTCTGAAGGGATGCAAATATTCTCCTGATCTTAGTTAGATTAGGAAAGACTTCTTCTCTGGTAAACATATACATTTTGGGGAGGGGCAGGAAGTTATTGGAAAAGTGCAGGCTCCCCAGGAATCCAATGGGTAAAGTAAGTAAATGACCAGATAAGAAACCATACTTAACCATAATTAAGCTTTGCCTTGAGAGCAAGACTTAGTCTTTCAGTTTTCCCAGGCAATGAGAAAAGCAGGCTGAGTATTCTGGCTGATAGGACAAACAGAAGGATCAAGGCAAAAGGTCAGAGGCAGGGGCTGTTTTCTAACCAGTTGAGCTGGGTAAAAGCTGCATTTGTTGAGTTAAGATACAGGGTAAAATCAGATTATTGTTCTCATATTTTCTTTTGTTTTTTTATTCTTACATTTCTGTCTGTATCAGAATGTATGGTTACTGATTTCTTATGTTTGCTTTTGTTTTTAAAATAAATCCTTTTGTTATCTTTTATATCTTACTTATAGTTAGAGTAAGTGTGATTTCAGAGTATCTTACCATACAGGCAGGCCTCTTCTCCACAAGGGGAGACCAATCTTTTCTGAGTGCATGACCCGAGAAAGGTGCAATTTTTTTAGCTAGCAAGACCTAGGTGAGACCAGTACAGCTGAGGTAAGGTACCACAGGCCAAGAAGTTGGGCCCTGGCACATCTAAGCTGACTCTCAGTGGTCAAGCAGCAAGAAGGGGCTTGGGGCTGAAGGATACCCCTGTAGATGTGAGTGTATCCCAGAAGTGATTCTTAGAAACACCCTTGGCTGCATCCAGGGTTGGAATGTGTCATAGCACCTCTACTACACACCCCAAAATAACATGCATCTGCATCATTATCTCTAAAGAAAATCTACAATGTGATTTTACACTGGCTTGTCCTGGGGCTATCATACATTCCCAGCCCCTGGAAACTTACTCTACTTAAACATGACAGGTTTCTATTAAAATTTTGTAGTATAGCAGTTGCATTACAGTTCCATAATGAGCTCTGTGGAAGAAGAATAGAGGAATGTGTATCTTCTCCAACTACATGGCTCAATTACATTTTCCCATATAGATTGTGCTCCATTCAGTCAGTGGGAAAGATAAGATTTTTGCCATGGGTAGCAGGTGAACACCCTTACTCCACTGGAAGGGTATTCATGCATGGACAAGGGTGTGAAAAGTCCACAGGTCTTCTCCAAAGCCCTTTGAAATCATATCTGTCACCTCTGAAGAACTTTAAATGAAATCCACAGCAACTAAAATAAGCATTAAAGTGCCTAGTTATGATTTTGGTCTCGCCGACATTTTATAGTTTTGCATATTGTTGTGTGTCCCCATTTCTCCCTCACACACACAAAATCCCTCTTGAGTCTCAGTCTCTACCCAGGTGAGGCATGAATTCAAATGGCCTGGTGATAAAAGCAAATGCAGTACCAGAGCAGTCTGGAGAGGGTTGTTCAGACTGGAGTCACCCCTACAACCTTTCATTACATGAATAGTCCTTCATCAGTGGACTGTTCTTATGAGTATGATCCTGCAGCTCTGATTCTGACAGGTTCTCTTGGGCTACATTTCTACTGCCTTTAGGCTAAGACCAAGACTACCACTGGAAAACAAATCCAATCCACTCAGTCCATTTCCATGCATCTCTAATCCTGACAACCAGGCAGCAACATGTTCCTATGCTGTATAACTGCCAGGTGTAGGCAAACATGGAGCAGGAGAAGATAGAAGGGACTTATTTCTCAGTGGGGATCTCAGGCTCAGCAGAGAGGCAGCACTGACGTGGCCTTAGACCCTCAGCTCCATGTTAAATAAGTAAGAATAAAGACTTCATCTATAAAAAATGTCACTGCAATATAATGACAAGGATTCATTATTTGCTAATTAAATAATTAAATATATTATCTCCTACATTATATTACTGAGACTAATACAGAATTCTGTACTAATACAGAAAATAATAAAGTAAATTAATGCCCTTTCTCAAAACAGCTCTAAGTTGTCATAGGTTCCAGTATCTGGTTGACATGGCAACCATTGTTTCTAAGGCAACTTCTCTACCTCTGTGAAGCGTTGTGAGCATAACCCCAGTCTAATACATGTGAGGTGCCAAATACCTTGCCAATGATGAACACAACAAAAATAAAGGAAGTATTATTGATTTGTTCTGAAGTGGTGCTTAGAAGCTACAGTTAGCGCTTGGCCCCCTGCATGCTTTACACTATGCACAAACACATAATGCAAGATAGGCTCTTCCCCAAACTGCTTCCAATCCAAGAGTAACTACTACAGGGGACAAAGTGTATCTTCCAGCATAGACAGAAATGTTTTCTAAATTAAAAGGGAGCCCAAGATTTTGAAACTCTGGAGCCTAAAATGCATATGTCTACAATTTAGAGGGCAAACAGTTTACCTTAGAGCAAGAGCAGGTGGAGCTTTACTGCAGGTCACTATACTCCATGGTACCATTATTCCAAGGTAAGTGCCCATGTGCATGTTGTTATACTGTGATAAGTGGAAGCTAAAACATGATTGCTAACACACCTTTCATTGAAAGATTTAGCCTAAGCCCATATTACATTCTAGAAACCAATTACCTCATTTTTTAAAAGTGCCAAATACACCCAGCTCCCATTTAAGTCAGTCAGATCTCAATTTTTCCTGTGTTTGGGAGTGTGTCTGTCGGCAGGGGAAGGGGAGTTCCAGTCCAGAATTGTGACAGAAACCCCTATCTACTATCAATCAGCTATTGACTTTGCTATTAAAGGTTATGGAAAATGTTTCACTGGCAGTCAATACTGTTCTCTCAGAAAACAAACAAATTATTATGAAATCTGTTTTGTTCAGTTATTTTATATTTACTGGCTATTTCCCACCCTAGACTTTTGTAGGATTGTCATTAAACAAAATATGTAATAAATCAATATTCAGAAATATCTTCCTGTGGGTAAGACCTTTTTGGTGGTTTGCTGCAGCCCACCTTCTGGAACCACCACCTGTTTCCTCAGTCTCTTCTGAGAATCTTTCTCTTCTTGCCACAAAAACCTATTCTTCTGCTGGCTGAAAAATCCCTTTCGTAACTCTCAGCCTTCTCCTGTTCTTTTAAAAGTTGCATTTAAAAATATATTTGCCCTACTATCCATTTTCCTCCCTCCTCCCCTCTCTTCTCTTATTAAATGCCCTGGCCCACCTTGGAAGACCTTGCTTTATTTTTTTCATCAGCAAATAAATCTTGCTGATTTATTTTTATGCAGAATTATAATGTTAATGATTAGGAGCAATAATGTGTGTGTGTACGTGTCCTTGCTATGTGGGAGGGGGAGAGAGAAACAGAGAAAGCAATGTGCATGTGTTCATCTTCATAGAGCGAGTCCCACATGCACACCCCACCATATACATGCACCCACACCCTCCTCGCACTGCCATACATAAAGACGCCCACACCCACACCTCCTCACACACCCCAGCCACCCTCCCCCACACACAAACCCCATACCCAGCCACACCCCACATATCCACACACAACCCCACATGCTCCTTCACCTCACACCCACTTCCCCACACCTATCCCCCCACAGACACACCCACACCCCACAGCCCTGCAAAAACCCATACCCACCCCTCTATGCTGCCCAAGCCCCGCCCCACAATATACAAGCATAAGACTTCATTTTAAGTTATTGTGCAATCACCCCTATGTACACGACACAAACACATGTAAGTTAGGACAAAAATATTTTTTTAAATCAAATTATGAACGTTGTAGATCTTCAATTTTTAGAATATAATTTGGTATTTTTCTGGTTCTGAGATGGCAAAACCCCTTGCTAAAAGGAGTATTTCCGGAGTCAAGGGGAGGGACTTCTGGTGGCAAAGTTTGGGGGGCAAGGGGAGGGACTTCTGGTGGCAAAGGTTGGGTGTTAGAAGGTGGGACTTCTGGTCATAAGATGGCACTCAGGGTGCAGGGAACCTGTCAAGGGGCAGGGCTACTAATGCGGCTCTCAACAGCTTGCCAAAACTCAGTAAGCTGCCCTCCACCCAAAATAATTGCCCGCCCACCCCTGTTATAGGTCTTAGGAACTTTAAGCATTGACCAGGATCCCATTAAGTCATCTCTGGACAATATACAGAGAAAATTTAAATAGTAAAAATCTTTCCTTTCCTACCCCAAATAAATTAAAAAGCCTTATTTTCTCTCCCTCCCTCAGAAACAAATGAAACACTCAAATCACTACTGCTGCTGCACTGTCATTTGCTCTTCTAATACCACCTCCACACCAGAGCAGTATTTAGAGGCCAGTTTGGCTTTTCCTGATCTCTTATCACTACCTGGTTAGAGAGTCTCCTATGGACTTTTAGGTGAAACTACATGACTTTCATGACTACTTGTCGTAAGGGACTGCAAAACATAACCTGGGTGATTCACACCATAGGCAATAATTAACCCCCCTGCACAGAATGAACATTAACACTCTGGAACAGGTAAGTCAAGGCATCCACACAATAAATACATATAAGCATCAACTTAGATAAACCCAGGTAAACTGAGTTAGAAATGCAATATTCTGAGAATAGGCAGGAAACACGTATAGGTAATGAAGATAGGTAAACCCATGTAAACCCCCTTAAGAAGTACCCATAATTATATTACCCTCTACAGTATGAAGCAACATCAATCACAGAATTTGGGGTGCACTCAGCACCCCACGGGGTGTTTCCTGGAGCCCCACCCCTTTAGGGTTCCAGGATGTGGACACGCCTCCTCCCACAATGGAGGAGGTGGAGGCTGCAGACCCTCCTCTCCCAAGCCCGTCTTCCCTGTGGGACCCACTTCCCACTCCAAAGCAATCAAGGCTTGTCCCCTGGTGGCCAGTCCCAAAAGGGCCTCTCTCCAGTGGCACCACCGGCTCCTCTTGATGGGCTGGTGCCCCACACTGGGCACCCAGGGTGCTCCTATTGGAGCTGAGCCCTTACTGCCTCTGGTTCCCCGGTCTCACCTTGGGGGTCCTTCCCTTTCCTGGGCCCTGCTTTGGGCACCGGGGCTCTTTTAGGGGTATGCAATGTGGGCAGTATTTGGTCATGAAAGTGACTTGTAGTCATGACTACAGTTTCATGACTACAAGTCACCTAGGTGGCACAGATCCAAGGGGAGGGAGTTTCTTGCCTCCTCATTCACTGACAAAATGGATCTATGTATTCTGCAAATATCCTTCACCAAACATTTGACTGCTGATATTTGATTCAAAGTGCTGTCACATTAACTAGGTTCTGCACTGCCAACTGTCCTCTGTCTCTAAAGAACGTTTTCAGTTTTGACTGCATCCCAATCTGAATTGATAGAGAAAGTTGGGGAGGGAATTGAAGAGTGAAATGGAGTAGTGATTTTCCTCTAGTAGGTGTATATTTCAACATTTTCCCTTTGGAAAAATGTCAGTACCCAAAGCATTTTAGTCCCAATCTGGGGTCTGGAAATCTGTATGAGGTGAAAGTAATTTATTAATTACTCTTTCATAGATTTTTTCATAGACATCAGGGCTGGAAGGGACCTCGGAAGATCATCGACTCCAGCCCCCTGCCCAAAGGGCAGGAAGTCAGCTGGGATCATAGGATCCCAGCAAGATAAGCATCCAGTTTCATCTTGAAGGTGTTCAATGAAGGCGCTTGAACCACCTCCGGTGGCAGGCTGTTCCAGACCTTGGGGGCTCGGACAGTAAAGAAATTCTTCCTTATGTCCAGCCTGAAACGATCTTGAAGTAGTTTGTGACCATTCGACCTCATCATCCCTTGGGGCGCTCTGGTGAACAAACGTTCCCCCAGATGCTGGTGGTCACCCCTGATAAACTTGTAGGTGGCCATCAGATCACCCCTGAGCCTGCGCTTTTCCAGGCTAAAGAGCCCCAGGGCTCTCAGCCTGTCATCGTAGGGTCTGCTTTCCTGACCTCTGATCATGCGCGTGGCTCTTCTCTGGACTCTCTCAAGCTTCTCCACATCCTTTTTGAATTGTGGAGCCCAAAACTGGACACAGTACTCCAGCTGCGGCCTCACTAAGGCCGAGTACAGGGGGAGAATGACGTCCCGGGATTTGCTTGAGAAGCATCTATGGATGCAAGCCAGCGTTTTGGTCGCTTTACTAGCCGCCGCATCGCATTGCAGGCTCATGTTCATCTTGTGGTCAATGATGACCCCCAAGTCTCTTTCTTCCATAGTGCTAGCCAACATAGCACTGCCGAGCCTATAAGGATGCTGCGGGTTTTTTTTCCCAAGGTGGAGAACCTTGCATTTATCGGCGTTGAACACCATCAGATTCTCGTCCGCCCACTTGCTGAGCCTGTCCAGGTCAGCCTGGATAACCTGCCTGTCTTCTGGTGTGGATGCTTTGCCCCAAAGTTTGGTGTCATCGGCGAACTTGGCCAGTTCTGATCGCTTCTGACTCCAGTGTCCACATCATTAATGAAGATGTTGAACAGTATGGGTCCAAGGACAGAGCCTTGGGGGACCCCACTGGTCACAGGACACCACGATGAGTGACTTCCATCGATTACTACCCTCTGGGTCCGACCCCGGAGCCAATTTTCCAGCCAGTGGATCGTGGAGGACCCAAGGCGACAATTGGCCAGTTTCTCCAAGAGGCGATCATGGGACACCAGATCGAAGGCTTTTTTGAAGTCAAGATATATGACATCAATCTCTTCTCCCTTGTCCAGGTGATAGGTCACCTGGTCGTAGAAGGAAATGAGATTGGTCAAGCAAGACCTACCCGCAACAAACCCGTGCTGGCTATCCCTTAAGATGTTGGCGTCGGCCAGTCCATTAAGGATGGCCTCTTTAATAAACTTTTCTAAGATCTTCCCCGGGATAGAAGTCAGGCTGATGGGCCTATAGTTAGCCGGATCCACTTTCCTCCCTTTCTTGAAGATAGGCACCACATTGGCCTTCTTCCAGTCTTCGGGCACTACACCAGAGCGCCAAGAGTTTTCAAAGATCCGTGCTAGAGGCTGGGCTATGATGCTCGCCAGCTCCTTGAGTACCCTGGGGTGAAGATTGTCAGGGCCAGCTGACTTGAAGGTATCCAGCTTCTCAAGATGTTCCTTCAGAAAGTCAGCATTAAGGGAGGGCAGGGGATCACCCTCACCCGGACTTCCCGGCCCTGTAGCGGGCATGGGCGTCCCATGGGGCTGATGAAAGACTGACGCAAAGTACCTATTTAATAGGTTGGCTTTTTCCTGGGCGTCAGTTGTCAGTTGCCCCATCTGGCTCAGCAGGGGTCCAATGTTGCCTCTGCTTTTCCTCCGGCTCCCCACATATCTGAAAAAGGACTTTTTATTGTCCTTGATGCTCAAAGCTAGCTGGAGTTCAGTTGTAGCCTTGGCTTTCCTGGTCTGCTCCCTACAGGACCGGACCAGTGCAGAATAATCCTCCTTGGAGGTGACTCCCATCCTCCATCCTTTGTAGGCCTTTCTTTTTAGCCTCAGGAGATCTGCTAGGTCCCTGGAGAGCCAGGGGGGCTGCTGTGTCCTCTTGCTGCCTTTCCTCCGAGATGGAATAGACTTAGTTTGTGCATTGAGGATTGCTCCCTTGAGGAGCAACCACTCCTCTTGAACTCCCCTCTCCCTGTGGTCACGGTCCCTTAGGGCCTCACCGACAAGCCTCCTGAGCTTGTCAAAGTCGGCTTTCCTGAAGTCAAAGACTTGCGCGTTGCTGACCGACTTGCCAGCTTTTCGGCGGATGGTGAAGGTGATCAGCTCGTGGTCGCTGTCACCCAGCTTCCCATTGATCACTAGGTCGCTGATTAGGTCATCCCCAGTAGCCAGTACCAGGTCGAGCAGCGCTTTGCCTCTCGTTGGCCCATAGACTTCTTGAGTCAGGTAGAGGTCATCCACGCACGAAAGGAAGCTCTGTGACCGCTCAGATTTTGCTGAGTGATCCTCCCACGAGATGTCCAGGTAATTGAAGTCACCCATGACAACTATGGTCCTGGAGCAAGCTGCCTCAGCCAGTTCCTGGGCAAACTCTTGGTCAAGCTCAGGACTTTGAGTGGGAGGTCTGTAATAGACTCCCACCATTGTGTCCCCTGTGCCGTGTGCTCTGAGTTATTAAAAAAATAATCAAAACCACAATGAAAGACAGCATAAGATTCTGCAGTATGCTGATGTAAAGAGCGTTAAATTGACAGAACCAAATGTGGTATCAGGCTGATTTTGAGGGATCTTTTTCTTTAGTCTCCATTTCCTAATCGAAGTGGTTGGAATAAAATTCAAGTCTCTTTGCACAAGATGTTTATCCAAATGGAAGGTTTGCCCCATATGCTGGATCCCTGGTGAGGTTGGTTGTAGAGTTCTGTTTAGAAATGTATCCTTTTGAGAAGGCTATAATGAAGATTTACACAATGGGGCTGATGAATGATTTAAACAAAAATGTCAGGTTTTGTGTTAGGATAATCAGAGGATTAGCACCTCTAGCACACTCTACAGCTAGCCAGATAAATATAATAGTCATGCCACAACATGCAAAGTTTCTTGTTCCTCTGAATTATTTTTCTACCTTTCTAATGCAAGACTCCCATTCCAAAAGAGATCTATCACAACGATTTGACTGAAATCCCTGTGGACAGCTCTTAGCATAGAGCAGAGTTCAGTTATAAAATGGTTGCTTAAACATCTGCCAGTGCTCAGCATGGCAGATGAGTTGTTTACATAATGTTTTAGTGGTTGTCTGTCAGAGCCATATGGCGTATCACTAGCCTATTTATGCCTTGTTTTTGTGCTCCGTAGCTGGCCTTATCTCAATCTCTATATTCTTTTGATCCTTTGAAAGCTGAAGTCCAAATTCTCGCTGAAGTCAAAAGGAGCTTTGCCAGTACACATATATGGGAACGGACTCTTTGTTCATTAAGTGAAACAGCAGCTGAGTCAATAAACACTCCTTGGACCCTTCAGCAGTAATTTGGTAAATGGCTTCTTAGGCAGAGGCTATTTGATAGTGTTTAGATTTGGTGCCCTATTGCAGTTTTTTTCATCCTAATAAGAAACATGGTTCTGTTAAATTCCAGCTATTTTCAACATACTTAAATGAGTCTCATAAATTATTTCTGGTGGGTTGCAAGTAAAGTGCATGCCTAATTTTCCTTCTAGTAAAGAAGAGTTTCCTATTAGCCGAACTGTATAACTGCACTAATACTTGTGTAGCTCGGGTACACCCTGGGGTGTGCCCTGTCCGCAAGTGGAAGGGATGGGGTGGTCAGGCAAGAGTGCTGTGCGAGGGGCCTGCCACCTGGGAGCAGTTCCCCCTTTTCTGTATAGAACCAGGCCAAGACAAAGTGCTCAACTTTATACAAATGTATTGCTATGCAAAAATAAATATGAATGAGACATTAAATATAGTAAAATTAGTATGTGACACCATATACAATAACCTGCAATCAACACATGGCACCACACCAAGACTTGTCCCCTGGTGGCCAGTCCCAAAAGGGCCTCTCTCCAGTGGCACCTCCGACTCCTCTTGATGGGCTGGTGCCCCACACTGGGCACCCAGGGTGCTCCTATTGGAGCTGAGCCCTTACTGCCTCTGGTTCCCCGGTCTCACCTTGGGGGTCCTTCCCTTTCCCGGGCCCTGCTTTGGGCACCGGGGCTCTTTTAGGGGTATGCAATGTGGGCAGTATTTGGTTCAGATTCAGCCCGATTTGGGGGGCAATGATTTGATTCGCTAATTCGGATCACTGTCCCGATTCAATTCAGCCAAATCTGAATATGAAGATTCGATCCTGATTTGGAGAATCAGTGATTTGGCCATAGACACAGCTTTATATGTTTTTTCTACATACCTCGAGGTACCAGACGTGGCTCATGAAAGCTGAGATGGTGGAGCAGATGGAGTGCCTCACAGGATCATGGGGGAGGGGGTCCCCTGTGTGCTCGGTGGTGGACCCCCCTGCATAGCTCCCAGCTCAGTGATCAGCCATGGGGGGACCTTGGGTGCCCCCCCGACCCAGGAGGCACCAATCACTGAGCTAGGGGGCCAGGGGATCCCCCGTGTGCTCCGTGACAGACCCAGAAGTGGACCGGAAGTGCTTCTTGTCCACTTCTGGGTCCACTGCCAAGCACGCAAGAAACCCCTGCCCCCCTCCCATGGGATGCTCCATCTGCCCCACCATCTCAGAGTTCACAAGCCACGCCTGGTACCTTGCGGTATATAGAAAAAATATATAGAGCTCTGTCTATGGGTAAATCCTCGAATCTCTCTGAATCAATTTGGAGGCTTCCAATTCAATTTGGAGAGATTAATGGTCTCTTAATTCAATTTGGATTTGGAGATTTGGCCACCGAATCGGGGCGAATCTCCTCTGAATCGAATCAGAAACCGAAGCTTTGAACAGCCCGAATATGTATTACTAGGTAGCCCTGTGCCATCTGGGTGCCCTGCAAACATGAAAGCAGTGATTCACATCTTCCAAGGGTTTGCAAAAGCTGCAGTTACAATCTGATGCTTTCATTATTTACTACAATTTATAAAATATACATACCCATGCTGTGTCACAGGAGCCTGTCCCACTGCTCCCCACACACAAAGCAATAGCCAGTGGTACCCATAACTAAACTACACTCCAGTCGCTAGCCCAGTGTCTCCACCATATCCAGAGGGAAGATACATTTTGCAATGTGCCCAAAAGGTTAAAATCCAGAACTATGTTGGACCAAAACTTAGAGCTGCTGTGAGGACTTTCTCATTTTCTATCAAGAAGGCTTCAGTTTTAGCCTGTTTAAGCAGTTTTGCTGATCTCAGTTGCAGTAGTGCACCATTTGGTGAAATGCAGACTTTCAGGACCCAAATCATTTTAAGCTTTATAGTTAGAAGTAATACCTTGACTTCCAACTGGACATTAATTGATGGAATATAAGTTCAGAGCATGGCTCTTAGACCTTAGTGGATCTCTGTGTCACTACAATGGCTGTTGAAGAGGAGAGACAGGAAGGTAAATGGAAATTAGAATTACCTAACTTTACAGTATTATTAGTGTCACCTAATTATTTGTTTAAGGTAAGGCATAGCTAATGTTGGTGTTGTTTTTCCTTCTAACACTACAAGTGTTGAAATAATCCCCTGAAGTTAAGTGAAGACAATTCAGGAGCCAGAATAAGAGCACAAAGGGTAGTTTAACTTTGGTGCTTAGTCCTCTTAACATTACTGGGCTAATGTTGTACGTCTTCAAAGTAGAAATTGGCTGCTAATGACCTCATAAGCAATGCCTTGTTGGACTTGTACAACCTCTTTGGCTCAGCACCCCAAAGATATTTAGGTGTAGCACTGTCTGTTTTTAAGCACATAAATACCTTTGGGATCTGGACATTAGATTGTGACTCCCTTTCTGAACAAAGGACTAAACATTACTAGCCCTGGTTGAAAACACTGGAAAAACCTTTTTTATGAAACTCATTTTATTTGCCCATTTTTATATAATTTAAATATACAATATTTTAACCTTCTCTAATCAATTTCCAGCCACATTTAATCACAACCAACTCTCTTCAATTTTTTGAGATACTGAAATTTTACATAAGGAATATCCAACAGTGATAAAAGATACATTCTTAAAAGTGTTTTAAAGGTCCAATGTTATGTGATTTGTCAATGAAGAGAAGTTTTTCTGCAGGATAGTATTGTATATAAATAGTATAAATCCTTTCAGAAACAGTGCAGCAGAAAGAGGGTTTTTCTGGGGAAGGGTTCAGTTTCCTGTGCTTATGCTGTATCATCCTCTCAGTCTGTCTCTGTGCTGGAGTTCTGTTTTCTTGGTTCAGACCTTTAAAACAGCTCCTACTCCTTGATCTCCTTTTTTCTTCCTAATACCTGTCATGCCAACAAGGCAAGTCACTATGAAGCAACTTGACAAAACTATATGCTTGACAAAACTATATACTTGATAATCAGCTTCATTGCCTAGAAGACAACAACCACTATGATAGTCTAAATGTGCTCATTTAACACAGATAGTAAAAGACAGAGATTCACGCCATTTGACTGAGTCTTTAGCTAGGAAGTGAAATTTGAAAAAAAGAGGAGAGAAAGGAATTCAGAGAAAATGAAATCTGGAACCAAAAGTGACTAAAATCCTAAGAATCTTGCTAAGCAATCGGATTAGTATTTATCATAAAAATATCCCCACAAAATAAAAATGAAATGTTCTATTCTGCTTCATGGCTGATACATTTGTATATGAACAACATTTTTCAAATATGATAGTAAATCAGTAGGGAACTGGCAGATCCACTGGTGGGGAGGGAATGGCTAAAATAACAGAGAAGGATAGCGACCCATTTCTAATCCTTCTAACCAATGTCCCATAATACGCTACTCTTTACATAAAACCCTCATACTGCCTTGGAAAACACATTCATGTATTCATGCTTATTGGGAATTTTTTCTGCAACATAATGACAGTTTTTCTGCTCTATGAAAATAGTTTAGTCTGTTCATAATTAAGCTTCATTAAAAAAAAGTCATTGTTATGTAGAAGTGACTCACACAAGGTGTAATAGAAGAAAAATGAATGTTAAACCCAGAAATATAGGCCAGCTCCCTTATAAACCAGACTGTCCCCAGCTGGTGTTGCTTTTTTTAAAAGACATTTGCAAAACAAAAGCAGCATAAATTCAAGAGAGAAGTTTTTAAGCATTTCCCATGTGCTTCTTGGTTTATTCAAGATACACCAGAATACATTATTGCAGTATCACAAGCCACATAAATTGCTCTGATCAATCACAACTCTACTAATTCCTGTGATGAACAAAACAAATTGGTTTGAGTCACCCTGAAACATTTAATTCAACTCAAAATCAAATGTTTTATTTTCAGCTTTTTATCCCATTTAAAATTTTCAAATGAAAGCATAATTTTGAAACTAAACACTTGAAAATGTCAGAATAAATTAATTTTCTGAATTTTTAGTTTATTTAATTGGCTAAAATTATGCACCAAATTCAGTACAAAGTGTAAATAGCTTCAGTTACTTGCAATTGTATTCCTGAGAGAATACAGTAGTTTCATGGATTCATAGATGCTAGGGTCAGAAGGAACCTCAACAGATCATCAAGTCAGACACCTTGCCTGGGCAGGAAAGAGTGCTGGGGTCAGATGACTCCAGCCAGATGCCTATCCAGCCTTCTTTTAAAGACCCCCCCAAGGTAGGGGAGAGCACCACCTCCCTTGGAAGCCCATTCCAAATTTTGGCCACCCTCACTGTGAAGAAGTTCTTCTAGATGTCTAGCCTAAATCTGCTCTCTGTCAGTTTGTGACCATTGTTCCTTCTTACCCCAAGAGGCGCCCTGGTGAACAGAGCATCTCCGATACCTTACTGTGCCCCCTCTAATGACTTTGTAGGTAGCCACAAAATCACCTTTCAGCCTTCTCTTGCGGAGAGTGAAGAAGTCCAGGTCCCTTAGTCTCTCGTCGTAGGGCTTGGCTTGTGAACCCTTAACTAGATTAGTGGCCCTCCTCTGGACCCTCTCTCTCAAGGCTATCCACATCCTACTTAAAGTACAGCACTGAAAACTGGACAAAGTACTCCAACTGCAGTCTGACCAATGCTGCATAGAGGGGAAGTATCACCTCCTTGGTTCTATTTGTCATGATAAAGTGCAGTTAGCTTTGCTGATGATTTCATCACACTGACGACTCGTGTTCATCTTGGAGTCCACTTTGACTCCGAGATCCCTTTCCACTTCTGTGTTGCTGAGAGGGTCACTTTCTAGACAGTAGATGTGCTGGATAATTTTACACCCTAGATGCAGTACTCTGCATTTGTTCTTGTTGTACTGAATCCCATTGTGTCCTGCGCACTTTTCCAACCTATCCAGGTCTGCCTGCAATCAGAGTTCACTTCCCCCCACAATTTAGTATCATCTGCCATCTTGGACAGAGTACACTTCACACCGACATCCAAGTCACTGATGAAGACATTGAAGAGTACAGGTCCAAGGACTAAGCCCTAAGGGACCCCACTACCCACATCCTCCCAGGTTGATACCAACCCGTCTACTACCACTCTTTGGGTGTGACCCCCAAGCCAATTGCCACCCACTGGACCATGTAAACATCTAAGTCACAGCCTCTTAATTTATTTATGAGTAGCTTAAAGTAAACTGCAAAACTCTGTTTTTAATCACAGAATTACAGAAAAGCAGAGCTGGAATGGACCTCCTGGGTTCATCTAGTTTAACTGCATAACCAAGGCAGGATCAACACTATCCACACTGTCCTATACAAATCCTTGTCTAACCCATTCCTAAAACTATACAATCAACCCTGTCACACAACTATGAGACATATTGTTCAAAACAACTCTAACCTGCCACAGATAAAGCACGGGAATGAGGACTGTCATTGTCCCTCCACTGCAAGGAATGTTAAAATACATGAAATCTCCAAGGAGGCCCATGTCCCCAGCTTGATTGGAAATCAAACACTTCCATACCAATTTGCCCATGGAGTAAAATTTGTTCCTGGCCCAGGTGGAGCAATTGGTCTGACCTGAAAGCCCTATCTACACTTTACACTTAAGGTGTAATTAACCAGTTAATCACACCTTAAAATGGTCAACCAGCCATGCTCCTTCAATTAATGGCATGATAAAAAGAGGAGCAAGCTACAAAGTTAGTCCACAAAATATGCAGACTAACTTTGTGGCTGCTTCCTATCACACTGTTAACTGAACGTGAAGCCAGGGGCACCCGCAGCTGGGAGACCACAACTGACAGGTGATGTACTGAGTCAGCTGATGGGGTATCCAGCTGTGGGAGAGCATGGTACACCCCAGCAGCTGAGTGCCCTGTTGGCCGAGGGGGCTCCCAACCACAGGAGTTTGCCTGTACAGAGGAAGTTCAGGATCAGGCTTCCCCTACACTGGCAATAAGGTATAATGGGATCTGATTCATGATCCCACAATCTCATCTCCTGCCATGCACATGTAGGGGCCCTGAGTGGAAGGGCATGACACTAACCAGAAACCTCCAGGTTTTAGACCTAGCAGGAGCAATGGCACACCCCAGTCAAAATCCCCCATACCCCAATCCAAATCCCTAGCCTTGGCTGTAGCCAACAACCAATGTTCCTGAGGAAGACAAAGAAAAAAAAACCCAACAACAACAACAACCCTGACATGTAGCAACAGGAAGGTAAAAAAATTCTTTCTTCCCCATGTGGCAACCAGGAAAGCTTGGAAAGCATGGGAAATCCAAAAACTTTCCATTCTTCTCTACAACCTGTGGAAAGCAAACATAAATCTACACATCACACTCTCTCGCTGGACAGCCAGAACTCCCTTTTCTGTATCCCTTCCATAAACTTACTCCAACTTTTTTCATTGTCTTTCATAACTAAGCCATATAACAATATGGTAGCATTGGAGTGATGTTGTAGACATGATGGTGCAGGATATATGCAAAAGCCAAGAATGTAGTGCATTTGAAAACTTGTCTAAATCTATGCCAACCATGCAGTTGATCCAATAAAAGTTATCACCCACAAAAAGCCTCACCTCTTCAAAATAACATGATTTTCCTGCTTATATTAACTGATTATTCTGTTTTATAAATACTTTCTACCAGCTGCAGGAAGTATCAAGCAAAAATTAATATTTTACCCGAGGATTCTTCAGCAAAATATTGACTATTATTTTGCATCCACTGGAGACAAATAAGAAAAACGCAGAAATGTGCATCATAAATAAAAAATGCCTATATTACAGTTTTTGCAGGAGCTAATATAGCCAATGAAGAGTAGTCCTGGTAAATGTAATACAACATATGTAATGTAATGGCATATTGAATTGACACAGTTTTCCCCCACAATTGTCCTTTATAGCCTGGTCAGAGTGGGCACTGAGCACATTTCTGGATTTAACATGATTTTTGTTCCTATGTAACAGTTCCCAGTTAGCTATAGCACTGTTGTTTTGTGGTTAATTTGTTGTAAACAAAATACTTAGGACATTCTACCCCATTTTCTCTCTTCATATATTGTGTGTATTAACATTCACTGTAGAGTATTCATTATCCCAAAATACTCATGAATTTAAACAATTAATATTAATCTGAATGTTTGAAATGTTGGGGTACTTAGTTCTGACTGGACAGAGGTCACACAAATTGGAATTCTTGAAGAATCAGCATGAATTCCTATATGGAAATATAAAATAGATTTTAAGAAAAAAAATTATGCAGGGAATATCCATTTATACTACTACAGAGAAAAAATACACAACAGATGTCTACAGGCTCAAGGTTGTAAATACAGGCCTTATTAGATTTGGATTCTGTAGCAATAGCTCAAGGAGTCTGCCCAGTCTTATCACTCCCTAAGATATTTGAATGATACTTCTAGTAGCTAAACAGAAAGCTACATTTTGCCATATGCAGTGGCAACAGAAAGACTGGTATAAAGCAGCTAAAATAAGGAATACAGGTTGCTTTAATTAAAACACTGACCTAGCATGTCATCAAATTAATGCATTTGTCAGAAGTCTATATTGCTTGTCAGAAGTGAGCAGAAGTTTTCAAAGGGTACCACCTGCTTTTACTGATTTTTTTCTTTCAGCCCTGGCACACTGGTTTTCATTACTCAAGGAGCATTGTGGGTCCCACGGTACAGCTGTTATGACAACAATTCTGTGGTTTGCCAATGTCTATACTACATCTATATTCCCTGGTAGTTGCAATATTTGCAGACTTGCGGAGTGAATAGGCACAGGTCTGACCAGGACAATTTTGCTATGCCCAGCAACGGTCACAATGATCAGAAGTAATAAATCACTACAGAAAAAAAGGAATTAAATGAGATCCCATCACCTCTAAATTCTTTCAAAGAAATGAAGAAACACAATGCTGAGGACTTAAGTTGCAGTGTCAGGATGTGGAAGTTTTCCATCAAATAAAGGCTTCACACTATTGCTGATATGGAGAATAAGTCAAAGGCCTGGACAGAAATCACCTAGGGAGCATTAGGTGTCATGGAATTTACAATCAGACTGTGGCAGAGCACCTTTGGTGCCTGCCACTTTAAGGGTTTGGAGCTAGCAGCAAAACAGCGTACAGGTGGCCACACTCCCCAGTCAGGAGTTACATGGCCGGCAGGGGACTGATTGGGGAAGAGGGCTCAGCTGCTCACAATAAGAGCAGGTCTGAGTAGGGGAGCCAGCAGTTTGTTGGCTATAGCCATGGAGAGAACACTGCCAGGCTGGACCTGCTGCTTACAACACCTTGGAGGTACAGGGCAAGAACTATTGGGGATGGCAGTAGGTTCTTGGTCCTGGGAAATGACTGAAAACTACATCCTCCTAGGGTATGATAGTGTGGTGGGTTCGCCTATGGCAAGGTGGTCCCCAGAAAATGCCACACCAGTTGCATCCCTAGAGAAAGGTAAGTATGGAGCATCTTATAGCCCCAGTCCCCACAACCTGGTGGGTAAATCTGGTAGTAGGAACAGGCAGGGGACCGAGAAGGCAAACCTACATGTGAGGGAGTAGGTAAGCAGAGCAAGAGCCTAGACAAAACCCTTGACTGATCAATGCTGGGGCCAGGACCAGGATGATCAAAAGGACTAAAGTGCCCACCACGAGGGACACCCCCTCCCATCCCCAGAGCCAGGGGGCCTGGGATTCTGAATGGCCTAGAGATAGGCCAGGGCCTGTGTGGTCAAAGGTCCCAGAGTGGTTGCCATGCCCAAGAGGGAAAGAGGTCTAGGGAGCTGACAGCCCTGCATGATGGCCGGGATTCAGTCCTCCTGATTAGGAGGGATCTACTTGGGGTCTGAACACCAGTCTTTGGGACCCAGTGTGGAGCTGAAGGCACATAGTGGATGCCATCTATGAGGCATGGGACACAGTATAGGGAAGATTGGAGCCATGTATAATGCCCTAGGCGTTAGGGCACTAAATGGGCAGCCTCCCACATTTTTACACCAGATATATATACAACAAGTCATGGCAGGAAAGACAGGGCAGACTGCCCCAGACAAGTGGTTGGGCTGAAGATGAGACTAGGTCCTGAGTTGGCCTCCTGTCACATAGATAATTTGACTTTATAAGCAGCCCTACTATATGTACCTCCTCTTGTGAACTATGTACACCTACAATTTATTCCCTATTTAGTTCCAGGTTACATTGAGTCTTCAATGTTTTTTAACCAATTACCTGATTTCTGGATACCACTGTGTTCATAGGGCTCACACAGAGGAAAAAAATAGCTAAGCTACATAGTTTCTTTGGAGTAATCAATCTGGTATTTCAATGACTGTTGTTTTGTCTGGATGCCCTATAAAATTACATGCACACAAAGTACTGATTTAGAGTTATTGTATTATTGATATACCAGAAGGATCAAAGGTGGTCCTTCTTTTTACTGCGTGCCTTACTGGCAAGAGGACTCTCAGGCACTGTGGTGCTGGGACCTAGAAGAGCTAAATAAGACAATCAATTGTATATGTCATTTGTTTGCTTTTGTTTTTAAACTATCAGCAGCAGCAGCAGCAAGCCCTCAGTCAAGGACAATTGTTTTCCATGATTACCTTATCTGTGGATCCAAAGATGGCTGACAAGGCCAATCCAGGATCAACAGTGTGACCGAGCACCTTTGGTGCTTGTCACTTTAAGGACTCTGAGTGTCAGCAGGGCAGGCAGCAGGTGCAAGCCAGCCCTGGTGAGGTAGTCACATGACCTGGTGAGGGCCATGCTATTGGAAGAGAGAGCTGAGCAGACTCCATTTTAGCTCAGGCACTCAGGGCTGAACCAGCAGCCTGCTGCTGGCAGCACACCATCCAGTATGCTGTTTCTGCCACTCCCACATTTCCATTACCTGTTGTCATCATGAGGTTTCAAAATAATGAAATTCTTGTATTAGATTATTCCTCCATTTAGGGCAATCCTGGGTGATAGTCTCCCACAAGTTGATGTTGAATTTTTTCAAATTAGCCTTGAGGACATCCTTGAAATACTTTCTCAGCCCTCCTCTTGAGCTTACACCTTAACTGAGCTGGGAGAATAAAACTTGCTCTGGAAGTCTGAAGATGGACATCCGGATGATGTGGCTGGCTCAGTGAAGTTGATGCCAGATGATCGTTGTCTTGATGTTTGTGGTGTTCCCTTGTGAGAGGATACTAACATTTGTGTGTCTTTTTTCCCACTGGATTTGAAGGATCTTTCACAGGCAGCATTGAGGTGTCTCCTATATGTTGTCTATGTCTCAGCTCTGTACAGTAAGGCAGGGATTATGACTGCTTGATAAGCTTGGTTCCCAATCTGCTGTCTCAATATTCAAACACCCATTTCCCTCATGCATCTGAAGGCTGCACTTTTACATTTGAGGTGATGTTGGATTTCTTCATCTGTCAGCCTTCTGCAAGAGATGGCTTCCAACACATGTGAAATATTCAACATTCTCTAGAGTTTCACCATGAATCTGTATTACCAGAGCTGGGGACTGCTCATTAAGAGTTGTTAATGGAGGATCTTAGTCCCCTGAATGTTATGTGTCAGTTCAATTTTCTTGTATTCCTCAGTAAAGATGTTTATGATTGCCTGAAGATCTACTTCTGAGTGAGCATACGCTGCAGCAGCATATTGGAGCTCAATGACTTCAGTTGGGATAGTCTTGGTTTTGACTTGGAGTTAGCTGAGATTAAACGGTTTACCATCCATTCAGTATCTTAGCTCCACTCCGACTGCCTGCTTGCTCATGGTCAGATGTAGCATCATGGTAAGGAATACCCAGAGGAGTGTTGCAGCCTTAACTCCAATCTTAACCACAAAGGGATCTGTGATAGATCCATTACTGAGAACCACCACTCGCATACTGTCACGGTACGGTATGACAGTTTAAACTATCAAGCTTGATAGAAAATTACCAAGTATTTCATATATTTCTGATGGAAACAAAAGCAATATCCTCCATGTATGAGGCTGAAACAACATAAGAGTAGTCTTTCACATGACAATAAATTGTGCAATACCATGTCATTCATAAATTTATATTAATAATGGTTTTGAAATGCTTCTGCTAAAGACTCAAATTTTCATTTCAACTTAGCTGAGCCTTTTTTTTAATATCTTTTCCTACATTCACATTCCATTCTTCCTCATCACTGAAAACATGTTTCCTTTCTTCCAGAGTCCCTTCTTTACCTCGCTCAACATGTTAATTTTCTGCAAAAAAAAAAAAAAAATCTATTTGCAGTCAAACAAACAAAAAGGGTGTCCAACACTTTCAAATTTAAATGTTTTACTGTCAAAATGTTGCTTACTAATTTAGTTTATTAAAACATTTCGTTTGACCTAGAGAGTGTGTGTGCGTGCACACACATGTGCATACATGTTTTCATAACCCTCCCATTTGCCATCTGTCTGTTAGTTCCTTCAAACTGCAATCATGTCAGTGCAAGGATTTTCCACATTCTACTTGTATAGAGGCCAGCACAATAGAATCCAGAGCTTAGTTGGGCTTCTCAAGATGTCTGTACTGCTTCCTTCCTGACCCAAGGTTTTTCCTGAGGAATTAAGTCCCATCCAACTCAGGCATAACACAGACAGGCAATTGTGCAGTGAGGATGGCTTGGGACCAGGCCTGAGCAGCTCCTTCCTCCTTGAGTCCTGCTCAGTCTCTCCTGAAGCAGAAGAGGGGAGCTCTCAGGTTTCTTGATGCTGTTCACGACCAGTTCCTGTTGGAACACAACAGAGACAAGTGGGTGAGCTTTATTTCCTTGGCAATGGATCTGAGGTGGGGAGGGAAGCAGTATAGACATGGCCGAAAGCATTGCTGCTATAATAACTTATGAACCATTTGAGTTTTGGAAAGGAATACACTGGTTTGGTTTTTTTTAATCAACAGCATAAGTATGTCCCACATGGGCTACAGCTTTAGAACAGGCAGCTCCAAATTGACTCAGCTGTAACTCCAATGTTTATCATAAAACGCAGCACACACAACAGACTGCTACAGCTGAAAATATTAAACTGCTTAATTGAAACAACTCTTACTAAACAGTGAGGTTAGTTTTTTAATTCCCTAACACAGTCTGATTAGGTATTCAGTAAAAGATTATTTTTAATGTTTTTCCATATCAGTACTGAAAGAGATTCTGTCAAGTCATATGGGCTGATCCTGACTGCTGCAAGAAGTCTCACTTGCTTTCATGGGAATTTTCACATAAGTACGAAATTGCAAGATGAGGCTCCACAAATGACTTAACCCAGATTTCCTTTTCCAAAGCTGCATCTTATTGATGCCTCATAGCCAACCTGGTATTAACAAATACACCCAGGTCCTTCTCCTCCTCTGTTTCCAAGTGATTAACCTCACAACCTATACCAAACTGTTCTGGTTATGGGGCCCAAGGCGATTACTTTTACATTTTGTGCTATTAAATTTTAGTCTAGTTCTCTTACTCCAGCCCTGAAAGTCATGCTATTGTTCCTGTGTGATATTCTGCTCCTCCTCTGAGCTGACTCCTTAACTGATTAATTAAATTTACTGACAACCAATCTTCCACTTTTTGCTCCAAGATCATTAATGAAAATATTATATAGGGTCAGTCCCAAGAGCACTCTCCAGACTGACTCTATGCTTTTTAACATAACCCATTGTTGTCTCCCCTTTAGCCAGCTCCTTAGCCACCTCACAGTTCTTTTAGTAATCCCTTCTTCTCCATTTTAACTAATAATTTCCCATGTAACCTAATATCAATTTTCTTACTGAAATCCAGATAAAAGAAATGCAGCAATAATAAAACAAAAATACCCCAAAACAAATCGCCATAAAAACAGGTTAGTCTGGTATAACTTCCCTTTGTTAAATTTTATTGCATTTTATACCATTTTCCATTTACCTCCAAATGTGTTTCTTATGGCCTTAAAAATCAATTAACCTCATCCCTAACACTACTCTGAACAAAACAAATCAACAGCAGTTAAGGGTGAAGAGGGGAAAATCATTATATTCCCTTCTAGTGTGAGATACAAAAAAGGCTTCATTTGAAAGGAAACCTTTCCAATGTATCCTTTAATCTACCAGTCCAGGGACACCATCATCATCTGCAGCCTGCTAATTCACAGACCCAAAAATAGCACAGCAAATGTTTCCTGAAGTAGCTGATTGAGACCCAGTTATACTTGGTTATAAAGTCCCCAAGACTTGCTGTCTTAAGAGAATTCAGTCACTATTCAATATTATATATACAGACTTTTTTCAGGACAGAAGCAATACATATGTAGAAACACTAAAGCGAAGAGATTAGAGTAGAAAAACTTCTGTAAAATACATGCAACAATTATTTTTCCCTTGCTTGAAAGTTATATAAAGCCAATTCAATACAATTTATATGTAGAAATAAAAAATAGCATACTGTAGAAATAAGTGTCATTGTCAACTATAACATCCAAAAAGACTGTGTGGTTTTATAAACATGTGCATCAACAGTTTAATTTCTTTACTCAGAAAACAAAAAGATGTGAATAATACAGAAAAAAATGAGAGACAAAAACCAGAAAGACTGGAAAATAATACCACGGGAAATCCAGTGAAAATATATTAGCTAATTATAAAAATCACTTAATCATCATTAAGTACTGTATTTACAGTTGTCAACTTAAATGTTCATATTGCCCTAGCTTAATTTTTCCCTTTTTTCTCTTAAGAATAGGAGCTAAGCATTACTGTATTCCCCTGTTAATGCAAAGAATAAAACAGCTTAATTTACAGAAGTGAATTTTTGCATAGAACATTACTGCTATGTCTCAACCATGATCAGAAAGGGTCATCAATAGGTATGAAAAAATTATTTAATCTGAGCCAGATCCTCATTGGTGTTTGATCCTGCAAGTGTTAAACACAGTGGCCCCAGTCAAGCAGAATACTGAAGTGTCCACATAGTTTTAGCTCATTAGTAGTAGCCCCATTGACTTCAGTGAAAATACATAAATATGAACTTTAAAATTAGACTGTTTAAATGATTTACTGGATCAGGGTCAGGGTACTTGGCATCCTCTAGGATGGAGCCCCAGAAAATTTTGTCTGGTTCCATCCACTACAATGGACCCATAGTGTGTTATATCAGCTGTGGTGCTGTCCCAAAGTTTAATTTATGGCACTTCAGGGACTTAAGTGCATGTATGAATTTAAGCACATGAACAGTTCTACTGAAGTCAATGGAATTCTTCATATGCTTAAGTGTACCTTCCACAACCAGGGTTTATGTCATTTTAGTCCTTGAACTGTCTGCTAGGATAGCCAATATATGTGATGGACCTGAATTGTACTTTGTATATGAGCACCTGCTCCTTGAAAGATGACATTAGGACCACTCAATTCACCCCAGCAGGAAAGAAATGGGTTACTTACCACTGACTCAGACCTGTGATCTGACAGTGAACTAAAATACCATCCACCTGGGGCAAAGTTGTGGGATGTAGCTTTCTTTCAATTTACAGCTTTCATAAAGTCTGAAAATTGCTACCAACCCCAATTTGCTGTTGGACCAGTATCAGATTTCAATTATTTTTTGGCTGCCATGAAAAGCTAACACACACTGTTAACCAGCTTGGTGATTAATTTGCTGATTTCTGACTGAAGAGCAGCCATTGAGAGCTGGGTTTAAAATAAATCTTAAATTCTTTTCATCCTTATGTAAGCATTTTATTCAATGATGCAAAACTATTCAGTCTCTGAACCAAAATGCTGCTCTAGAATTATCGGAGAATGTCTGTGTCTGTTTAGCGCTTGCAAACACCCTTCTAAATAGCTGGCAGTGTCATAAATGCCTACTCTACCAGAAGGAATAGAGCTTAAATCCTGGGTTCATTGCTAGTTCTGGGAACTGTAACCATAGTGATTTTCCCAGGTGCTAGGTTTGGGGAGAAAATTAAGAATTCTATCTAAGATGGCGCCAATATCTACTATTGAACCTACATTTCTGTTTCAAGAAAATAAAATTCACATATTTTAAGAAGTCATCTCCACATACAGAACTCAAAAAAAGCAAAGAATATTTTAAAATGTAGTAGTAGTAGTATGGAATATTATTTGTCTAAAAGAAAATAGAATACAAGAATCCTCTATAAAACAATTTAATTTTCAATCTCCCTGTCATGAAGACCTTACCCCAGATTTTGAGGTGCAATATTCAGGAATGCTGACCCTAAGAACTTTATCTGTGGCCAGACACTTGCCATAGGTCATTAGCTACACAAGGTTAATACCCCTGTCAGGCTACTGCAGCAGGTGCTGTTACAGCATGCATCATAGCAGTTTCCAGGCAAAGCCTCCAGAATTTCATTTTGACATAACTGAAACTGCTCTGTTCTCACTAAGACTGTGTACGTTAAGTTATACACACTGTTCTGTCAAAAGCTGTGGAGCTCTTGAGGGTCTACAGAATGCTTCACTGCTTAAAGACAGCTTCACTGCAGCCTTCGCTGTTTTGTTATTATGATTTTGTTTCTAAGACAATGAGATCCATGTCCTAATACACATTTGGCTTTCTTTTGAACATAGGAGCTGTCACAGTGAATCAGACTGAGGGCCTTGTTGCATGGTAATTTTAGGTGGCTTCTGAAGCTCTTAACTCCTGGATTGGCTACATATTATCACCTTTTCAGCGGCTTAAAGCATTCATTATTTGTTTTAAAATTATGCCACTCCAGGACAGGATTGTCTCTAATCTGCCTAATTTTGCTCCTGTTCCATTAAGGCTGTGGTCACTCTCCACCAAATTGAAGTCCTCCAGCATCCCAGGGTGCAGTGGCTCCTCCTGAGTCAGGGCAAGTGGGGATGGGCATGGCACCTCACCCCCAGCTACATCAGGCAGAGCATGTGCTGCAGCACCAGAGTGCCTGGGGGCTGCAGTGCCTCCTGCCATCACTCAGACTGGCTCTGTTCCCGCCAGGGAGAACAAACTGGTTCAAGCGGCAGCAGGGTGGTGGTGCTTCTTGCTGCTGCTCGAACCAGCTCATAGCTCCCATTGGGCAAAGTGAGCACCACAGCCCCAGAGCACCCAGTGGTCATGGTGCCTCCTGCCTCCACTCAAACCAGCTTGCTCTGCGCAGTGGGAGCAGCAAGCTGATCTGAGCAGCGGTGAGAGGCACCGCAGCTGCCGAGCACTCTGGGGTTGCGGCACTTGTTCTGCCTGGTGGGAGCAGTGAGCCAGTCCTGCCCCATCTCCTAGTCCTGCCCCTGCTCACCAAGCCTCTAATGGCAAATCACAGCTGTGCAGGTGAAGGAGTGTCAGAGATAGTTTTTTGCCTTAAGGTGCAACTGCTCCACTAAGCTGCTCCATATTTGTGCAGTTTTCAGCATAAGATGTAACAAGGCCCTTAGCTTTGCTAGTCCTGTACCTTATCTCCAATGATGGCCAACACCAGATACCTCAGAAGAAGACTCCAAGAGGCCCCAGCAGTACATCAAATTCTCATCTCTAATAACTAGAGATAGGGCATAAACCCTAAAACATATACATCAGTATTCCTTCTATTATTGTTTATCACATTTTGCCAGTGGTGTAATAACATAGTCAGGTGCCCAGTACAGCTGTCACACACAGAGCAATATCTGGTTGCCACCACTGCTGGTGCAATGATGAGGCTGTGGCATCAGAATTTCTTTTTTTTCTGATCTTCCCCCAGCCCCTCAAGGCAGTGCTCAGGGTAGCTGCCCTACCTCAGTTATACCACTGCATTTTCCCTTGTAAACTCAGTGAACAAGGAGTGAGAGCTATTTTTCATCTATCAGAACTGCACACATTGCTCCCCCTGCTATATTTGCCCTTTGTGCCCCTGCTATTTGTGAGGGCAGAGCAGGCAGGCAGAAGAGACAGCACAGCTTCTTTCCTATCTATTTCTCAGTGATTGCTTCAATTAGGTTAAACACAAAAAGGAAGCTTACAAGAAGTGGAAGCTCGGATAGATGACTAGGGAGGAGTATAAGAGCATTGCTTGGGTATGCAGGGATGAAATCAGGAAGGCCAAAGCACAAATGGAGTTGCAGCTAGCAAGGGACATGAAGGGTAACAAGAAGGGTTTCTACAAGTACATTAGCAGCAACAGAAAGGTTATGGAAAGTGTGAGTCCCTTACTGATTGGGGGAGGCAATCTAGTGACAGATGATGAGGAAGAGGCTGAAGTGCTCAATGCCTTTTTTTACCTCAGTCTTCACAGGCATGGTCAGCTCCCAGACTACGACACTGGGCAGCACAGTTGAGGAGAAGATGAGCAGCCATGAGTAGTGAAAGAACAGGTTCACAACTATTTATAAAAGCTGAATGCAATGCATCCAAGGGAGCAGAGGGAGTTGGCTGATGTGATGGCAGAGCCACTGGCCATCTTTGAAAACTCATGGTGATCAGGAGAGAGCCCAGATTATTTGAAAAGGTCAAATATAGTGCCCATCTTTAAGAAAAGGAAGAAGGAGGATCCAGGGGACTACAGCCCAGTCAGCTTCACCCCAGTCCCCATAAAATCCTGGAGCAGGTTTTCAAGGGATCCATTTCTAAGCACTTGGAAGAGAAGAAAGTGATCAGGAACAATCAGCATGATTCACCAAGGGCAAGTCATGCCTGACCAACCTGATTGCCTTCTATAATGAGATAACTGGCTCTGTGGATGTGGGGAAAGTACTGGACATAATATACTTAGACTTTAGCAAGGCTAAAGTATTCTGGCAAGCAAGCTAAGGAAGTATGGGTAGGATAAATGGACTATAAGGCGGAAAGAAAACTAGCTGCATCATCAGACTCAACAAGTAATGATCAATAACTTCACATCTAGTTGGCAGCCGGTATCAAGTGGAGTGCCCAAGGGGTTGGTCCTGGAGCCAGTTTTGTTCAATATCTTCATTAACGATCTGGAAGATGGGATGGTTCGCACCCTCAGCAAGTTCACAGATGACACCAAGGTGAGGGAAGCAATCGATATGCTGGAGGGTAGGGTTAGGATTGAAAGACCGAGACAAATTGGAGGATTGGACCACAAGAAATCTCAGGAGGTTCAGCAAAGACAAGTGCAAAATCCTGCCCTTAGGATGGAAGAATCCCATGCACAGCTACAGGGACCAACTAGCTAAGCACCAGCTCTTCACAAAAGGACCTGGGGGTTACAGTAAACAATAAGCTGGATATAAATCAGTGTGTCTTTGATGCCAAGAAGGCTAACAGCATAATGGGCTCCAGTAGTAGGAGTGTTGTCAGCAGATAAAGGAAAGTAACTATTCTGCTCTATTCTGCACTAGTGAGGCCAAATATGGAGTACTGTGTCCAGTTTTGGGCCCCCCACTTTAGAAAGGATGTGAGCAAGTTGAAGAGAGAACAGTTGAGAGCAACAAAAACAGTTTGAGGGCTGGGGCACACGACTTATGAAGAGAATTGGGCTTATTAAGTCTGCAGAAGAGAAGTTTCCAGGCAAACTGAGAGGGGATTTGATAGCAGCCTTTAACTACCTAAAGGGTGGTTCCACAGAGGATGGAGCTAGATTAAGCTGTTCTCAGTGGTGGCAGACGACAGAACAAGGAGCAATGGTTTCAAGTTGCAGCAAGGGAAGTTTAAACTGGGTATTAGGAAAATCTCTCTCACTAGGAGGGTGTTGAAGCACTGCAAAGGGTTACCTAGATAGGCAGTGATATCTTAATTCTTGGAGGTTTTTAAGGCCTGGCTCAACAAAGTCCTGGCTGGGATGATCTAGTTGGGGACGGTCCTGTTTTGAGCATGGGGTTGGACTAGATTACCTCCTGAGATCCCTTCCAACCCTAATTTTCTATGATTTGTACACAGGAATTGCTACTGCAGTCTGCACAGGCTCCAGAATCTCCCTCCTCCAGACAGCATAACCATGCACTTCTCCTAAATGGAGCAAAATTGCAAACTGCCAACCCAGCAATTTTTCAAAGGACTTTTTCAAAAAGATACCTTGTCATTACAACAAAGTGTGATTGAAATCTAGAAAAAAAGGAATGGAACAATTGGAAAGTACCTTCTTACATTTATTAGCTTTATGTTTATTGGTTGTCAACATTTAATCTCCAGAGGACATATTTATAGCTACCCTGACATACCTAAAGGTGTTAATATCAGGTAAAATCAGTCATGAAAATATATTACTGGGTAGTTTGGTACATTTATTACTCTTCTGTTACAGCTACAGAAAGCTTTGCTAGTAGATGAGTGAAAAACTAAACAGCAAACCAGATAAAAAGATTCAAACTGGAAAATCCTAACTGTAATCTAAATAAAGTATTTAAATGAAAACCAAAGTCAATGTCTTTGATTCTCTGGCATCTTTACCAAATTTAATGTACAAGAAAAAAATATTTCTGTCAAATAATCTCTCTCCACATTGACTGCACTTCTTTACTTTAGGAGAGCAACATTAAGTCTCCAAATGCAGGCTATTTGATAAGTATTTAGATTATTGGTAAAGATATCACAGGGATTAAAAAATACCTTAATGAGGACAATAAATGTTTTTAAAGTATCATGTGCTTGACTTGATCTTCTACAAACACCTTCTCTTAAGCATGCAACTAGTCCTAAATGTAATACAGAGGGGTGACTGGGGAGGATTGAAGAGTGAATTGGAGGATAACTGTGCCTTTTGGAGGGGAGAGGAGAAGGACTCACTTCAGCCACTTATAGTGCCCATCCCCAGGGAGACCAAACACTGTGCATCCTTCCATACCTGGCTTTATGCCACCTGGATTGAGCAGCCTCCAACATCTGCTGCAACAAACAACCCAGGAAAGAGTCACTGCAGTAATTTACCTCTTTGAATCACCTTTGCTGTGATACTGCACAACTCAGCCTGCTGCCAGCTTTGCCCCTGCCTAATTTTTGTGGGTTCAAATCTCCTAAAATAAGAGCAAGGCTACTCAGTACAGATTTATAGTAGCTGCACACCTTCATTCAACATATTATGGGGTGATCAGAGAAACATTACCAGAAACAGATAGCAGACAGGATGACTGTAAAAGAAAGAAGAGCTTGATTAATGGAAGATCAAGGACTGTTAACACCTGTGGCATGAAGAGGTTATCAGGAAGCAAGTAAATAATGAGCCATCAAGGTGACTGACTCCCTCAGCTCCACTTACATAGCAAAGTGGCTCTGCCTGCCAAGCAGTTTGTTTTAAACTGAGTGGAACAGGAATCAAAGGGGAGGGAAGGGTGGAAGAACCAAGGTGCCCATGTTTAGCTTTCCACTTTTATGTTGGACAATGGACTTCCTGCCACATGTTGCCATCATATCCTCTTGGATTTCCTTTGGTACCAAGCCTTCCTTATGCAGATACTTGATCACTGCTCCTATTTCATTCTTTTCCATTTTTCAGAGACCAACTCACTTCAACATACCCTCATACAAATTTTCAAAGGACTCCATCAGAAAACCCTCATAGAATGCTCTTACAAATAGATTGGTTCTGTAAACACTGGACGTTGTGCTTTTATAGACAGTTTTTATATTTTAATATCAGCCCCATCTACCCCGAGCTACTTCTGTGTCCCTTATAATTAAGGAATTAATTATTACTTGATTGCAAACTAAAAATATTATTCCTAAGGCAAAATCTGAAACTTTCAAGCTGGAGTGTTTGAATCAGCCCTTTTTCTAGGAAGAAGAAGTAGAAGGGATTCACCTTCTCACATACCTCCTATTATTTCTACTGCAGCCCCAGGATCAGCTCTGTTCCAAGTAAATTGTCCCCCAGCAGCTTTAGATACTCAACAGCAGCCAACTAGCCACATGATATATCATACCCAGGAAAGGGGAAGGAAAAAGAGTATGTACTTTATATTGTGTGGTTCCCTGCTGAGCTGTACATTGTCCTCATTTATCCACAGATTCATATACATACATCCTATTTACCAGGGTCATCTTTGGGAAGTGAAGCCCTCAAGCCTCCACCCCTTCTTAAACCTACTCAAAGGTAAACAGGATTAATACAGGATCCCTAGCTACTCACTGCCTCAATATATTGTAATAATACCTTTAACCTATATTGCATAAAGCATCCATGATGCCCTAAACCCATGTCTTCTTTATAAATAGTCATCTTCAGGTAATGGGTCACTGGAACCTAACTGTACTTAACACTCCATGGCACAATATTTTTAGGATACAGTGAGGTGGGGGGCATTTCTATTTGAGAGCACTCCAGGAATTACTGAATTCATTTCAACTGAGAAATTAATGCTAGAATATGCTGATAACAAAATACAGGAAACTAAGATTTAAAGAAAAAAAAATATACCAGAAAGCCTATAATCTGTCTTCAACTAGTGGCATCATAAGAAGCATCTCAGCAGTGTCTTGGCATTCTGTAGTCATCACTATGAGATGAACTAAGATACAAACATTACTCCTAAGTCTGACTTTCCTTGCAAAAATTTAACCCAAATCTTATTCTTACAGACTTATTTTCCCTTACAAGAGAAAAATAAATAAAGACAAATGAATCTAGTTAACACATTAACTGCAGAGTATTCTTGCTGTTCTAAATAGTGCATATGACAATACTAGGAAAATATTAAAGATAATCCGTACAATGTTGCAAGTAAGGCACCAGGAAGACAGAAGAGCTGGGTTCAACACCTAGCTGTACCACTAACTTGGTTCATGATCTATGACTTGTCACCCAGCTCACTTCTGGGCTCTATTTCCTTATTGGAGAATTAGATATAATAATGTTTGCTCATTTAAAAAAGATTATTTGAATGGTATACTGCTATGGTAATCTGCAGTTGATCTAAAGCTAGCAGTAGCTGCCAAATGAAACGGGTCAGTTGTGCCAGGATGCGTTCCAGCAAAGCCAGCCCACTTCACAAGTTTCACATTGTCCCACTTACTGATCTTGAAGCACAACAGATGATGTGTTGTCTCAGGACTTGAGGGGCCTAGTCCTGTGTGCCCTTGGAATTCCCACACAGGATCAGGCCTGTCTAGCATCAAGATCACCTGCCTGGTTTTCCCCTCTCATAGAGTGGCACCTTGGGAAATCTCAAGGGGTATTTCTGCAAGCAAGAATGCCCCAGAGATCCCAGGGGTGTGTCTACATTATCAGGGAAAGCCATGCAGACAGTCTCAGGGCTTGATGGGCCTAATCCTGCATAAAAATTTCTGGAGTGCACAAAATCAGGCTTCCTCAAGCCCCCTGGAGCACCTGCAAATAGAGGTCCACCACTAAACAGAAGCACAAATTAATACCACCTTTGTCATGGCCACAAATTGTTGGTGTTTGTGGCATCACAAGTGGCATGGATATCTGCTTGTTTGGCCTTTGTGACACCATCTTTGTGACAATGTTTATGGTGGCACAAAGACAACAAAAATAAATAGCTGTTTCCAAACTTAACTGAAATGACTCATGTATATGTGAGAGGCTATTGCATGTCATCCTTTCTGAACTAGTACAGTCTCCAGTCAGTGAAGCTATAGATCAACAGCTAACACTGGGTTTTAATATACTGGTTGGTTTTTAACATGAATAAATATAACAAAATTACTCCCAATTCTTCCCAGGCTTACCCTGGACTTCACTGGAATTCTTTTACACTACAGTGGACAAGTTATATCTGAATGTTCCCATGGATGTCTAAAAACAATCTTTATCCTGCAGGCTCCACAGTATCTACCACCCTACCTCTACCTGATTTCTGACCCTTCCCTATGCCCTGGTCTTCACTCAAAAATAAGTGTAGTATTTACCTCCTGGTAACAAACATGGTATAGTTTTTACCTCCTGTTAGCCAACATCATTGTGTTACAAAGTAGCTGTACTTTTAACACACTTATGCATAATATGCTAGGCCCCCTATTAATATTTACCTTCAGCTGCTAATATGCATGCGAACTGCAACTTCTTTGTCATGCCTAGGATTTTGTAGCCTGTTACCTACTATGTGTTAGATAACGTGTGGTAAGAAAAAGCCTCTTCCTACCATGGATACAGCAGAAAGTCAAATCACTTAGAAAGAGTGAGAACTGTTTTGTGAAGGTGTTGCTCAGTTCCACCCCGAAAAAAGCCCCGAACTTACATTCGCACTACTGCAGAGAATGCATTGTTTTGCTTTACTTATATCATGAACAGAACAAGAGTGAGAGTGAAACTTCCACTGAACAAATAGGAATTGAGGGTTGGAATATGGCTTCTTTCCATAAAAATCTGAGTCACCTAGTTAACCACATTCTAACCACTGCCCTACATCCCTTCTCTCTTAATTCACAACACACTTATAGCCTTAAGTAACTGGGTCATTTCTCTCTAAGGGGACATGACATCTCCAGAACAGCTGGAAAGATATCTGGAACAGAGACTAAACACTAAGCCTGTGCGAATAGGGAAATATTCAATTCAGATTCGGCTGATTCAGAGGGCAGCGATTTGATTCGAAGATTTGGATCACTGTCCCAAATCAATTTAGCTGAATCGTCTTTGGAAGATTTGGCACTGATTCAGAGAGATTCGGCCACAGACTATAATGGGGAATCACTGAAATACCTTTGTTGTTTTTTGGCTGATTTGGATAAAAATTGCAGGGATGGTAGCAACTTCTGAGAGCGTGAAGCTTGCCAAGTTTCAAGGAGATAGATGCATGGATTTCTGAGAAACTGCACCTCAAACTGCTGAAATCTAAACTCATGTTGTGTGTGTGTTAAGGCAGATTTGGATGAAAACAGCAGGGATGGTAGCCCCTAAGGGCATGAGGTCTGCCAAGTTTCAAGGAGATAGGTGCAGGGGTTTCTGGAAAACTGCACCTCAGGCTGCTGACAAGCAAAATGTGTGACATGTGACACTATGTGTATTAACGTGCATCTTCACTGGCGCTGGGGCGTCTACATGACACAGTAGTGTGCCCCAATGAGGCCTCCTCCTCCCCTACAGTCTCAGTCTGGTCCACCACTTTAAATAACAGGTAAGCAGTGCACTGCAGCACATTAGCATTAGCAGCATCTCAGACTGCCAAACTGTCATAGAGCCTTTCTTTCCTTTCCTGCAAGAGCTCCTTCTCCAGCAGCTGCCAGAGAAGTCTCCCTGCCAGCCCCAGCCCTGGGGCTTAGATGTGCCCAGGGCCTTGCGTCCTTCTGGTCAGCTGACCGGGAACAGGTGCTAGGGGTGTTTGGCTAAGGACATGACACTGGCAGACAAGGTTATTTGGTTCAATCTGGTATCTTTTAGTAGACCAACTGAATAGTTAGAGAAATATATCTTAGCAAGCTTTTGTGTTGAAAAACGCTTCATCAGGCTGAGGAAGCACCTGCAGTTGGTGTGTGTGTGTGTTCTCTTCCTGGATGGAAGGAATAGTAAAGAAGCCAGAGGCTGGCATGCAATGCAGGCAAGAAAGTCAGTCAGTGAAAATGGAAATGGAGGTGTCAGGGGGTGAGGGACAGGCTGGGGTAGGGGCGAAGAGTGATGTGGCAGGTAAAAGTAGAGAGGTACCGGAGGAGTCAGATGTCTAGCAGGTCGCAGTGTCTCAGAATTCCAATGTCTATATTGAATCCATGAGTTTCTGTATCTAGGAGGTTGATGAAGTGCAGCTCATAGGCTCATCTGTGAAAAGTGGTTTGTAAATTCAAACAAGCACCAAACCTTGCTAACCTGATCACCAGAAGCCAACTTCCCACAGCTCAAAACACAAAACCTGCCAACATATCTCCAGTACCCCCACAAACTGCACCAGAATAAATCAAAGACAAGAAACCCCAACTACCTGTGGGGGCACATTTCTAACAGAAGAACTACTCTGTCTCCAGTCTCTCAGGCCTGAACCTGAAAGGGATTCGAATTGTGGACCAAAGCTTTGCACACCCCTACTAAACACACAACTTCAGCCTTCCCAGCAAAATTGTCCTTCTCTTACCGTTGGTGTTGAAGCTGGTCAGAAACTAAAGGCAAGGACTCTAGAGCCCACACCTGACTCCACAAACTGATATGATCCTAATGTCATTTTACAACTGGAATTTTAGGTCTAGATCCAACTGCTCTCCCCTCTCCATTCTCCACCCCCCACCCCCCGGAAGGCACAGAAAATAAAAAGAAGGAAAAAGAGGGCCTCCTTCCTACCCATTAGCCCAATATCCTAGTAGTAAAGGTACTAGTGGAAGACCCAGGTTCTAGGTTTCCCTCAACCATGGGGAGTTTAAACAAACTTTGTCCACATCCCAGAAGAATGCCCTAACCACTGAACCATTAGCTAGTCAAAGCCAAGAACACCGTCCATTCCCTTCTAGTAAACCTGGCCCATTTTTGGTCTTTTCATGTATAGGGACAAACAAAGAATCAGTCCTACATTCATGAATAAGCTCAGTTCTGCTTTCACTGCTGATTCTAACAGTCAGATTATAGCTGCTTCAGATTTTATATCTGTTTCCATCACTACTGATTTTTTTTCCTTCCCTTTTGGACAGTATGAAGTGTGTACCTCTTCTTCTTTATCTTCCACTCCCTCCAATAAAAAGCCCGCTACTTTCTCTGTTTCCCCTTGATGCTTTGAGGTTACCCCTTCTGGACTTCAGCTCCTGACTGAAAGTCACCTTTGCATTTTCTAGCAAAGGCCATTGTCTATACAGCCTCCTTGCCAAGCACAGGGCTACTTGTATAGCAGCCTGTCCCACACATTCACTTCTGCTCCATGCATGCCCAAGCCCAGCAGTTAGGCAACATGAGTAGCTAAGAGTGGTCCCAAGCCTGAGCTATATCATTGCTTTCAAATACTCAGAGCAGTGTTGGGACAGGCACTTAGGATGACACTAAGCTATTTACACTGTTTACTTGCCAGGACTGAGCACACATGAAAAAGTAGTAAGTAGGCAGGATTTATTTCCTTAGCAGTGGTCCCAGCAGGTAGGGAATATAGATATTACCTAAACATCCTATTTTGAGGTATTTCTGATGCCGAGCCATTTTATATTTCACAAACTGATGCAAAATGAGATCCCTTCATACCTAAAACCCAACTGGCTTTGCATTGCATTTATGGAACCAGTCTCATCTTCCTCGAATTGTGTGTGTAAATCCTATCCTAGCAATTCTGTACTGCTGTGGCTAATTCTGATGCTCAGAGCCAGGGTAAATTCCCTCCTAACAGCATCTGTGATTGAATTCTCCCAATGTTAATACAACTGGTCCATGCTACAGCATGTTCTTTTAGATATTTGCCAATGAAAAATGTTCTGTTTGGGGGGTTTTTAGGTCTAACACACAATCCACTACATGTTACCTTGAACATGACATGAAAATGTTAAAATGTTTGGCTTGTATATGTGATGGCCTATTAAGACCTCTTGCAGGCCTTCTAAATTTTATCTCCTAATTTCTGAGGCTGAAAACCCCTGAAGACAGGGAACACTGATCTGCTACAGGTACTAAGGAAAAATAATTTGTTAGTCTCTATCTATATTCTCATTTGCAAGAAAATAGTGTCCCACTATATTATTCAAATAAAAGATTCACCACAGATTCCCTCAGATTCCCCAGAAACTGCCATTATAATTTTTATCACCACTAGTTTTGTAAAGGGACTACTCAGTGCCAGACAAATAGACTGGACGTACAGTACTTCAATGAACCTGCCACTTCATTTTAATTATGTCAGAAACGAGAAGAGTAGT
>NW_005842002.1:2774751-2776663 GCF_000455745.1 Alligator sinensis
TGCTGACCAACAAAGTAAGGGAAATGGAGTAAAGTTCTATTCCATAATTTTCTGGGAACCTGTGATGGCCACTTTACTACAAACATTTTTCTTTGGAGCAAGATAAAACATTTAGAGTACAAATTGAGTTAGAATGTGTTCATCTATAACCCTGGAAGTAAGAAGTACAGACTAGCAAATAATGTGAAGGTAATAAATTACTAGAACAAACTACAAAGCAATATGGTAGATGATCCACCACTAGAACTGTTTAAATGAAGGCTAGATGTTTTTCTGAAAAACATGCTATAGTTCAAAAGGAATTTAAAAAGGGATTCCTTCTGCTTGTGTTATACAAAGAATAATCATAATTATCCCTTCTGACCTAAAAAAATCTATATATTGTTACATTATAAATTGTTGTATATATAGTCTGTCTCTTATGTATAGTCCACTATTTTTTCTTGCCACGTGCATTACCAGAAGTATTGCCAGACACTTTCAAACAGCTAGCTGACTTTTCTATTGCTCTTGTTTGTTAATATCACTCTTAAAATGATATTTTTAAGACACTGGAAAAATGCTTTGAAATGAGGACTTATCTAAGACTGACAATGATGCTGGATTAGTAGTATTTTATTAGAATTAATCATATTAAACTGGCCAATTCAATTAGTTACACAGTTTGGTTAACCCCCTGCATAGGCAGAAAAGAGCGCTGGGTCTAGATGACCCCAGCTAGATGGTTATCTAACCTCCTCTTGAAGACCCCCAGGGTAGGGGAGAGCACCACCTCCCTTGGGAGCCTGTTCCAGACCTTGGCCACTCGAACTGTGAAGAAGTTCTTCCTAATGTCTAGTCTAAATCTGCTCTCTGCTAGCTTGTGGCCATTATTTCTTGTAACCCCCAGGGGCGCCTTGGTGAATAAAACCTCACCAATTCCCTTCTGTGCCTCCGTGATGAACTTATAGGCAGCCACAAGGTCGCCTCTCAACCTTCTCTTGCGGAGGCTGAAAAGGTCCAGGTTCTCTAGTCTCTCCTCGTAGGGCTTGGTCTGCAAGCCCTTAACCATATGAGTGGCCCTTCTCTGGACCCTCTCCAGGTTATCTGCATCCCTCTTGAAGTGCGGCGCCCAGAATTGCACGCAGTACTCCAACTGCGGTCTGACCAGCGCCTGATAGAGGGGAAGTATCACCTCTTTAGATCTATTTGTCATGCATCTGCTGATGCACGATAAAGTGCCATTGGCTTTTCTGATGGCTTCATCACACTGCTGACTCACGTTCGTCTTGGAGTCCACTAGGACTCCAAGATCCCTTTCCACTTCCGTGCATGAATTGATTCAGACCTTTTTATTGCTCCCCTGATTTGATTTGGAGATTTGGCCACCAAATCAGACTGAATCAAATCAGCATCTGAAGCTTCGCACAGCCCTAGTAACTAGCATTGCCATGCAGTAGTGTCCTGGTGTTAAAGGAGCAGGTCAATTATTGAATTAGCCAGCCTGTGGTGGCAGAGTGGTCTGTACCAAATGCCAGCTATAAATCTGCAGCCCAACTCTAGCTGGCTGTAAACTTTGATTAGCATACCAAAATCACAAATTCACTACGGGTGTATACAATTACAAGCTTTATTTAATTGAATAATGTCAAACAGGTAAGTAACATCCATAAAATAGTTAAACAAATCTCCCCAAACTTTAACCACGCCTCTGCTACTCACTTAATGGCTATCACCCAGCAGCGACTAAGACAATAATTGAACTAGTAAAATCCACACAGTATTCCACTTGACTCAAACTTCTGAGCATGGGTGACTGGAGCCTTCTGAGTCTGGGGAGGCACTAGCAGCCGACTGCTGACTGGGGGTGGGTGGGGGTCCCCCAGTGGCCAATTGCTGACCCCGGAAGCACTGGTGGCAAAACTGGGAGGGG
>NW_005842002.1:2777408-2802031 GCF_000455745.1 Alligator sinensis
CCTGAGTTCATTGAGATCAGCTTTCCTAAAGTCTAGCACTTTCACCCTACTAGTTACCTTACCCACTCAATGTCTTATGGTGAATTCTATTATTAGGTGATCACTGTCCCCCCGATGGCTACCGATCTGTAGGTCCCCTACCATGTCATCCCCCATTGCCAATACCAGATCCAGTATGGCATTCCCCCTAGTGGGACCGTGTACCTCCTGTGTCAGGTGGAGGTCCTGTACACAGGTTAGAAACCTGCGTGAACGGTGGGACTTTGCCGTCTGTGTCTCCCAGCAGATGTCTGGGTAGTTTAGGTCCCCCATGACTACCGCCTCCTTAGCTTTTATGGTCTCCGAGAGCTGCCTCAGGAGCCCTGAATCTATTTCTTCCCCTTGGTGTGGGGGTCTGTAGCAGACCCCTACCACCAAATCCCTTTCTCCTTGCCCCCCATGTAGCCTAACCCACAATCCTTCTACTTCCTCATCCTTTGATTCCGTCTTGATGAGGGTTGATGTATATTGCTCATTGACATAGAGCGCAACCCCTCCCCCTTTTTTCCCCACCCTGTCCTTTCTGTACAATCTATAACCCTCAATATGTACCACCCAGTCGTGGGACGAATCCCACCAGGTTTCCGTTAGCCCTACTAAGTCATAGGTGTTTTGTGCAAGCAGGAGCGCTAGTTCATCCTGCTTGTTCCCCATGCTCCTAGCATTAGTATATAGGCACTTGAGCCCTGCAACTGGTGCCTTTGCTGCTGTTAAAATGAAACAATGTGTTTTATTATCATTGCTCTAAAAATACCTTGCTTTCTTTTCTAAATACTCAGTGTCAGCGATATGTATTAAGCATGAAGCATGCATTTCTAGGCAAATTGCTTCATTTGTGGAAAACTACAGTAAGTTTTCCATAAAAAATCTGCATCAAGCTTGTAAACTCTTTATGTATAATGTTAAATCATTATATAGGCAGATTAATATTTAAATCATGCTGCTTGTGAGAAACCACATGGGGATGCTCTTTCTAGAATTATCCTTTGTATCCTGACAGAAACAGACAGGATGCAAAATGACTATTTATATGCAGTCTTAAAAATAAGCTGTGAGAAATCTGAAGAGCCATATTTGACTTTCAGAAGGTTTAAATATAAAACAACCTCCAAATCCTTCTGGAATTGTCATAGTTCACCAATGCCAGCACAAGGCGACTACCTCTTCTTAAGCAACTAAAATAATTGCCATGGCAGCCTTGAGATTGAATCACTCAGACATGATTCTTTAAAAAATATGCCCAGAGAAAGATATTGCTGGAGGATTTTTTAATGAGAGAATAAGCTGTTTAGCAAAACAGTGGAGTAAAGCTAAGTCCTCTTCCACAGCATACACAAGAAAACTCAGAAATGAGGCACCTCAATCTTTAAAAATCACTTTGGTAGCACTCAAATTTGTATATTTTGTGCTTCACCTGGAGCAAAAGAGGCCTCAACACACAGCAGCCTGCACTGTGAGTCTGGACATACACAACACTTATGACCAGTTTAAACTTTCTAGACTGTTTCAAAAGCATACTGGGAAAATCAAGTACTATTTTGACCTGGTTCATCACTGTTATGTGCAGACACAGAGCATTCCATGCCTAATGTCTGGGCAGCCCTCCAGGCATCCCAAACTATGCCACTCTACCTCCCCCACAAACTCATTCAGGCCAAACTCATTTGCATATCAGCCTCATTATTAATTCAGGGATATTCTGTAAAGCAGGCAGGACTCTACTGCCCACAGAAAACACCACCGCCTGTAGGGGTGGGAAAGCGGAAAATTTTGGTGTCAGATTCACTTCCCTTCTAGGACCCAAATGATCCCAGGGATCCCAGGGTCATTTGGGGCAGGGGATGGGAAGCCAGGTGGTAGGGTGGAACTGTGTGATGGGCCTTGTGCCTCATCATGGGCAACTGGTGCCTCCTGAGTCTGGGGGGGCACCCACTGAAGTTGGCAGTGGTGGCAGGGATGGGGCTGGTGAGCAGCCACAGAAGCCACTGGCAGTAGCAGGGGATGGCCCTGTCGGGGGGGTACGTGCCCCCCCTACCAGTTGCCTATGCCCCTCATCATCCCCACCAAGGCAGCCCCAGCTTTTCCAGCCCCTGCTCTGGAAAGCCACTTCATCTCCAAGTCTTGCAGAAAGAAAAAAGCAGACATCTTAGGGTACCCCTAGGGCACTCAGTCCCCCAGGTACCACAAGCAGAGGGGGTCACATAGTCCTCACCCCCATGCCTAGTAACCCCTTCTGACCTTCACCTTACTCCTGCTGCAAATGAGCCTGGGACCCCACTGAGTGGGCGCATTTGCTATAATGGAGTCCAGGCTATTCCCTCCCACACACATACCTGTGCACCTGCAGTCAACCACACAGGTTGTGGTTGACAGCAATAAGGTTCTTCATTATACTCAGTCCTTTTAACTCAATGTTTTTTAGAAGGGATTCAGAAAATAGGAATTGTGGGCAATGATGTCTCCCTCTCTTATTGTCCAACAAATGCCAGTCTTCTTCCCTCTCCCCCAGGGGAATCCTGGGAAAACTCTGGGCATTGACCCCTGGAAGACATAATAGTCTGAGAGATTGTGATGGTCTACCACCTCCTTGTCATGGATGGCAGTAGCACAACCCCTAAGATGTGAGGGTTCTACTTAGCAGTGTACATGCAGACACCTCCATGCAGAAACAACTGTGATCTGGTTCCCAATCAGTGACATTTTTGGAATGGTTCAATTGTTACATCTGTCCACACCCTAAGTGAGAAAGACTACAAAAAGAATTTCACATCAAAGCTCTTAAAACTGCACTGGTAATATACAACAAGCACCTTTGTAGGCTGGCCCAGATGTAACACCACATCAAGAGTATATTGGAAACATGAGAGATGGCAGCTTTCACTTTTATATTCTGGTAGTCTAAAGAAATAGCAAGTGGCTAATTCCCACCTCCAGGCCTTTGCTTCATGTACCTCATCCATCTCTTGTGACTTGTAGTACATTTAGATTGGAAGCAGGGAGGAGTATGGATATACCCTATAGTCAGAGGTTTAAATATTTAGTTAGGCACATTTCCCACTTGCATTATAGAAGTTTTGCCTGAGTCAGAAAAAGCAGGAGTCTGTCTTAACACTGCTCTCAACTCTTCAGGATGAGCTGTAGTTACTGAGCTTGGAAGTGAAGGATACAGTCTCTGAATCAGCACCTTCTAATTTAAATTTTAAATGCTGGAGACTGCAAGTGGGAGAGGGACAGGGAAAAACACAAAACACTGGTCAGATGCTATTCACTCTCTCTTTCAGCATCCACTGTGTGACACAGGATACTGGGCAAGCTGGACTTGTGTCTGACCCAGTTAATGGCAGTTCTTATCTGGAAGTTCTGATCCATTCTTTTTACTATTTATATTCAATACAATACTATAGGGCTTGGTGGTTTTCCATTTTTGGTTTTGTTACTGCATCACGGATGCACCCATACACACTTTGGTGACAAAGTGACTGATTCTGTATTTCTCACACAAGCAAATTTATGTTAGCTCCCAATAGTTAACTGAAGTTTTGCCTATGTAAGAAATGTGGGAATCAGCCCTGTTTCAAGTACCATTTTTCAGCAGAGACAGTAAACTAAGGTTATTTCCATCCACTAGAGGTTGAAGGATTGGAAATTAAAGATTTGGCAGTGCTTGAAGTAGCCTTGGAGTTCCAGTCAGCACAACCCTCTCTGCAGTAAAAACAAACAGTACCAAAGGATGAGAGTGTTACTGCTGAGTAAGTATTTAATAGCTTAGCTCTTGTGAACACAGCTGCTCTAGCAGTATTTGTCTCATTAATTCAAAATGCTTTTATACCATAAGCTTGAAAGGCATTCTGTAAAAACAATTTTTATGAGGCTCTTTCTCCCCCATTTCCAGGTCAGCACAGAACAAAATGTTTCAACTCCCCCTACATGCATCTCAAAGGTGACCCATCTGATCTTATACAGTTTAGCATTCTGCAAGAAAACAGGGCTAGGGATAGAAACCTGATATGGAGAAATCTCTCCCAGGAGCACAACAACGTTCATTATCATCATCTTACACAGTGCAATGCATGTAGAAAGCATCAGCAACAACAACAAAACTAATACCTCATCCAACTCCAAGACAGATCAGAACAAAAATGACAAATTAAAAAAAAAGCTAAAATAATGCCAGAATTAAGTCAGGGGGTGGTGTGACAGCGGAACTGGTGTTTCTAGTCCAGGCAGAGGCATTTCCTGTCCCTTGGGAAGTCATTTTGACATCTACATATCTGTCTCGAAACAGAAAGTGTGGGTATAATAGAGCCTCACCAAAATTGAGAAGCAGATGCCATTCTGAATTTTCCCTGCTCTAGCCCTATGAAAACAACTCCAATAAACCCAAGTCAAATTAATTTTTGTCAATTCAAGTACAAGAGGGTGCTTTCGCTGCAGAATTAAACTAGGATCTTTCACTAGGTGTTACCCCTCCTCCTCCCAATTGTTCAGTAATTATTCAGAATCACACACTCTGAAAGAGATCTGCTTCCCTCGCTGCCTGAGTTCTGATTGGCCTTACATAAGCTCTTGAACAGTACGCCTGGTTCTAACTGGCTCTTGGGAACCAAAATCATATTAAGCTTTTTTGTTTTCTCTTACCTTTCCCTTGGTATATCTGTGTGTCTCCACTGATTCTGATGTCAGTTTCTAGCAACGCAATCATCCTTTTTCAGGTCTGTGAATTTTCTTTCAGTGCTAGTATAATTATTTCTGGCACTGCACTGGCTTGTGCACTAAGGGTCTTAAAATTAATAAAACTGTTCTGTTTTTCTTGCCCACGCATCTCCTGCTGCAACATTTTGCAGTGACCCTGTCTTCATAGAATATATTTGGAATTGATGTTACTGTTGTCATCCCCTTTGTTCATACTATGCATGTACTTTGCAATTGCTTTTTGTAGTTAGCCATCCCTTTCTGCATTAACTAAAAATAAGACATCAAATGCTTCAGAACAAGTTACTATGAGAATTTAAGCTACTAATGATTGCTTTTCTCTTTGCTGGCATTCATTGGTTGTGGATACAGATTGAAGTGGTTACATGTTGTTTGCAGGTTATCCTCTACATTTCTGAAAATGTTCTATTCTGGTGAAGCTTTTAGCTTCTCTGTTCTCTTCAACTCAAGATACTTAGTTCATTTCACTTTTGCTGTTTACCATGTTAATCACTCAAAACTAAGAAGTTTGATAAAAATCAGTCTGCTCTATTCAGTGAGTGAGTTCTAGCTGATGAGTATTGCCTAATATGAGCCTCTGTGCAACAGAATAACTAGCTCCAAGCCACCCATGTTAGACATTCTCAAATGTACACTTTCTAACACATTTCAAATCTCACTTGAGTTCATTGATGCTGAGCTGAGCTGATGTGGGTAGTAGTTTGTGTTACAGCCTGAATCTGCTTTCACTTGCTGGTTAACCCGCTAATTTTGCAGGGAGGATTCAGAATAAATCACTTGACTGCTGATCCTACAATGATTTCCCAAGAAGCTCAGAAGGGCAGGCAAATTCTCCCAAAATTTACTGAGAATCAAGAATGAAGGTGAAACTACTGCAGCATGAAGAATTGTGGGATATGTGTCTACAACCAACTGGGGGGGGAGGGGTAGTTATTGTAACGAGGCTGCACACACCTGAACTAATTTAATCCAAAAGCTCAAAAAAGCTCAAAAAAATCATCCAGCCAAATGGCATGATGCAGTGAAACATAGAGATACCTGAGCTAGCTCTAAACAAGCTGATTCAGGCACAAGAAGCAAAGAATAATAAGTATCTTTTCATGTATACCTAAAGAAACCATTGATCTTTCAGTAGATAATAATCATACCAAAGATGCAGCATGGAAAAGCACAAAAGGTATGTCTAAGTGGCATGATGCAGTAAAACATAGAGATACCTGAGCTAGCTCTGAACAAGCTGATTCAGGAACAAGAAGCAATATAGCCACATTAGCTCCACCTGGGCTAATTTAGCTCTGTTGAGAAGCAAAGTATATTATCCTAGAATGGAATGCTGCATTAATACAACTGGACTGCATTGTGCCATGTACATATGCCCTCAGAAGAGAGAATACAGAACCTTTCATTAAATACCTAAGCACTCCTCTCCCTTTGATTCTTCTTAGGATTTTGGATACCTTGTTCTCATTGTAGATGCTCAAGGTCTAAATGCAACATAGTCACTTGCAGATAGACTTGACTTCATCTCATTTGCATATCAGCCTCATTAATTTAACCCTTGCCCAAGCAATATATGAAAGTTAAAAAGATGAAAGTTAAAAAGTGAATCTGCAAGTGGAATCATAGCATTAAATCTGCATGTATAAGAAAATGCATTGTTAAGCAAGTTGGAAAGGAAAATAATACATCCACAAGAACCAAAGTGGTAGAATCTTATTTAGCTACTTATTTTTATCTAATCCACACAGAGAATTCCAAATTAGCAAAAACTAAAAGTTATTAACTTTATTTTTTCTATCTTCCATATAAATCAAAAGGATGATATTCAGACCTCAACATACAAGTTAGTGAATCTCAGACAAGTAAGCATTTACAAAGAGGAAGGAAAGTAATGCCTGCCAATTAAAATTTAATCCAAATACTAATGAAGTCAATAGAAATCTTCTCCCACCCTGGGAGACCAGCTGAAAAACACAAGAATAAAGTCAGGCTTTGATCAACTAACCATCAAGAAAGAAACCAAAGACCTGTTGCTATTATGAAGCACATAAATATGAAAAGTTAACAGAGTAATGATGATGGGCTAAGATTAGGCTAGCCAACTTCCAAGCAGCCAGGGACTGCACAGCCCAAAGCTGCACCTGCAGCAGCCTGCACCAGGGTGAGCCATAGTCCACATGGGCTGCACACTCCACAGATTCTGTCACCACTCCCTATGATCCTCCCCCCACAGCTGCATTGTGTACCTGTAACCCTTAACCTACACACACACACACACACACACACACACACACGCACACTGTATTACATGCCCCAGGTTCACCCTCAGTTCCTTGCACTGGGGTGGGGACAGGCAGTGGAAGCTGGAAGAGACAGGAAGCCCATAGACCCTCACTTCTATTGTAATCAGAGCAATGGGGGGAGTAGTGGCCAGGCAGGAGCCTGGGAACCACAGCTGAACACATCACAGCCTGTGGACCACCAGTTGGATAGCTATGTATTAGAACATTAAACTGCATCCAGGTACACAGTGGCCATGTCTACATGGGACACTGACTATGCAGTAGCCTGTGACTACTGCGCAGTAGCATTGTGCAGCAAAAAGCATGATGCGACACTACTGCACAGTAGTCTGGGCTACATCACAGTCAGCATTGCGAAAAAGCTGTTTGGCACTACTGCACAGTGACTCCAGTTTATACAAGTGCTAAATGACTGCACAGTAACAACTGCACAGTCAGCATCTTGTGTATATGCAGCCAGTGTTGTTTATCTTGAGGTTTTCTTTGTTTTTGTTTTTAATAGCATTCAAAGACATGGGAAAAGACCCTGTTCCAGTTGCAGCATATGAGAATTCCTCCAGCAACTACTCAAGGAAGCAATATTGGGCTCCAACGCTCCTTCTTTTCCAACCTTCTACATCTATAATCAGTCCTATTGCTCTGAGCAATAAAGGGCATCAGTATTAGGGCTACTGTGACTCTTGCCAGGTTTTACTTCTTTCTTTAATACACAGCTCCTATGCAGTGTGCTTAATTTAATTGTAAAGTTATATGTGCCAGCAAGGTTTATGAATCATTTCTCAGGAGCATAATCATCCCTTTTTAATGCAGAACACTTTGTTAACAATCAAAGCTACTGCATGGATTATTTTAAATTAAAAAGTGAGTATTCTAAAGACCTTCCTACTTCACAGAAACGTTTCTCATTTGTAGAGTAGATCAGAAATTTCCCATCAAAATGATATACCAAGAAAAAAGGCAGATTCTAAAAATTTGAGCTTTTTCATGCAAAAATATTGATTTTGCTTTAAAAAAAAAGAGGATTTATTCTTAGAATACTATAAATAAGGATGTCAGTTCCATATTCTGCTCCAGTGGTGTGGACACTGGGGTGAGTATCTGGATGCCCAGAGGTCAAGAGTGTGAAGCCATAGCAGAAGTGCTCACAGTGTGGCCATGTCAGATTCCAATGAATCTGTGAATTCTGCTAAATACCTTGTCACAAGGACATGAGAAAGGAAACTCAGTTCCATTTCTCAGGTTTTAACAACATATATTATTTCCATTACAGCCATGGCTTCTGAATTAAAGTTGACAGAGCACCAGCTTTGCAATAGAGCTATAGAAAACTCGGTAGTTTTAGTTTTCCAAGTGTTCATTCAAACTAGAAATGAGCCTGAACCAAAAACTCTGATCCACACATTTGTGTCCTAATACTTGTTTGTGTGACAAGAAGCATAATTCCATTGAGTTCAACACAGGAACAAAGAAACATCTTTATCACTGAGTCTCCTTCCCTGTTATCCCAGTGACAAGGTTCCCTCTAAAGTGCGTGCATGCACGGCTATGCACAACTAAAAGTCTGGCCATGCACCAATTTTTCAAGGCCAGGCACTGGGAGAGGAGCTGAAGGTAAGCTCCGAGGCAAGGCGGGGGCAGGGGCCTGGCGCGGGCTGCGCTGGCTCCGGGACACTGCTCCACTCCCCTGCATCGCCTCAGGGAACAAGGAGGCACATGGCATCAGGGCCGGAGAGTGGAGCACTTCCCTGGATCCGGCAGAACCTGCGGAGGAGTTCCCTGGAGCCAGCGGAGCCTCGCTCAGGGCAGGCAGCTGCTCCTCCCTGAGGTGAGGCAAGGCAGGAATGGAGGCTGGGGCTGGAGCGGGCTCTGCTGGCTCTGGGGAACTGCTCCGCAGGCTCCGCTAGCTCCAGGGAAGTGCTCCACTCCCCAGGCCTGATGCCACATGCCTTCTCGCTCCCCGAGGTGATGCAGGGGAGTGGAGCAGTGTCCCGGAGCTGGCAGAGCCCATGCCAGCCTCCAGGCCCCAGCCCCCCACTGCCTGCCCTGGGTGAGGAGTGAGGAGCTTACCTTCGGTAAGTGTCTCATGCCACAGTGAAAGGGGGAGGCGGGACCAAAGCGGCACGCTCACGAACAGCTACTCCTTAGAGGGAACTTTGTCCAGTGACCACAGCATATAACCTCCTTCCTAACTATATCAAGCTCAATCTTAAAAACAGTTATTTTTTCCTCATTGCACCAATCAGAAGGCAGTCCCAGAACCTCACTATTCTTATGGTTAATAAACTTATTCTAGTTCCCAACTTAAATTTATTAATGAACAGAGCTCTCACCGCACCCCACCATACACACACACACACACACACACACACACACACACACACGTACATTCTTGTGCCAGCATTGTTTTAGTTTAAAATAGGGCTGTCCAACTGTCAGCCTATGAGCCACGTGCAGCCCACAAGTGGTTAATTTGCAGTTAATTTTGGGGGAGCATCCATGCACCATGCAGCCCACTGGTTTGTGGCTCACCTAATGTGGCCCCTGCTGGTGCAGCCCCAGGAGCTGATAAATTGGACAGCCCTGTTTTTTATTTATATATATATGTTTATATTTATAAACAACAATCACATTCCTTGCTCAAGCTTATTTTGCTGGACAAAACAAGCTAAACTCTTAGCATATATTTGCATGACAGGATCTCTGTTTCTCTGATCAATCCAGCCACCTTGCACCTATTCTTGTTTTAGTTATTTTTCATGAACATTGGTGAGCAGAATCACACACTTCATTCCAGATGAGGTTACATCAGTGTTTCATACAATGCCATTAATACGTTGCTATCCCTCTTCTTATTCGGCAATCCCTCACAGTCAAGGATGATTGTCTTCCATGATTGTCTTATCTGTGGGTCTAAAGATGGCTGACAAGGCCAATCCAGGATCAACAGACTCTGTTGCAACTTGAGCACGTGTATCTGTGCGGGGTGAATGGCTTCAGATTCTTAATTCAGTCTACGACACACTGTTTCTGCCTTTTTCACAACTGTATCATGGTGGTAGCCCATAGTCTTCTTGTGATCACCTAACATATCAAGCTGCTTCTCCTTAGTCATTACCACATGATCAGTTCTCACCTTGTGGCAGAAATTTGTTATTGATCTCCAAGTCCATGACCTTTCATTTGTACTGATGAATTTCATCCTGTGCCTATTACTTCATTACCATGCACCTTTTCAGTTTTGAGAGAAACACTGTTACATGATGCTAAAGCTAAAACACTAAATAAAATTAAGAAACATTTGGATTAGATTCTATGTGGAAGTTTGTCCAAAGCCTGCCACAAAGTATACAAGACATTTGAAAGCTAGGGTCCAATTCTTTGGTCTATAACCTGGTCCTGTTCTGGTTCTTTTGTATTACTCCAGCATCACGAACAGCCAGAAAGTGAATCAATCTACCCTTTCTACATGGGTAAATCTTTAGATGGGAGAGTATGCAATAGTGGCATCACTTGTTTTAATGTCTGAAAATATCTAAAGAGGAAATATAGGCACACAGTGACTTTGTCCTTGGAACAAATAGAACTCATTTTATTCAGCTTCCATCAGTTTTTATTATTTATGATGTGCATCATTCCCATTTCCTGGAAATATAAAAACCATTGAGACATTAACACATATTTAATAGACAGAATACCAACTACGTGTTATTTAAATGCATAACACATATCTCATGGTAAATTAGACCAAACCTAAAATGCATTTCGTGCAGGTGATGTCAGATTAGGAACTCCGGCAAGAAAAGATGAGGCTGAGACTCATCTGTAAAACCTTTCTTCAGCTACCACTTGTTTTATGCCATTTCATATACAGAGAATATTTCTGTATTTTGCATTTTCAAAAATAAGATTCCTTTCTCCAGGAATTGTCCATAGTGTATTGCCAGACACCACTTACCTGTGAGTCATCTAACACACTGGAACTTTATGCTGATTAAGAAGCAGCTCTGTCTCCTTATCTCTGGCTACCTAGTGTCCCAGATACATTTACCAGAACTGATCTGGTTCTCCTGTGCAGAGGATGGGTTATGAACAGCATGCAAGGAATCCATAATCAAGATGCATCATATATCTCAGGTGAATATGTGGCACCACAGTACCCCACTAAATGCTGTAAGGCTGTTAGGGGGCAAGGGTGCAGGATTCATTGCTACATGCACTCAATAGACATTGTCCTCTTGTTAAGTGATATTATAGAAGCACTGGAACCTCCAATATTTTTTCTCTATGGTGAGACAACATTATGTTCTCTTTCCTGATTCTTATATTGTACATGAAGCTTAGAAGTGTGTAGGAAATAGCTGAACTTTAGTTAAAAAAAGAGAGAGATTTAACTCAACAGAAAACTATCAATACATACTTTATCTGCCAGTTAGATTTGCAGATATTCCTCAGGATTTCATAAGAAGATCAGAGTTGACAATAACGGTTGCTAAATTCACATTTAAGCCTTTTTGATAGCCAAGCAGGCCAACAAAATGAACTATTATGCCTTTTTTCCAATGTACAACTCCAGCAATTAACAACCTTGAAAAACCCTGCCTTTCCCATACTGCTTGGTGTCCAGTACATTCAAAAAATAATCTTATTTTCCAATTAATCATAATTTGAAATCACTTGGGGATTTACATAAACTGGCATACTTACAATATGCGGCCACATTTCAATCTGTATTGGCACTCATACCCTCCCTTCATATTTAGTCTTGAATTGTCATTCCAGTTACATAAATTATATACATACTTGAATTGCATTGCACCTCATATTTTGCAATATGTCCAAACATTTAATATTGAATATTTCCCTAGGACATAATTTAAATGTGACAGATTTTGCATATAGTTTCATAAATTCATAGACATTAGGGCTGGAAGGGACCTCAGAAGATCATCGAGTCCAGCCCCCTGCCCAAACGGCAGGAAGTCAGCTGGGGTCATAGGATCCCAGCAAGATAGACATCCAAATGTCTCTTGAAGGCGTTCAAAGTCGGTGCTTGAACCACCTCTGGCAGCAGCCTATTCCAGACCTTGGGGGCTCGGACAGTAAGGAAGTTCTTCCTTATGTCCAGCCTGAAACAGTCATGGAGGACTTTGTGACCATTCGATTTTGTCATCCTTTGGGGCGCTCTGGTGAACAGACATTCCCCCAGATCCTGATGAGCACCCCTAATAAACTTATCGGTGGCCATTAGATCACCCCTGAGCCTGCATTTCTCCAGGCTGAAGAGTCCCATAGCTCTCAGCCTCTCATCGTACGGTCTGTTTTCCTGACCTCTCTGTGGTGGGCCAGTAGGGGGCGCTCCTGCATTGAGCCACCCACCTCACTGCGCCCAACCACTTTCCAGGCTCCGAGTGCCTCCCTGGGTGCGTCTCACATCTGGCTGACCCCCTTCCTGGAGCACACCCACTAGCCTGGGGGTTCCACTGCCACCACCCAGGGCTCTGGACTAATTCTGGCTCTGCGTACTCTGGGAAACACAGGCCTAGTAGCCCACAAGGGTACTTGATTCAGTTTCAGAAGTTAGGATGCTTCCCTCAGTCAGAAGCACAAGTAGCGATCTCCCTTAGTCAGCCGAACCAAGGGAACCCCAAGGCATAATCTAGACCCTCTCCCAATAAGTCTCCCACACTAGGTACAAAGGAGAACTTTATTGGTTACAAAGGGGTAGGGTTAGAATAGGGTACAGGCTAGAGCAATATCAGAGAAATCCCATCGAGCAAACTCCTGTGGCTGGGGTAGCCTTTGATCTCGCATCTGAGTTACTGCAAGCTATATATCTAGTTAGATCTCAGGTAGCTTACTCACAAGTATCATCCAGAGGCAGTTGGAGATTCCCTCTGGAGGCAGGCAGTTCCTTGATCATGAGTTCTGAGAGAGAGGGCCAGTTTCAAATGGTACAGCTCCTCTTTGTCTCTGAGTCTCCCTCATGGCTGCTGCCCCCTCCCCCTGGCAGTCCTTAACTTATATCGCCCTTGTGACCTCATTTACGTGGTCCAATGGAGGTCAAAACCTGTTGGCTGTCAGCCAACCGATTTGAAATACATCACTAGTTGCCGGGCAGACTCTAGCCCACCAGGAAGGAAGCCCCTCACTCAAGTATGTGATACTAGTCACGTAGGCAGAGAGAGCAGGTTTCCTCCCTCCCTCAGGAATGTATCCAGCTCAAGTTACCTAACGAGATAGGGTAAGGATGTCTCTCTCTGCTGGGCCCATCCTGATCAAGTTGTCACAGAGCAGAGACTTTGGGGAGAGACAAAGATGGCTTTCTGCCACACACTGATCATGCACATGGCTCTCCTCTGGACTCTCTCAAGCTTCTCCACATCCTTTTTGAATTGTGGAGCCCAAAACTGGATGCAGTACTCCAGCTGTGACCTCACCAAGGCCAAGTACAATGGGAGAATGACGTCCTGGGATTTGCTTGAGAAGCATCTATGGATGCAGATCAGCGTTTTGCTTGCTTTACTAGCCACAGCATTACATTGAAGGCTCATATTCATCTTGTGGTCAATCATGAAAGTCCCTTTCATCCGAAGTGCTAGCCAGTGTAGCACTGCCGAGCCTATAAGCATGCTATGGGTTTTTCCTCCCAAGGTGGAGAACCTTGCATTTTTTGGTGTTAAATGCCATCAGGTTCTCATCCTCCCATTTCTTGATCTTGTTGAGGTCAGCCTGGATTGCTCTCCTGTCCTCAGGTGTGGATGCTTTACCCCAAAGTTTGGTGTCGTCAGCGAACTTGGCCAGTCCGCTTCTGATGTCAATGTCCACATCATTAATGAAGATGTTGAACAATATAGGCTCAAGAACAGAGCCTTGAGGGACCCCACTGGTCACTGGGCACCAGAATAGTGTGCATTCTTTAATTTTAAATGTTTTGTGATCTACTAAAAGTATTATTTAGATGTACAAACTAAATGTATTTTACAGGAGGCACCATTTAGTTTGAATATTCAAGTCTGATGTCTGTTGTCTTTATTTTATTGATTCATTTATGAAAATCCAAGGGTTGAGGATTCTTTTTACGTTATTATTGATTCCTTCATAAATATTTATTCATGTCCACAAGTATTTTGCCTCACTTGAGGAATTCTCAGAAGCCTGATCAAGACCATTTTAATTTATACACCATAGTTTCAAAAAGGGATTTAACCATGGCATGATGATCTGCTCCCACTAACTGTTCACAATTTAAGGGCAGCTGAGACTGATTATGGTACTTGATAAAGTAGGCTGTTGCTTACAAAAGGTCATGCCTTTGAAGCAGTTACTCTCTAGGAGGCCACCCCATCCAGCCTGGGGTGGTTAAATGGACAGATGATACATTTATCAGCTTAGAAGAGTTGTATATTTTTAATGATGAGAACTACCCTTCTGTGCTTTTACTAACTCATTTGTGCTTTTACTAACTCATTGCTGTCTTTAGACTCAATTAAAATAACACCCTCTTATATTGCATTCACATCAGAACATTAAAATTTTACAAGCATATCTTTGCATTTACAAATTTTTATTAAGAACTGCTTTCACAGCAATGTTTTTAGCTGGATTTTTTTTCAATTACTAGTTAAAATCTGTCAGAAATGCACTAAGAGAATCTTTCGATGTGCAGAATAAGTTAGATTTAGGTCTTAATTACAAAACAGAATGCATAAAAGTTAATTAAGATCATATTGTTACGAATAAAGATATTCAAAATATTCATTTTAAATATGTACTATTTCATATGGGCCTAGATAAATCTCTCAAAGACCATTTGTTTACACAAATCTGGAAATATCGCCAATCTGGAAATATCATATACATTCATTATAGTCTTTTATCCAACTGCTATATATATTGAGTTCATCGGGGTGTCAGATCCCCATGTGCGAGTGACCCAGATGGTCAGATTACATTGTGGCATTCTGTGTCACATCCTATTCTGTCATGATGGAATAGTATGGTGACAAAATGCCACAACAGCCTACATTAGAAACTTCCAATATTATCTGAATGTAATACACATAAGTATATTAACCTCAGTAAGACACTATGACATCAGAAGTGTTAAAATCAAGCATTGATTTTAAATTACATATAAATTAGACTGCGGTAAAACTCAAATGATGAAAAACTAAAATACAGGAATAAATGCTCTCCTATACATTACTTAATGAAATTGTAAAATGCTCCTCTGAGTTAGTAGAGTGATTTTAAGCATAATAAACTGATTAGTGTAGATAGCCTAGTGTCTGCAGCCCATTCATTCCATCTCCTACAAATTTCTCTTGTTCAAATCAACAATTATCCATCATTCTCATCATGATAATATTATCATCATTATCAAAGTGTATTTATGAGATGGGAGAGGTCATGGGAAGAAGCTGAAGCCTATCTATTACACTATAAATACAGAGCTTTAATTTCTAGATAGTCTAACAAGCAGGAATTATGTTTCCACTTATGTAAAATTTCACACTTCTGAAACCTGGTTGTCTGAAACGCAAGTACTATCTTATGTATAGAAGACCAGAGTCAGCTAAGAGTGGTTACAGAGGATACATATAACTGGTTAGCAGTAATTCACTACAAACCAAGTGATGGGTGTGAGAGAGACAACATTGCTCTTATTTCTGATTCTGACCAATTCAAAGCTGTATGGGGTTTGTTTGGGTTTTTTGTTTTGTTTATTTTTTTCCAGTGTGCATATGATGCACTCATCACTTACAGTAGAAGTAAACACAATTTTGGTTGAATCAAAACCAAATTTGGAGGGTCTGGTTAAATTCTAGCACTGAGAAGGTCTCCAAGCGGAATTTTTGAATGAACATCTTTGTTCACAAGTTTGCTAGTAATATAAATGTTACCATGAAGAGGTTTCCAGATCTTCGTGCTCTAAACTCCTTAATCAGCATTTAGCCGTTCATTAGCTCTCTGCCTACAGATAGATTTAGAAATAGATTGTTGATTCAAAGTAAGCTCATACACAGGCTGGCAAACATCTCAGGTTCCAATAGTCATTCTTTAAATTTTCATGAAGTTTCTTTTAACTAGACACTGCATTATCTAATGAATGCTTGTGAAACAGTTTGCACTCAAGGACTACAGTAACAATGGCTGGCAAAAAGATTGGTCTGCATTTATATCTCTATTCCTGATGTAGTCTTCTGTCATCTGATCATCTAGAGGTGCTCAACCTTTTGGCCCAGTGACCTGGATAAGTGGTGCAGGGCTGGTCCATGATCCAGATCCCAGGCCCCATGTGGTTGGATCAGGCCCTGCACCATCTTGGCCCAGGCCTGAATAGCCAGATTGAGCTGAATGCTGCCTCAGCCCGGCCCCATATGGCCAGATTGGACCAGATTGAGCCTTAGGCTACCTCAGCCCAGCCCCACCATGGCTGCATCAGGCCCTGTGCCACCACATCTGGCCTCATTATACCTCAGCCCTGCAGGTCCAACCTAGCATGCAGGGCCATACCATTAGGCCTTTGAGTGTCCCCATGGTTCAAGAAATTTGGCAGCAGGGGACCATCAATTAATGTTCCCTGCTATCCTGCCTCCAAAATTTCAGACACTTGGGGAGACCTACAGGACAAATGACTGCTTCATGGGCCGGATCCGCCCTATGAGCCAGGGGTTGAGCATCCATTACCTAAAGCACAGAAGGCAGGGTAGATATGCACCTTTATAGACTAACTAGATAAGACACATAGAGAGATCACAAGCTCTCATGGGCTGAAGCTCACTTCATCAGATGCTAGAGGCTAATGAACTCATACAAAGGCTTCAAGAGTTTTTTGCAGACATGCCCCCCCCAAAAAAATATATGTGTTGCATTAAAAAAAAAGATATATGGTTTTCACCTACTGATAGATTCTTCTAAAACTTAAACATAGTCTTCTTAGTCCATTTGTAATTGCACCGTATGGCACATGCCATAAAATTCTGTAGTCCTTCCTCCTTTTGGGTAAACAAATGTCCGTTCTTCTGTGTTCTACTACATGGCATTCAGAAAACCTCGTAACTCATTTTCTCATCCCAGAAACATGACATTTCAAAACAGCAAGATATTAGTATAGAAATAATTGCTTGTTCTGTATGATTGCTCTATTGCGTGTTCCCATATTCCTCTAATCTTTTTCCCAGTTGTTCCTTATGTGAAATCATTTCACCAAAGAAACAACAAATCCTGCTTCAGCCAAATGTGTCAGACTGTATTGAGTAGAAGATAATCATCAGATACATCAAAACAATTTGATTGTTAACGTGGTAGAAATTAACCTCCAGGAAGGTGACTATGCCCTCGAACCGAAAAGCTGGCAAGTCGGTCAGCAACGCGCAAGTCCTTGACTTCAGGAAAGCCGACTTTGACAAGCTCAGGAGGCTTGTCAGTGAGGCCCTAAGGGACCGTGACCACAGGGAGAGGGGAGTTCAAGAGGAGTGGTTGCTCCTCAAGGGAGCGATCCTCAATGCACAAACTAAGTCTATTCCATCTCGGAGGAAAGGCAGCAAGAGGGCACAGCAGCCCCCCTGGCTCTCCAGGGACCTAGCAGATCTCCTGAGGCTAAAAAGAAAGGCCTACAAAGGGTGGAGGATGGGAGTCACCTCCAAGGAGGATTATTCTGCACTGGTCCGGTCCTGTAGGGAGCAGACCAGGAAAGCCAAGGCTGCAACTGAACTCCAGCTAGCTTTGAGCATCAAGGACAATAAGAAGTCCTTTTTCAGATATGTGGGGAGCCAGAGGAAAAGCAGGGGCAACATTGGACCCCTGCTGACCCAGATGGGGCAACTGACACAAATGCACACTTTTTCTTTTATGTTCATTAGAACTGCATTAATTTAGAATGCAGTGGAGTACTAGAACAACACAGAGCATTACAGTTCAGATATAGAAATGCCTAGAGACACAGTAAGGTCCTAGTTCAAGCAAAGTACTTAAACATGTGCTTAATTTTAAGCATATTCTTAACTTGTTTGACATTGGTGGTACTTAGCCACTTACTTAAGTGCTTTGCCAAATCAGGACAATAACATGTTCCTAATGCTTTAATTAGTATTCTGTGTGCTATGTCTGTCTTGTGTTGGGTTATAAATCTAATTCGGCCCCTTTGTGCATATACATTCTTTAATTATATGATCACATGCTATTTTATTTTGTACAGTACCTCAGTGCATGAGATGGATTGTGCTTAATTAATGAGCATAGATTTGTTTTCTCTTTAGTATTCTATGTGTGGTCCCAAGACTTATTTATTTTACAGTATCTAAACCCTAAAGGTAAAGTCATTAGGTTGGACCCAGAGGGTAGTAATCGATGGAAGTCACTCATCGTGGTGTCCTGTGACCAGTGGGGTCCCCCAAGGCTCTGTCCTTGGACCCATACTGTTCAACATCTTCATTAATGATGTGGACACTGGAGTCAGAAGCGGACTGGCCAAGTTCGCCGATGACACCAAACTTTGGGGCAAAGCATCCACACCAGAAGACAGGCAGGTTATCCAGGCTGACCTGGACAGGCTCAGCAAGTGGGCGGACGAGAATCTGATGGTGTTCAACGCCGATAAATGCAAGGTTCTTCACCTTGGGGAAAAAAACCCGCAGCATCCTTATAGGCTCAGCAGTGCTATGTCGGTTAGCACTATGGAAGAAAGAGACTTGGGGGTCATCTTTGACCACAAGATGAACATGAGCCTGCAATGCGATGCGGCAGCTAGTAAAGCGACTAAAACGCTGGCTTGCATCCATAGATGCTTCTCAAGCAAATCCCGGGACGTCATTCTCCCCCTGTACTCGGCCTTAGTGAGGCCGCAGCTGGAGTACTGTGTCCAGTTTTGGGCTCCACAATTCAAAAAGGATGTGGAGAAGCTTGAGAGAGTCCAGAGAAGAGCCACGCGCATGATCAGAGGTCAGGGAAGCAGACCCTACGGTGACAGGCTGAGTGCCCTGGGGCTCTTTAGCCTGAAAAAGCGCAGGCTCAGGGGTGATCTGATGGCCACCTACAAGTTTATCAGGGGTGACCACCAGCATCTGGGGGAACATTTGTTCACCAGAGCGCCCCAAGGGATGACGAGGTCGAATGGTCACAAACTACTTCAAGATCATTTCAGGCTGGACATAAGGAAGAACTTCTTTACTGTCCGAGCCCCCAAGGTCTGGAACAGCCTGCCACCGGAGGTGGTTCAAGCGCCTTCATTGAACACCTTCAAGATGAAACTGGATGCTTATCTTGCTAGGATCCTATGACCCCAGCTGACTTCCTGCCCTTTGGGCAGGGGGCTGGACTCGATGATCTTCCGAGGTCCCTTCCAGCCCTGATGTCTATGAAATCTATGAAATCTATGAAATTGAGAACGGTATACAAAAAATACAGACAACTCCATTAAAATTACTGAAGCATAAACAATTATCATATATTTATAGGAAAATTTTGTAGTTATACTTTATTGTACTCAAATAGATTTAAAATATAAACAGGCACAATGCAAACAAAAGTGCAAAATCCCTAAAACTGCTCATTATCAGCAAAAACATTTTTTAACTCTATATATGATTTCCTGCCATTCTAATTAATGATCAGAGACTTTTAAAACCTAAAAATAGTTTGATTCCTTAATGTTTGATTCCTTCAAAGAATAGTGTTATTAAATTCTAGTCCCAGCCATGTCACAAAGAAATGGGTTTTTCCAACCCTGTGGTCTCATTGCCTTTCATTGCAGTAAAAATGTGGATATCATATTGATTCAAACATGTTATCTTGTTCACTAAAACCAAGTACTAGCAATTTTCCATAAAAGGCTAAAAGAGCTATTAGTTTTCATGGTTAAAATATTTAAATTAAATATTAACTTTCCCTGGTTTTGATTTTAATTAAAATGGTATAATCCCAGGTAAAGTGATAATTAATGTTCCTACTGTATCTTACACTAGCACTTTCTTCACAAAGCAAAGCTCTCCAAAAGGAAAATTGGAGTCATTCTGTTGAGTTAAATATCATCACAACTTATTGTTCTCTAATTTATACAATCAGGAAGGATTTTTGTTCTTAACATGAAGCTCCGTGTATCATACTAAGGTATTTCAGCTTGCTTTGGTTGTACGTTAAAAACTGATACCAAGTGTCCATATTCAGAGGTGTTATTCTTTCTATAGAAATGCTATGGCAGCTATAAGTGAAGTGTCTTTGTCACAGGGCGCTAAAGTGCCTCCTCCTTTATTTTACACAAAATTAAACCAGATCTTTCTTTTTCTTATCTTTTCCCATTTGCTCCATGGGTCTATGCGTATGTTTGCTTTTGGACAACACCTTCTCTTGTATAAGACCAGTAATGCTAGGTGCTATTGAGAGAATAGTTGTTGGAATCTTAGATCAGTCAGAGGTAGTAATTACAGTAATTCATTTCTTCCTATCCACTAAGGAAACGTGCAGATTGACATCTCATTTGAAAATTTTCCTGGAAAGCCCCCTTCCACAGCCACAGGCAGATGTTATATTTATCATTACAACAAATTGTAATTTGCCACATTTTTAACCAATTTATAGCATTATAAAATGGTAAACCAGCCACAAAGATGTTTCACATTTAATGCATTTAATTTGGAGCCACACTGTTGAGTTAAACATCAGCATGACTCATTGCTCTCTAACTTATGTAATCATAAAGGATTTCTAATTTAACTGGAATATCTTTTTGGTTGGTTTTCATCCAGCTTTAAATTCAATGAATGTCATGAGTCCTGGAGCCGGTGCTGGCCCCTGCCCAATTCCAGGAATCAGCTAATCATGATCCTCTGCCAAACTGGGACACAGGGCTACTCCCTGCTGTCAGGGGCCCTAACAGGCAGTCCAGTCAGGACTAATTGCTTAGTTGAGTAAATCTACCAGAAGCTCTAACTGGCATCCCCACTTTGTCTGATGAACCACGTGGCCACTGCTAGGGTCTCCTTATTGGCTATTGACGGCAGCAATCCAATCTCACCCATTAATATAACATGTGCCAGCAGACTGTAGGCCAGCCGAAGTTTTTCATGAAGGTCCCCTATGATAAGCTTTTTTGGACTCCGTGCTCTTGAGCTTTCTGAATTCTGACCCTACTAACTCTGTTTCTGGATTCTGTCTGTTTAAAAATTCCCCTTGGCTTTGACACAGATTCTGACTCCTGAGTTCTTACTCGGCCCCTACCTTGGACTCTGCTCCTGGAATTCCCTCTTGGTTTGGATATCTTAGACTCTGCCTCTGGATCCTTCCCTCCCCTGGTGACCTACCCACAAACCAGACTGCCTACACCCAGTCCTGACACCTGCCCAATGTTGACAAACAGCTGATCATTCAGATCTGTCAAGGTGCAGCCCCAGTGTTTAGGGCACAGACGTCCACTGCCAGATCCCAGTTCTTGGCACCTGGGATGCAGGCATTCTTTAATGGCTTCCTGCATACCAGCAGTTGTGCAATTGGGATTTGAGGAATTTTATCGTCAGTTCCAAAAATCAAGTATCCTGCCATATACATGTGGGCATAACATTTTTCAGATCCCAATCATTCCATTAAATGAATGTGCTCCAGGAAAGATAATCATGACCCTAATCCCAGACCTGTCCTTAACCTCCTCTAAGGGAGATCCAGTCCATGCTCTGAAATAATTTGAAAGTCCTCTGAGAAAAGTAAATCCTGGGAGAGTGCCAAACTCACTAAGTCCTTGCTCCATGTTGGAACAATATATACCCAGTTCAATTCACTACTTTGTTAAATTCAACATGTTTTGGTTATAACAGTAGTATTCATTAATAGTTATAGTCTATAATAAGAAGGTTGGCAGAAGTTTGTTGCATCCTGTTCAAACTGTTTCTATTTCCACTGCAACTTTGATGACAAGGATACATTTTAAGAAATGGAGGATTTCAATGCTGTCAAGTCAATGATTATGGAAATACTGAGCACTTAGCAGCCATAAATCAAAACTTACTGTCTGTGCATAGCCTAAATCACAGACTTATCATCAGATGCCATTAAATACGTTTAATATGCATTCAGGGTAGAGTCTGTATTCATGCTGCTATAAAGTAGTGTTTAATTTTACCTGACACAGACCTTAGCAATTGAAGGGCTCCTTCAGAAAGGGAAATAGGGACCTATGTCTTATTTTCTCTTGAATCAGTGCAGGCAGAATTGTGCACTTTACATTCCCTGACAGCTTGATGGAATACAAGCTAGGAAGTCACAGATCTTGGCAAAATAGTCAAGTCAATAACTAGACATAAGCAGTAGTTGCCTTGCATCTTACTATTCTTTAGAAAGCCTTACCCAAAGCCCACAGATGGCAATAGGTGTCTTTGCACAATATAGGGAGACAAATAGAGAGAGAGATCACTAGTGTTAACTGAGTAACTTTGCGGTAGCTCTGCTTATTATAACAAAGCCAAAGTTTACAGTCTATAGTTTTAAATATGAGAAAATATATTTTGAATGTTTGCAGTGCATAGTAAAATGCCATGAAGACAGCCAGCCTAGCTCTAAACTATCTACCTCAGGTTCCAGAAGCAGTATGGCCATAATAATGCACCCTTCTGACTGGGATGTTATACCTTCTCAGACTGAGCAGGGAACTGTGCTAATATAAACTTTCTTCAGTACCAAATCCAGCTTGCTGAGAGCTAGCGTAGGTATCTTTAAAGAGTATCAGGGAGTGTAAACAAAGCCAAGGTGAGTTCTTATATTTAAAATGTATGGTCCCTTTGCTAGTGAGGTATCACTACACTTTCTATTTTACCTCTTGTGCCTACCAGTCCATTTTTTTTTCTTACTTTTCTACCATTGAAAGACCTTTAAAAGAAATACTAGCTATTGTTCATCCTTCTCCCTGCCCACCTTCACTGTAATAAACCCCCCCCCCCCCGCCCCAAACCTGTAAGTTTGGCTAACCAATTGCATAACCTCTCAAAAAATAATTTGCCTTCTCTGCCTTCACAGATCCTCTAAAATTGCTTTGTACACTACTCTCTTTCTGATTCAGTTTCATACCACTTTAATATTTTGGAGGTTTGTTCTATGCCCTATTGCAGGGGTGGGCAAAATTCGACCCCACAGGCTGCATCCAGCCCATGAGGCCATTCTATCAGGCCTGCAGGGCCTCTAAAACACTTAGTTTCACAGTTTCATAGTAGTTATGGGTCAGAAGGGACCTAAATAGATCATCTAGTCTGACCCCCCGCAACTGGCCGGAGTACACATGACCCCAGACAGGTGTTCATCCAACCTCTTTTTTGAATTTACCCAAGGTAGGAGCAAGGACCACTTTGCTAGGAAGTTTGTTCCAGATCCTAGCCACCCTAACAGTGAAATAGTGCCTCCTAATCTCTAACCTGAACCTATTCTCCAGCAGCTTCTGGCATTGTTCCTCATCACCCCAGGTGCTGCTGGGGGGAATAGGACCCATCCTATTTGCTGCTGATCTCACCTAATGAGTTTGTAGGCAGCCACCAAATCCCCCCTCAGCCTCCGTTTGCTGAGGCTGAACGGGTTCAGGTCCCTCAGCCTCTCCTCATAGGGCCTGCCCTGTTGCCCTCAAACCAAGCAGGTGGCCCTCCTCTGGACCCTCTCCAGGCAGGCCACATCCTTCTTAAAGTGCAGTGCCCAGAACTGGATGCAGTACTCCAATTGAGGCTGGACCAATGTCACGTAGAGGGGGAGTATCACCTCTCTGGACCAGCTTGAGATGCATCTTTAGATGCATGACAAGGTGCGGTTGGCTTTGTTGACTGTGGTCTGGCATTGGCGGCTCATGTTCATCTTGGAGTCAATAATGACTCCAAGATCCCTTTCCACCTCTGTGCTCTCAAGGGGAAAGCCCCCCAGCTTGTATGTATGCTGTGGATTCATTCTCCACAGGTGCAGCACCCTGCACTTATCCATACTGAAGCCCATCCTATTACCATCTGCCCACTTCTGTAGTCTGTCTAAATCTAATTGCAGCCTCTCTCTCCCTTCAAGCGTGCCTACCTCTCCCCACATCTTGGTGTCATCAGCAAACCTGGACAACGTGTTTTCCACCCCCTCGTCCAAGTCGCTGATGAAGATGTTGAACAGCATAGGCCCCAGGACCGAGCCCTGGGGGACCCCACTATTCACATCCTTCCAGGTCGAGTATGACCCATCCACCACCACTGTCTGGGTGTGCCCCATCAACTTAGAAAATTAATATTTACCTGTCTTTGGTTCCTGTCAAAAATGAACCAGGGACAGTGGGGGCCAGGGGAAGCCCAGTGGGCTGCCACAACAGCAGGGCCTGCCTGGATCCACCCCCCAGCTGGAAGTCCCAGCAGGGGCTTCTGGCCTGGGACCATGTGGCTACACCAGTACCAGAAACTCAAGTAAGGCGGGGAAGGACAGGGGAGGACTGTGGGCAGGGAAGGAGCCTGGGGAAAAACTGAGCCTGGGGAAAAGCGGCCCCTCACCCACCCTGTGGCTGGCGCTCCCTGCTGCAGCCACTTGCAGCCCTCACGGGGCTGTTCGGAGCAGACACAGGGAGGGCCCGAC
>NW_005842002.1:2802069-2804144 GCF_000455745.1 Alligator sinensis
CGGTGCAGGGGTGGGGCTGCTTTTCCCCCCTGAGCTTAGCACCAGCTTGTAACCCGGCCCTGTGTCAACTCTGGGCTCGCCTGTTGGGGCTGCACATGGTGGCAGCAGCTGCAGCCCCCCAACTTGCCACGGCCAGCACACTGGGCAGCCCGGAGCTGGCACGGGGCCCAGGCTGGCAGCAGGGGCAGGTTACAAGCTGGTGCTGAGTGCAGGGAAAAGCAACCCCTCACCCACCCTGTGGCTGATGCCCCACACTGCAGCTGCTCGCAGCCTGTATGGGTCTGCCTGTGCCTGCTCAGGACAGCCCCACATGGGTGCAGCAGGGAGCGCTGACCACAGGATGGGGGAGGGGCTGCTTTTACCCCATGCTCAGCATCTGCTCGTTCCCTGCGGGGGAGCAGGGGGTTGGGGCTGTACACTGTCCCCTGCCTGTACCATGGGGCGGGGGGGCACTGGGAGTGAGCGGGTGCATGGGGTCCACACCAGTGTCACAGGACCAGCACCGATGGGGCCAGAGCAGGGAGGCAGGAGTACAGGGTCCCAGCTGGCAGAGGCTTTATGGAGCTGGGCCAGTTCCCCCTCTCCCTGCTGGTGCAGCCCAGTCTGGCTCCACAAACCCCTGCCAGCCTGTGCCCCGCTCTGGGCCCCACTGGTGCTGGCCCTGGGACATTGGTCCAAGACATTGGGTCATTGGTTCCAAGATGGTGACCAGGGGGGCAGGGCACCTGTCAAGGGGTGGACCTACCCATGTGGCCCTCAACAGCTTGCCAGAACTGCGTAAGCTGCCTTCCGCCTGAAATAATTGCCCGCCCCTGCCCTATTGTGTGATCAAAGTTGCTCCTCAGAGAAATAAAGAGAACACCCACACTTTCCTATTAGTTGCTTTCAATGGGCAGATCTAGGATGTTTAAAAGGGGGTGCAGGTTGTGTGGTACATTATCAAAGAACAGAATGCACATTTTTCTCCAATTAAAAAAACCTAGAAGGTCTACTAATATGGTAGGGGTTTTAGGCTATATTATTCAGTTTATGATCCAAGCAAAAACAAATAGAGCTGAATCTATGGGGGACTGACTACAAGCTCCAACACGAGGAAGGCATCTGGTTCCAGGGAGGCTTAACTGTTAACCCTCATCCTGGCCACAGTCAGAACTGCTCCCTGCATGAGCCCCGAAGACACTCTATGATGGACCCACAGTGCTCCTCATTGCCCTTCATGCATTGCCCCTGCCACCTCAAGTGCCATCTGACTCTACTCTGTCCCTCATCCCACCTATATGCTCAGCCCCATTCCATTATGTTCCAAACCCATGAGACCCCATCTTTCTCACTTCCAACTGAGTCCTCCAAAGCCCCCTGAGCACTCAAAACTCACTGCAGCCCCTTATACCACCTGCCCTCCTCATCCATAATCCCTCTTGCTCCAAAACCCCCTCATACTCCATTTCACCCCCACAGATCCCACCATTCCCTATCTATTGCCCCATACCTCTCTGCTTCCATAATGCCCCCACCCCTCTTAAACCCACATTCCTCTCCTCTGCTAGCCCCCTCCCCCTAAAGACCCTTAGTGCCATCTAACCCCTCATGACCCCCCATAAGCCCTTTGCCCTCAACCTCTACCAAACAGTCCTCCCCTACTCCTCATAGTGCCCAACCATTGAAGAGGCAGGGGCAGGGCTGTAACCATCTTTCCCCACCCCACAGCATGCCTATAGGTGGTCTCCACTCAACCTACAGAAACAAACAGTTGGGGTTAGGCAAGGACTCTCTTCAGTGCCTACTTGGAAGACCAACCTCTCTAGATCTGCCCATGCCTAACTTTATACCTCCACTCGCCCTCCCCCAAGATCCACCTCTGATCTCTTCCTATGCTTGCTGACTCCAGGCAGACCCCTGAGTAAGGTAGCAGTATCTTCCACCCCTCCTCAGCCTTGTGCAGAAACTCGAGGTGGTAAGACTGGGTAAATGTTAGGCCCACCCAGATTCCAGTCTCTTCCAGAGTCCAGTGGAGGAAGGTTTATACCTGCTAAGGTTTACACTGCCAAGTCTGCTCTTGAACAACCCCCCCCCCC
>NW_005842002.1:2804733-2826504 GCF_000455745.1 Alligator sinensis
CCCCCCCCCATGGTCCCCTTCCCCGCCCTCTACTTACCAGCTCCTAGTCTGGCTGCAGCTCCCTGATGCAGCCACCAGGGACTGTCTGAATCATCAAAGCTCTCCAAATCTTTTCTGAAGATTCAGAGATCTTTGAATCAATTCGAACCTTTTAATTGGTCCCCTGATTTGATTTGGATTTGGAGATTCAGCCACCAAATCGGGCCAAATCTCCTCTGAATCATATCATCACCCAAAGCTTTGCACACTCCTAATATTCAGCATATCAGTTCCTTATACAAAGATATTCAATATTCAGGTCCAGAAATTCCTTTGTTATCATAGAGGACACAACTCCTACATGGCTACAATGGTGGGTTTGGATTGCTGGCATTAACAACCAGGGCTTGAAAAGTACATGAATTTGTGCCTTGAGACAATATTCATTATGGAGAACACACTGTCTTTGGTAGGTGTGAGGATTTTTCAGAGGGAAGCCAAGAGAACATATCAAAGGAGGCTCCTCCAGTTGCTTTGTACAACTACTTACTGATGTCATCCACATGCAGCTGTCTTGAAAAGTATCAAGAAATATGTAGTATATAGTCTGCAGTCTAAAATTCTTTAATGCCATTCCCTAATGCACGAGTGCCATGTATATGCTGTTCGATATATGAGGAGACTTTTATGCCTACTTGGGTTTTCAGAGGCTACAAGACTTTTTCAGCTTGCCACAAGTAATCCGCAGCTGTTTTATTTAGTCACATTTTCAGTGATTCTTAACCTTCCAAGTGTGTGATTGATAGTAACTTAATTATTCAACTTACAGGTATCAAAACCAAGCTATCAATAATTTAAACATTGAGCCAAATACCCAACTACCAATATACCTTTTCTCTTTTTTTGCTCCCAGGATTACACGCTCACTATGTATTTCCAGCAGTCCTGGAGAGATAAAAGGCTTTCTTACTCTGGAATTCCTTTGAATCTAACTTTGGACAACAGAGTAGCTGATCAGCTCTGGGTTCCAGACACGTATTTCCAAAATGACAAGAAGTCATTTGTTCACGGGGTAACAGTGAAAAATCGAATGATTCGGCTACATCCGGATGGGACCGTCCTTTATGGCTTACGGTACGTAATATTTTGTCATACATTTAACTGGTTTCCCTATATTGGAATAGAGGTATGCACCACGGAAGCAGCCAAGGTTTATTCAAGTGTACTAGAACTCTACGTTGAAATAAAAGAGTGTTCCACCCACAGCATTGGAACAATACTTAGGGTAACCTCTGGCAATCTTCCACAACACAATTACTATTTATATCTGTGACTAATGTAAAAACCTAATGCCTCCACAGCTTTTGGCTCTTTTGAGCATGTTATTAATGCACTGGTAAAGAATCAAAAAGCATGGAGTGCTTTAGTTTGTAGAGTGCAGTCACTACCTTACTCAGGAAAGAGTAGACAAAGTTAAAAACAATTGAATTAATGTACAAAAAATAGGTCATCCAAAACATGTGCAGTCCCATGATCTCCAGCTTTTTCTTCCATGTTTAGCTTTGTCATTGAACATAGGTGGTTCAGATTTTCAGTCAATCCAATTTCCCAGCCTCATCAAAAGAAGTTCTTAGTAAACTGCAAGCATTCATAACAGCCAAAATTGTTCTCTGTAAGCACCAAGGGAAGTTGTAGATAATGGACATTTTTGTCTTCACCAAATCAAAAGAACTAGGTTTGGGAACTGCGGGGATGATCCATTCAAAAAACTTAAAAGTAAATAGGCATGAGCATTGTTAACAATGGGGATATGTAATCTATTTTAAGGTATTTCAAAGATATTTTTACGTATTGAAAACATTGTCCTGGAAGCATTGCTGCATTCAAGCTTAACCTAATGTGTAAGTGTACTGCTCTGCTAGTAAGCATATTGGGCCAGATTCCTTGTGCCACAGCTGGTTTGAGGAGAATTCTCCTGATGCAAGAACAGTGCAAATGCATCTTACATATATATTGTATATTGCAAGCCCTAATCTATGGGGCAGGGCTAGAGGGTGCACACTCTTAATACTTCTTGTTATCGAGCTGCACAGGCAGTTATGAGGATGGCCCATAGGATGCTCTAACTTATGCCATGGCTCCTTCAGTCCCTCCTTCCAGATAGCAAGCATGAGAAATCACTCCATGTTGCAAGACACAGCATGGAATTTAGCACATTTCATATAGGTACATTGCTTCTGCGAAAATATGAACACTCTGCAAGGAGATGACTGATCAATCAGTGTGTGTGTGTGTGTGTGTGTGTGCGCGCGCGCGCACATACAGATTTCAAAAGGTTGGGTATGACCTTGCTCGGGAATGCAGTGTGCATTTAGAAACACTAAACTGCCACTGTCCCTCCACAGAGTGGAATAAAGCTAATTGCATAACTGAAAGCAATTATTTACCAAATAGGCTCTTTTTTGAAAGCAGAGTGGAACAAAATCACACACAAAATGTTTTCATACTCAGCACCAGCTATAAATTCACCACCTTTGAGCAATACACAGCAGTAATGTAGACAAAACAACAAATACTGTGGTATGCCGTGTATCATACATCTTTTGTTCAAAAGAAAAAAGCCCTGATGTTTTGTTTTCTCTTTCATCTCACTGAAGTGTGCATATTAGGGTAGTAGGTCTTGTTCATAAACACAAGTTGACTGTTATATAAAGGAAGCAGGCTCCATTAGAAGCTAATCTCACCAATGAAGTCCTAGATATTTTCTTATTACTTCCCTTTTTACTGAACTAATATTCTGGTATTGGGCTAATGTAGAGGCTCCAGATGGCGCTTGAAATCAGATACATCTAGCATTACAATTCACAGTGTGAAAGCTACTGGAGCCATAAGATAAGGCTCTGAATAGAGACACTACATAAATGTCTTTTGAGTATGACTAGCTGAAGGTGGCCTTTAGTATGAAGGTAATCACGGAAAAGGAAGGTCCATGAAAACATCCAATATATTGAAAATGATCGGTGCTCCCCCTCTACCTTTCTACTTCTCAAGTCATAAATCTGCATTTCTGTTTGAACCCTTTGTTAAATAGACATTGATTTTTGAGAATCATTTTTAAGGGCTGATTTTCATTGCAAACTTTCTGCCAGTAGACAGCTGATGCCACAAGGAGGCTACAGGAATATAGACTACCTCAGCTACACGGGCAGGGTGTACATGGCAAAGCAAGAGTTACTAGATGTTAAACAGCTGCAGCTTCTGGCAGAAAGCACAGGTGCATCTATGCCTCACTCCCAGAACAGGCACTGGGAAAGAACGGGCAGTGCTGCCATAGGGGATCTGTGAGCATGGACAATCATCAGATGTTGTAAGTTCATTAACATCTAGTTAGACCAACTGAATATCTAGTAAATGTCTAAGAAAGAAGCAAGGACCAGAGGTATTTAAGAGACTAAAGATTCAGAGAGGTGGACCTAGTTTGATTTACCAAAGCACCTAATTGAGTGCCATCCCAACACACCAGGACTATTCCAATTGGCAGCAGTAGCACCACTGGTAGTCCCATCCAAGTAGCTGAGGACTGAATAGGCATAGAAATTCAGCTATCTTCTGATTGTTGGAAGTGGTCCTGCTAGGTCATCATGGAAATGGGGAGAAAGGCAGGGAAACTGGCTGCTGTCATTTATGATGTAATACCTTATTCTCTTGGTCTCTCCATTTAACACCTTTCTTTGATACTCACTAAAATCATATATCTTAGTTCATAGGAAAAACCAGAAGGAATAATACTTTTAAAAAAGGTAACTAATTTCAACTCTGAATAAGATATAATGCAGCCTAAATTGCTGCAAGAGTCCAAAACAAAAAAGAGCATATTTTGAAAATTGAAACTATTTAGAGATACACCAATACATTGGTCTGATATCAGATTGGCACCGATATAAAAATTGTCTGTATCAGAAATCAGCATGATGTGGCTGATACTTTGGCCGATAAATGGCCCATGCATGCACACAGCTACAGTGCAGCATGTAGGCAGTGAGGAGCACAGCTGGCAGCATGGAGAGCTGCATCCAGCTGGTAAGTCTGGTGTGGTGGAAGAGGAGGGGGGAGAGAACGGGTGTGGGGGCAGATCAAGGCCCCTGTGGTGAGGGAGGGAGTGAGGCTGGGACTGGGGCAAGTGCTGCTCAGCCAGGATGGGGTGGGCACAGGATGGAGCCAAGGCTCATCTGGGGGATGTGAGAAGGGGGGGGGACCACTGAAAACTGCTGCACACCACTCATGCAGAAGGGCACAGGGGCACCGATTAAAGAGGTTCCCCTGGATCTGCACTGGGCAGGGAAGGGCCAGGCTGTGCTCAGGGCGGGCAGTGGTGGGAGAGGGGCCATGGGGGAGCTACAGTGAATTTTGGGGGGGTTGCAGCCTGCCTCATAGCTCTCTCCCAGCACTGCCACCACCCGCCCTGAGTGCAGCCTGACCCAGCCCCCTGCCAGGAAGAGCCCAGCACAGCCCTGGCCCCAGCCTGCAGCTGCAGCCTGCCCTGCCCCGCCTTGCACAGATCCGGGGGGCACACACCTCCCCATGTGCCCTCCTGGGGTGCGCACAGTGGTGGAAGCCACCCCCCCCGTACCCCCTGGATGAGCCATGGCTCTGTCCTGCACCCTGCCCCACCCTGGTTGGGCAGCACCTCCTCAATCCCTGCCCCACTCCCTCCCTCACCATGAGGGGCATTGATCTGCACCCCCCCACCATTCCCTTTCCTTCCTGCTCCCCTTCCACCACAACAGACTTACAAGCTGCATCAAAAATCAGATTGGTATCAGCCAATATACCTCCTTAAAAATCAGCTATCAGTATTGGCACCAAAAATCTCTATCGGTACACCCCTACAAACTATCTTAATCTGTGCAAAATGAAAGAATCAGACTTAACTTCTCAGCACAGCCTGAAAACAACAGTTTTAAAAACACTAAAACCCACCTTTACATATATTCACAGAGGCAGTCCCTGGAAAAAACAGATATTCTTTATTCTTATTTTGTTCCACCATGAGTTTCCTGTTGTATTCAACCTGGCAGTTAGGTGACTAGTTCCAAAAAATGTATCAGATCTTTGTCAGGGAGCACTAGGAGATTCTTATATAGATAGATGTATTCTGTTATGGGAAAACTGGTACTTCAATTGTGGAAAAGAAAACAAGGCTCCCATGAGGAAATGGCTGATGCACTGAAGTCTGTCATATAGTGTTGAACAGGAGAATGATAAAAACTGCTTATCAGTTCAGTCACTTAAAATAGGAATGTTTCTTAATGTAATATAGTCATACATGTCAGTATGATTCGTGTGTTACAGGACCTTATTTATGCCTTTCTACAAGGTGTGAGATGGACAGCATCTGTGAATACCTGTGGCTCTTTAGCCCATCCTAGAGCAGCTTAAGTTTTTAGCACTGGTGGTCACTAGTTAAATCTCCTGTTTGTCAGCCAAGGTGGCAGCCCTCACATAGTTGCATTTTTTTATCCATATTGTCAGCGTGTCCGCTATGGGTACCCCTTTATCCCTGGGATTCTCTCCTGCCACGACTTCTGATCTTCAAACAAATGGGAGGGGAGGAGGAGTTAACCGCACAGGTACCCCAAGGAAGAACTACGCTGAACTGATATCTGGTGAGGGTGCTTTATTACCCTTAGTTGGAGTTACGCTTGTCTAAGACAAGGGGAGAAGTGGACACGCCGGAGGGCAGGGAACAGCTGCAAGCAGACCTGGATAGGTTGGACAAGTGGGCGGAAAACAACAGAATGCAGTTCAACAAGGAGAAATGCAAAGTGCTGCACCTAGGGAGGAAAAATGTCCAGCACACCTACTGCCTAGGAAATGACCTGCTGGGTGGCACGGAAGTGGAAAGGGATCTTGGAGTCCTAGTGGACTCCAAGATGAACATGAGTCGGCAGTGTGACGAAACCATCAGAAAAGCCAATGGCACTTTATCATGCATCAGCAGATGCATGACGAATAGATCTAAAGAGGTGATACTTCCCCTCTATCGGGCGCTGGTCAGACCGCAGTTGGAGTACTGCGTGCAATTCTGGGTACCGCACTTCAAGAGGGATGCGGATAACCTGGAGAGGGTCCAGAGAAGGGCCACTCGTATGGTTAAGGGCTTGCAGACCAAGCCCTACGAGGAGAGACTAGAGAACCTGGACCTTTTCAGCCTCCACAAGAGAAGGTTGAGAGGCTACCTTGTGGCTTCCTATAAGTTCATCACGGGGGCACAGAAGGGAATTGGTGAGGTTTTATCACCAAGGCGCCCCTGGGGGTTACAAGAAATAATGGCCACAAGCTAGCAGAGAGCACATTTAGACTGGACATTGTCACAACCCAAAGGGTGCTATGCAGGGGGTTGGACTCGATGATCTATTGAGGTCCCTTCTGACCCTAACATCTATGAATCTATAAGACCGCCCTACCAGGGGAGGGAGCTTGTGGACCCCCAGGGGAGAACCCCTCTTTCTCAGTGCAGGAGACAACCCCCGCCAACTCACTCGGGCGGCACGTCTTCTGTGTAGCTCTGGTGATCAGCCACTAATTCCCTTATTTTAGCGGCTGATTAACTGCAGCCCCAGGATTCCCCCGCCATAGCTTGTGCTGGTGTGGAGAGCCCGGCTCCTCCTCAGTCTTTCACTTTGGCCCCCAACCCTCTCTCCCTCCAGTGAGGGGTAGGGGTTCTGTCTCTTCAGTGCGGAGTCACGGGCTCCCCACTCTGCTCCCTTTTCCTCTCATGTACCCGCGCGGTGCCTGGTCAGGAAACCACAGCTTCTCCCCACTCCGCTGCTCCGTCCCCTGCAACTCACCACTGAAGCTGGGGTTTTCCAGGATGAATCTACCCAGTCAGCCTGCCACCAGCAGAGAGCCCCTGCCCCGGGGTCTTCTTCGGAGCCTCTCACCGACAAGCTCCTTGCCCATGTCTCTCACTCAGCAAGTGCCCAAAGGCAACTTCTGGGGGGTCTTCTCCATTTCTTATCCCTCTTTCCAGAGCCTTATTGGCTCCCACAGGTGTGGTGTCTCTCTCTTCCCAGCCGTGTTAATCATCTTCAGCTGGCAGCCCCTCTTAGTAACAAAGTTGCAGCCGGAACTCTGTTACACATATTAATCAGTCATAAACTGGGATGGTTAAGTAATCACTATTTGTATTGTGAGAGTACCTGCTGTTCCCATTACATTTGGCACCTTTCTTCTTGGCCATCTAAATGAACCAAAAATATACATAGTAATAAACAATTATGGTTGTAAGGATTATATCCCACAATTCTTACAACCTAAGGCCCAATCCTGCACTTCACTGCATGCAAAGTGATTATTTTGCCCCATCAGGGCCTGATTTTAGGCCAAGATGCAACAAATAGAGATGACAAATGACCAGCAGAAGTTAGGAAGCAAGAATGAGGGTAATGACTATAAGGAAACGGTTTCATGGACTGGATCCAGGCAAATATACTTAGCGGTATAATTTAAAAATATTAAAATATTAAATATTAATAGTGTCTACTGGCCACTTCCCTGATGATAATTGATGTATACTTCTATTACATCCATTTAGCCAATATTGCTCATAGATCACATAAATTATGGTGTCTTAATAAAGGTTATGCAATGAATGGCAATCATGTCTCACATAAGAAGGACAGAAATAAAAAGAATGGGAGGAAAGTAACAGAAGATATTATTCTTCCATAAGAATTCAGAATAGTCTCCAAATCCTAGTCTCCTGGGTGGAGAGCAAGCACTGCAATATATTACGGATCATTTAGCTTCTCGGCAGTAGATGAGTACAAATACACTATCACCAAGCCTTACAGAGATGCAGTGACCTGCAGGTTTCACTTTTATTACGGAAAATTAAACGTCATCCTGACACTGCTTGAACAAAGTAGACAACCCCAATTAGGCTGCAGACAAAGATTTCAATTCCCTACAAATCACTGGCCCTCTCAGACAGGTCCTTAAACATTATCTATAAAAATGATTTAGGTGCTTGATCTCCCTCTGGCCTTTTATTCCTGCACATTTTCTATTTTTGGTCTGGAGCGAAGCATTTGCTTGCAGACTCATATATGAAGTGTTACTTAGGGTACCATGTTTCCAGTTTCAAAAAAGAGGATACCGGTTGGGGAGGGGGGAGGTAATATGATTGTTGGGGGAGGCAGTTATATGCCTGTGCCCTACCCCTGCCTCTCACTCCCAAGCCACAGACCTGCCCTCCAGCCCTGCTGCTGCCCCTCACTCCAGATCCACAATACTCCACCCCTCCAGACCATGCTGGTGCCCCTCAGACCTGCCCTCCAGCCCTGCTGCTGCCCCTCACTCCAGATCCACAATACTCCACCCCTCCAGACCATGCTGGTGCCCCTCACTCCCAACCTGCAAACCCCCATCCCTGCTGATGCCCCTCATTCTCAACCCCCTGACACTGCCTGTGGCCCATGCTTCCAACCCACAGTCCCCCCCCTGCTAATCACCTTCACTCCCAAGCCACAGACTCCCCAGCCCTGCCAGTACCCTTCACTCCTGACCAGCAGCCCTCTGCTCCCCCCAACCCTGCAGCATCTTTCAGCTGCCCCGCCCCTATGAGCACAGGCACCAGCCCTAGTGCTGCCATCCCAGCCACACACCACTATGCTGCCCCAAAGCACCTCCCCTCCCCTTTCCCATGCTGGAGGGGCAGGCACTTTCCTGGCCTCCCCCACACTGCTGCAGTCCCAGCAGCCAGACAGCTTCCCCCAGCACTGGCAGGCACAGTGTGTGTGTCTGTGGGTTATTTGTGTGTGTGGCCTGGCACCAGCAAGGGGAAAGGCTTGGCCCTCCAACCCCCACCCCCCATAGACTTAAAATATTTCAAGGCTTCCATGTGCTTCAAAGCTGGGAGGCCCCTCAAGTAAGCCGAGTTCCCAGCCAGGGGAGCGCGTCATGTGCATCCACAGCTAGGAGGTCTGCCAGGGCTGCCAGACATGGGAGTACATGATACACTCCCCTGGCTGGGAGCCAAGCTTGCTGCTTCCTGGTGAAGGAGGAACATTATGTTGCAGTGGAATCTGATCCAGGATCCCACAATCATGCCTCCTGCCATGCACAGGTGGCATGGCAGGAAGCATGACTGTTGGGATCCCACATCACATCTCATTGTGGCTTTACTTTAACATCTGTCAGGCACCCAAGGGGCAGCACTAATTAGCCTGCTAGGGCTGTGCAAAATGGCAACATTTCATTTCAATTTCAGATTCACCATTTTGAAGGGATGGTGTTTCACTTTGCTGTTTCAAAGCACTGCTCTGTTCTGTTTCGCTGAAACTGTTTCAACGTTTCACCCATAGGCTATAATGGAGAATCATGAAAATGCCTATAACATTGTCATTTATTCTCTGATTCAGGTGAAAACAGCAGAAATGGTAGCCCCTTCTGAGGCCATGAAGCCTGTCAAGTTTCAAAGAGATAGGTGCAGCGGTTTCTGGGAAACTGCACTTTGTAATGAAGTAGGGTCCCTAGAGATGGCTGTGATACCCCTAGGGCCCTGTGACCGTGGCAGCTTTATCCTGTGTGCACCTTCTCTTCTCACCTGCCACCACATTTTGTTGGAAAAGATAATAAATAGGGAGGCTGCCCTCAAACTTTTGCTCAGTCATGGTCCTAATGGACCCCACTAAATCCTGTAGATTCTTGGACCCCTTGCTGGGATCCGCTCTAACTAGGTGCCTCAAGGTGCACAGCAGCAGGAGGAGTGGACTCAGCTGAGCCACTTACCTCCATAACTTCTACCTCAGCCTCCTCCGAAGTGCCTTCCAGGACAGGAGACCTGGCTCTAGGGGAAACTTGAGTGGTGTGTAGCACAATCTCAGATGATTCCCCTCCTTCCCCAGAATTTCCCTTCCTAGGGCACAGAGATCTAGATCCAGCTCTTCCTCTGGCACTGGAAGGCTCAGTCTGGGAATTGAAATTGGGGTGGAGGAGACTAATTCTGGTGCTGCTCGTTGATGCCTTTCCAGCATGCTTCATGTTTGGTGTGCTGGAAAATCTGTGTGCGTTTCTGTAATGTAATGTATGTATTTATGTAATATATTACAGAACATATATTTATATATGTTGTACTTTCCTGCATAGTCAATGCAGACTGCCAGGGAAAACACAGATTTATCTTATGTGGAGAAAGAATAACAAAAACAAAAAGAGGATTTTGGGGAGGAATAAATGGAAAGGAATGGATTAGGAAAGGGTATTAGGGTATTTCAGAAAGGATTGGATCCCACTTACTAGAAACAGACTAGCAAGTAGGAAGTGAGAGCCTTTACAATGCTCCTGGAGGACACAGCTCCGTAAGCTGACAGAGGCGCAGCTAACAACACTCATTTCAAACAAAGCTTTTATGTTCCTGCTCCATCCCCCCCAGAGCACTGGGTTTGGAAGGGACCTCAGGGAAGGATCACAGTCACTGGCCAGTTACACATGTCAACACCAGAGCAGCCCTTCCCCCTCCCTCTCCTTAGTTTGTATTTCCCTGCAAGCCCAGCTTCGAAACTTGAAACATTTTGAAATTTTTAAAACGTTTCGAGTGCTCTCATTTCAAAGCTATTTCAAAGCCTTGCATTTCATTTCGATTTTGGTGTTTCAAGCTTGAAATGCATTGAAACGCCTTCGAAACAAAATATGCATTGAAATTTTGCACAGTCCTATAGCCTACCCCCAGACAAAACAACCCCCCTCCACAGGCACAGCTGCATCGCTTCCAGTTTAGGTGGCTGCCAGCCCAAGCAGTGCAGCTCTCTCAAGGGCACTGTCTCTGGAAATAGGAAGTGTGCATATAGACATAGTTTCTGTCTAGCAATGTAAATACTACTTCTAGAAATGACTGATGCTAATAGACTAATACACTAGTAACAATGGCCAAAAAACTGCTTCATCTAGGATCCCCAGTGCTGCAAACACATATGTACATTCTTAACTTGACAAAAGAACGTTCCCAGTGGCTTTAGTTTTAAATATTTCAAACATTTGGAGTTTAAGTATATTTTTATGGATATGTATAGTATATGTATATACTGTGTGTGAAAAAAAAAATCTATTCACATACTGTCTTCAATTTCTACTCAAGACTATTTGGTTAATATGATCATGTCCCTTGTCAATATTTCTAATTATTATTATTGATTGTGTTGTACTTTGTTATCCATAAGATTGCTGTTAATAATAAGCCCTAGTTTAAGGGCTTTCCATGAACTCTTTTCTATGTTTCACTGAATCGGAGATGCATACACTTTGGTGAGCTGCACAGCCTGCCCCTAACACAGCTAACTACCTCTCAATGTTTCATTATTATACCTATAACATTAAATAGCACTCATTCCACTCACTTTCATCTCTGTATTTGCCTACTTATAGGCGAGTTCTGATATATGATAGTTAAAGAAAAATAGATTTGCACTTTTGCCTAATATTCAAAGTAAACACAACCTCGTTTTTCTGAATTAAGCAGACTGTGAAAAAATATTTAATGTCAATTCAGTGACAATTTTAGTGTTTCTTTTTACACATACCTTGTTGTTGTTGTTTGTTATTTGTATGGTGGTGGCAAACAGAAGGATTTTTGCCATTGTGCTGTGCTAGAAACTGCACAAGTGAAAAGAGTAGTGTCTGCCCTCCACTTGGGGAGCCAACACATTCACCTCTTTTCTTCCACACTGTGGATATGGCACCTCTGTAATGTGACTATCCCAGGAATCATGAGTTGATCTACTACTATAACAGCAGTATTGACACAGTTGTAGGCATTTGCCCATATACATTTTGGCCACATTTTCAAATGGCCTTCCTAGCTAAATGCACAAAATTTGTGATATCCATTTCTAGAGACAAAAACTTAGATTGTGCAACACTTTCTTAGCTAACCACTTATTCAGGCAAGTTCTACTGAAACCTAGGCAGCATCCATAATGCTGTGTGTAGGGTAGTAATGAGCACACCTATTCAGGGAACAGAAATACTGCTTGTTAAATAGAGCTTTACTAGCAAATTTGATCAGAATCTCTTCAACTGCCTCATTCTATTTGGTGATACCTCCATCTGTCTGCAACACTACAGAATTCTGATAATCCCCAGGAAAGGTTCTCTCTAAGAGAGTGCGTGCGTGTGCGGCCATGCACAACTAAAAGCGTGGCCGTGCACAGCCTTTTCAAGGCCTCGCACCAGGAGGCTGGACAGGAGCCTAGCGTGGGCTCTGCCGGCTCCAAGGAAGTGCTGTGCTCCCCTGCTCCAGGGCCAGGGAGCACTTCCCCGGAGCTGGCAGAGCCCGTGCCAGCCCCTCGCCCCAGCCTCCATCCCTGCCTTGCCTCACCTTGGGGAGGAGCCGCTGCCTGCCCTAGTGAGACTCTGCCAGCTCCAGGACACTGCTCCGCTCCCCCGCATCACCTTGGGGAGTGAGGACGCACATGGCGTTAGGGCCGGGGAGTGAAGCAGTGTCCCAGAACTGGTGAAGCCTCACTGAGGCAGGCAGCGGCTCCTACCTGAGGTGAGGCAAGGCAGTGATGGAGGCTGCGGTGGGCTCCGCTGGCTCTGGGGAAGTGCTCCACTCCCTGGCCCTCATGTGAGGGAGTGAAGCACTTCCCCGGAGCTGACAGAGCCTGTGCCAGACTCTGGCTCCAGCCCCTGGTCCCCGGCTCTGGCCCACAGCTCCAGCCCCAGCCTCTGGCCCCCTGGCTCCAGCTCCTGGCTTCTGGCTCCAGCCACCAGCATCCAGCCCCAGCCCCTGGTCCTCAGCCCCCTTCGGTAAGTGTCCCATGATGGATTGAGGCAGCGCATTTACGGACCACTGCTCCTTAGAGGAAACACTGTCCCCAGGTCAAATTTTTCATACAAAACTTCATTGTTTTTTATGGCTTTTGATTGTTTCTCCTGCTCCTTTCCTCTCTAAGGGATTGATCTGGACTGTTGATCACAGCAACAGAGAGTCTGCTATTGCTGTTTTCTTTCAGTAATAGATATTTCCTTCTTTTGTGTTATTGTTCTGTTCTCTTCAAAAGAAGCAGTGGTTGTCCAAAGAGTAAAAATAATAAGTAACAAATAAAAATAATTGTACTTCACTCTGTAGAAAACGATAGGGCACCATGCAAGGCATTCTTTCATAAGGTGATAAAGTAGTGTTGAAAATAAGCCAACTAGCTATTTCTCCATATACTGGTGCCAACAAATAGAGGAGCAAGCAGTTTAACAAAATTAAGAATAATGTTGGAGCACATCATCCATGGAGGAGCAATAAATTAGATCACAGTTAAACCAGGAATTACTAACTTTTCCACCAAATAATCTCATGCACAGTTGCATGTTTTTGTGGCATGCAAATCCTAGTTTCAGGGCTTCTTTATGTTTGGAACATAGTTTCATAGTTGGTAGGGTCAGAAGGGACCCGAGCAGATCATCAAGTTCAACCCCCTGCCATGGCAGGAAAGAATGCTGGGGTCAAACGACCCCAGCAAGGTGTTCATCTAACCTCCTCTTAAAGACCCCCAGGGTAGGAGTCAGCACCACTTTGCTTGGAAGTTGGTTCCAGATCCTAGCTGCCCAGACTGTGAAGTAGCGCCTCCTGATGTGTAGTCTGAATCTACCCTCTGCCAGCTTGTGACCGTTATTTCTAGTCACTCCTGGTAGTGCTCAGGGGAACAGGGACTCCCCCAATGCCTGCTGGTCCCCTCTGACTAGTTTGTAACAGGCCACTAGATCCCCCTCAGCCTTGTCTTGTGGAGGCTGAACAGGTTCAGGTCCCATAGCCTCTCCTCGTAGGGCCTGCCCTGCTGCCTCCTGATCATGCAGGTGGCCCTCCTCTGGACCTTCTCAATGCTGTCCACATCCATCCTGAAGTGCGGCACCCAGAACTGGACACAGTACTCCAGCTACAGCCTGACCAGTGCTGTATAGAGGGGGAGGATGACCTCCTTGGACCTGCTAGAGATGCATCTGTGGATGCATGACAAGGTGTGGTTGGCCTTCCTGACCGCGTCCCCACACTGTCAGCCCATGTTCATTTTGGCATCAATAATGACACCAAGATCCTTTTCTGCCTCTGCACTGACAAGAAGGGACTTCCCCAGCCTGTAGGTATGCTGCTGGTTCTTCCTCCCCAGGTGTAGCACCTTGCACTTGTCAGTGTTGAAACCCATCCTATTCTTATCTGCCCACCCCTGTAACCTGTCTAGGTCCAATTGCAGCCTATTACTCCCTTCTAGCATGCCCACATCCCCCCACATCTTAGTGTCGTCAGCAAATTTGAACAGGGTGCTTTTTACCCCCTCGTCCAAGTCCAAGGGAAGTGGTGCTGGCACCTACCCTGGGGGTCTTTAAGAAGCGGCTTGATGCCTACCTGGCTGGGGTTATTTGAGCCCAGTTTTCTTCTTGCCTAGGCAGGGGGTCGGACCTGAAGATCTACAAGGTCCCTTCTGACCCTACTTCTATGATTCTAAGTCACTGATAAAGATGTTGAACAGTACGGGTCCAAGGACCGGGCCCTGGGGGACCCCACTGCCCACATCCCTCCATGTAAAAAATGACCCATCCACTACCACTCTCTGGGTGCGGCCCTCCAGCCAGTTAGTGACCCATTTGACTGCCTTGGTGTCGACACCACAGTCCCCTAGTTTTTTAATGAGAATGGGGTGAGAGGCAGTGTCGAAGGCCTTCCTGAAGTTCAGAAAGACTATGTCCACTGCTACCCCTGCATCTAAGGATTTTGTGGCCTGGTCATAGAAGGCCACTAGGTTGGTCTGACAGGACCTGCCTCTGATGAACCCATGTTGGTTGCCCCTAAGCATAACCTCCCCTGCTGGCACCTCGTGGACATGCACCAGGATAATTCTCTCAAAAAGCTTACCCAGGATCAAGTCAAGACTAACTGACCTATAGTTTCCTGGGTCCTCCTTCCTCCCTTTTTTGAAAGTGGGAACCACATTGGCCCCTTTTCCAACATAACTGATTGACACTTCCAATGCTATTAGAGCTAAACATTTATCATTCTTCTTTTTATTACAGATACTAGGTTATTTAGTCAATACTACTACATCCAAAAGCTGGCTCTTGGGACCCGTGAAAAAGACGATTAGGTGTGCTTAAAGCCCAGTAGTGGGGGTGATGCTAATTCACAGTTTCAGGTCAAGGTCCCTTCTTGGAGGCACCAGGGCTGTTGCAATATTGGTTGCCTGCCAATTGGTTGCTTTTAAAATGAGCCAGTCTACCTGCTGAGCAGACAGCACAGACCCTGATTACAAGAGATACAGACTAACAGGCATAGCATACACCACAAGGTCCATTTGTTTTCTGTGACTGCAGGGGGTGGGAAAGCTGTTGGAAGATTTGTATTGACATGGTTTCAGGTTGGTGCCAGAGCTCCCACCTGCATCTGTATCAGAAGTGGCTCAGGTTCCTCTCCCACAGAAAGATACAGGGCAGGATGGGGGTCAGTAGCTGACTTGGGTGTCAGGGGGGCAGGGAATGATAGGATGGGGAAACCAGGAGGGGCTCCTTCTAGACCCCCTGTTCTTCTCTTTCATTCCCCTGGAAGGAGCAAAAGGAGGCTTGGGAGGAAAGCAAGGAAAGCTGCCCCCAACTCAATAGACACATCCAAATGAGAGTCATGCTGGGCCAGCAATAAGTACTAGGGGGAAGGAAGGGGTGGCAGATCCAGCCCAGAGCTGCTGGAATCTGTTTCCTCCTTTTTCTTCCTCTGCCCTCACCTGGTTTATTTCCTTCTCCTCCTCCTTGGCAGCTCCAGTCCTCTGCCTCTCTATACTGTAGAAAGGAAAGAGAAGAGGGGGCCAAGCAGTAGCAGTAGCCCTAAAAACGGAGATCTATATGGGTGATGAGGAAAGAAGTGGTGTCATAATTAGGTATGAGGACAAGCAGCTGGGATTAATCTCTGGTGGGCAAGCTGCCACCATTAATTGCATGTGTCTGAGGCATTCTAAAGTGTAAAGGGAGAGCTGTGTTAATTGACCTGCTTCCTTAATTGTAAGGATAGCTGCACCCTCTCCCATTTATGCTCTACAAAAAGCCCAGACTCCCTCAGCAATCTGGGCAAAGATTTCTTGCACCTGCATCCCAAACAGCCAAAGTGGGGAACACATGTGTTTCATTGTGCTTTGCAGTACAAGCAACAACTTAAGCCTTTTTTAAAACCTATAATAAACATTTTTAGGGACTTTTTTTTCTCTCTGCTGCACATCATGAAAACTAATCGTGCAGTCTGTCCAGCCAGACCCCTCCCACTCCAGTTACCTCTATACCCCTATTGCCAAGCTGGTTTACTTACCTTGCTTAGTGTCATTTATTTGATGTGGAGAAGAATACAGTCATTGTGCATGTTGGCCACCTTCCAATGGCTCACTTTGCCAACTGCCAGGTTTAAATGCTGATTAAAGGCTGAAGAGAGCTGACAGGAATGGTCTATGATATAATTATATAGCTAAGGAGCTATGGAAAGCATGCATCTCAGGCACTTTTTAGTGCTATGTCTTTAGAGAAGCTGAGTACGAATCTTAATAAAGTGACAGAAGCAGTTTGATATGCTCTCCCAAACCCTTTCTATCCAGCCCATGGGGCCCCTAAAAACGTAGAAAAGTAATATGGATCTGTCCTTGGTTCTGTCAAAAATGACAGAAACAAGGGGTAGTAGGACCCAAGGGAAGCCCGGCAGGCTCTTGCAACAGCAGGGCGCACCTGACCCTGGGGGCTTCTGGCCTGGGACCATGTGGCTGCCCCACACCGGAAACTCAGATAAGGTGGGGGAGGAAGGGCAGGGGAGGACCACAGGCAGGGAAGGAGCCCGGGGAACAGTGGCCCCTCACCTGCCCTGTGGCCGGCACCCCCTGCTGCACCTGCTTACAGCCCGTACAGGGCTGTCATGAGCAGGCACAGGCAGCCCCACATGGACTGTGAGTGGCTGCTGCACAGGGCGCCAGCCATGGGGCGGGTGAGAGGCTGCTTTTCCAGTGCTCAGCACCAAACTTGTAACCTGCCCCTGCAGCCAGCTGGGGCCAGGCTTACCCATTGGGGCTGTGCCATGGTGGCAGCAGCTGCTGCCCCCCTGCTTGCTGCACCAGGCAGTGTTTGCTGCTGCTGCCACCTCCCCTGAGCTCGCGCGCCAGGCAGCTCAGAGGCAGCGGTGGCAAACACTGCCCGGCACAGCAAGTGGTGGGGCCATAGCTGCTGCTGCCGCAGAGCAGCCCCAATGGGTGAGCTCGGAGCCAGCAGGGGATCAAAGCTGGCAGTGGGGGTGGGTTATAAGCTGGTGCTGAGCATGGGGAAAAGTGGCCCCTCAGCCGCCCTGTGGCCGGCGCCCCACGCTGCAGCTGCTTGCAGCCTGCCTGGGGCTGCCTGTGCCTACTCATGACAGCCCTGTGCAGGCTGCAAGTGGCTGCAGCAAGGAGCACTGGCCATGGGGTGGGCAAGGGGCCGCTTTTCCCAGTGCTCTGCACCAGCTCATTACCTGCTGTGAAGCAGAGGGTCGGGGCTGCATACTGCCCCCCGCATCTCTTTGGAGGATTCAGGAGAGTCCTCCAAAGAGTCCTACAGTCCTGCCCCACTTTTTCCCACAGGTTGTGGGGGGTTTTTAAACCTGGATTTCCAGGTATTAAATTTAGAGCTCGCATTGAATATATGCAGCACAGAGAAGATTAATTTTTTCCTTAACATCTGAACTGCTTTGAGATGCCACAAAAGGCATGTGCACACTCGTCTGGATGCCCCCTAGGAGTCTGAAAGTTAAGGACCTGAAAAAGAGAGGGTCAACCCACAGAAACAGTGACGTCTTTTGAAAAGTGTTCATAAAGTCATAAAAGCAAACTTTAACAAACTCAGGGAATGGGTGGGGAGGATTTTCTAGGAGGAAAGTCTGAAGTGAAAAGGAGTCCAGGATAGCTGGCTGTACTTTAAGGAAACCGTATTAAGGACACAAAAGCAAGCTATCCCAATAAGACAGAAGAATGGGAAGCGCAACAGAAGAGACAGCAATCTCTTCAATGAGCTGAATTTCCAAAAAAGGAATCCTATAAAATGTGGAAAGTCAGTCATATTACTAGACAGGGCACGCAATGAGAAAATTAGGAAAGCCAAGGCACACTTTGAGATGTATCTGGCAAGGGACATGAAAAACAATAAAAGGAATTCCACAAATATATTGAGAGTAAGAGGAAGACCAAGAAACTATAGTTCCCTTACAGACTGCAGAAAGCAATCTAGTTACAGATGATGCAGAAAGGGTGAAGTATTTAATGTTTTTTTTACTTCAGTCTTCATGAATCAGGGCTGCTACAAGATGACAAGTGTGGCTGGTAGCAAAGACAGGGACAGACAACCTAGGATAATGGCAAAACAGAGATTACTTAGAGATGCTTTTAAGTTGGCAGGGCTAAATGGGATGCACCCTAGGGTACCAAAGGAATTGGATGAAGTAATTTCAGAGCCATTAGCTATCCTCTTTGAGAACTCAAGGAGGTTAGGTGAGATCCTGGATGATCAGAAAAGGGTAAATATAGTGCCCATCTTTAAGAAAAGGAAGAACGAGGATCCAGACCTCAATACCTAGAAAGTCTGACCTCAATACCTGGAAAGATCAAGGAATCTATTGTAAAGCACATAGAGGAGACTGAGGCAATGAGGAACAGCCAGCATGGGTTCAGTAGGTGCAAAGTCATGCCTAACCAATCTGATTTCCTTCTACAATAAGGTAGTAGGCTTTGCAGATGAGTGGAGAGTAATGGATGTGATATGAATTGACTTTAGCAAGGTTTATAACACTATCACCCATGAGATTCTCATTAACAAGTGAAGGAACAACAGATTAGATTAAAGTACTGTAAGGCTCACACATAATTGGTTGGTTCATTGTGCTCAATGAGTAGTCATTGATGGCTCAATGTCTAGTTGAAAAGAGGTATATAGCAGGACACCCCAGGGATCTGTCCTGGGTCCAGTATTGTTTAATATCTTCATTAATGATTTGGACTATGGAATTGAGTGCACACTTAGCAAATTTGAGGATGACACCAAACTGGATGGAATTGCGGACACTCCAGAGGGTAGGGTTAGGATCCAGAATGACCTGGGTAGACTAGAGAAATGGTCAACAATCAAGGAGATGAGATTCAGCAAGGATAAGTGCAAAGTCCTGCACTTGGGATGGAATACCTGCATGCACAAATACTAGACTGCAGTATACTACAGAGAAAGACCTATGGGTTAGAGTGGACCATGAGCTGAATATGAGCCAATAGTGTGCTCTAGCTGCAAGAAGGCTAGCAGTACACTAGATTGTATTAACAGGATTGTCATTTGCAAATCAAGGGAAGTGATTCTGCCTCTCTGTTCAGCAGCGGTGAGTCCCAATTCAGAGTATTGTGTCCAGTTTTGGGCTCCACACTCAAGAAAGATATGGAGATTTGAATGAGTTCAGTGGAAATCAACAACAAAAAGTATTAGAAGCCTGGAAGCTTATGAGGAAAAGCTGAAAGAGCTAGGGTTACTTAGTCTAGAGAAGAGATGAGCAAGAGTAGATTTGAAGGATGATTTTAAAGAAGATGGAGATGAACTTTTCTAAGTACTTTATCACCTTCTGAAACAATAGGTGACAGGACTAAGAGTAATGGACTCGAGCCCCATCAGAGAAAATTAAAGTTGGAGATTAGGTAGAACATTTGGATGATTAGGGTAGTTAAGCATTGGAACAGGCTGCCTAGAGAAGCTGTGAAATCTCCATACCTGGAGACTTTCAAGAGCAAGCTGGACAGATACTTGGTTGGGGTGATCCAGTCAGCGATTATTCTACCCTGAGCAGGGGGCTGGACTGGATAACACTGTAAGGTCCCTTCTAGCCCTATTTTGCTATAACCCTATGGCCTTTGTTCCTCTGTTTCTCTCCCAGGGAAATGGAGACACTTACCTCACAGCAATATGGTGATGGTCTGCTAATATCTGTGAAGTGTTACTTCAGTATTTCAATTCTCCAGAATGCACGCAGAGTACTCTGGTAGCTGGAGCCTCATGGTTCTGAGGCCCCTGGGCTTTCTTGAGAATAGGCACTCCACCCTGAGGGACAAACTTGCAAAGAAAGAGCATAGACACACTACCAAGTTACTCCAAGGCAAGGGAGGGTGAACTTTGATGCACGTCAGTTATTTCAGAGTGATTGCCTATGTACATACTCTTACCCTGCAGTAGATGAAAGATGACAGCTTTCCTACAGCTCAAGTATGCACATAGGCAATCACTATGGAACAAGCAATGCACGGTAAAATTACACTGCCCTTTGTTTTGCAGTAATTTGTTCAAGTGCTTATGCCCTAAGCCTCCTTAACATCTTAATCTTTTCATATATTGGAAAGGAATGTACTACATTTGCTAGAGGGTGGGTCTCAAGTAATGTTTCTCAAGCTTACAGAAAATGCTATGACAAGATCTGATTAATAGGTTTGGGAAAAGTTAATTTGATGTACTACTTGGACTAATAATATGTCTGGATGTTTCACCCTTGGTTGAGCAATTTTTCCTCATTTATTTTCAGTTCTCAAATGCACAATCAGATTAAACTATGTACAGTCTCCAAGTGAAAGAAAACAAAAACAGGATGCTGGACAATGATCAAGACACTCCTGTCTTTATGACAAGCTACCAACGGGTCCCCACTCAACTACAAAAGTCAAAAGATTTTTATTAGACTACATAGGACACCACTGAAATCAATGGACAGAGTCCAGCATCATCCCTTCATAAGAACGATGTCAGACCCCAATCAAGAGCCCAACTCTCATAGCATGAGAGCTAGAGGTTGGTGTCCTGACGCTGATATTAACCTTGCAGCTAATACCAACTGATGTGCACTTCCCCTTTTAATATCCACCTCCAATCTGACCTCTATAGTAGATGTAACAGGGTAAAGGAAGGCTAACTGAATCCACAGTAGCTTGTTAGCCCTTTCTTGGATAGTGTGGCATTTGTTATTAGAAGGGACCTACTAAAATTGAGGAGGCAGGTGGCCCATTTCTCAGGCCGATCATGGGGCCAGCCACCATTTTCTTGGGCCTATCACAGCAGAGGCCCCTTACACCTCTACTTGGCCAAGGAATGCTAGTGGCCCCACTCTCTTCACTGATTGACTGAGAGGACTATCTGTCACATTGCCCTACCCCTCACCACTGATTGGCAGAAAAGGATGGAGCCTTGTAACATGCAGCCCTCCCAGCCAATCAGTGGTGAGAGGCAGGGGGTTGGTAGCTGCCACGTTGGCTGCTCTCCTTTGCACCAGTGGCTCCCTTCCCCTGCCCCCCCCAGTGGACTGCAAGGCCAGGCTGTAGCTGCCATGAAGAGTGCTAGCTCCTACTGGGAATCCAGAATTTTATTTTTAGTAAGCTTTTAATTTTATTTTGCAGATCTCACAGACATTACCCAATTTCTCAGGCAATGCCCAATTTCATGTTTTCCGCAAAATCCACAAAATCACAAAATGAGTAAGTCCTTAGTTATTAGGCCAGTAAATTTTTAAGGCAAAGAATTGAAGAATTGAGGCCCACTGTGCATGCACACAGTTTAAAAGGGCCCGCCAACCGGGAAAAAGCCCAGTTAGGCTCAGAAGCGGCAGGAGACGCGCGGGTGAAAGCTCGCTGCGCCCCCGCTCCCCCGAAGCCCCCCAGAAACCCTCCAGCAGCCGCGGAGCCCCCCGCCGACCCCCAGCACAGCCAGAGGTAAGCGGGGCCCGTGGAGAGAGGGGGG
>NW_005842002.1:2827074-2827855 GCF_000455745.1 Alligator sinensis
GCTTCTCTGCCGGCGCGTGAGTTAGCGCGGAGTTCGCGAGGGAGGGTGCACGAGAGGACCCAGGACCCTGCCAGCGCGCCCCCCAGGGTAGACAGTCCCAGCCATAGCCAGCCTCCAGAGGCATGATACGGATAGGCACACGCCGCACCCCGAGGGTCCACTCAGGCTCCGCGGTGCCCCCCTCTGGCACCTCAGAGACGGCCACCCAGACAGAGCCCCTGGTTCCGGGCTCCACGCAGACAGAGCCCCTGGCTCTCAGCTGAGGAGGCTGCCTGTCCCTTTTTCAGGCTCTGGGGCCTGGGAGCATGGTGACCTCCCCTTGTGGGGTCTGCTCCCTTTTGGGGTCTCTGGCGCACCAGCTGGAGGAGCTCCAGGCCACAGTCCAAAGACTGCGTGCCATCAGGGACTGCGAGCAGAAGATAGACTCCTACTGCCAGGCCCTTCTCCCCCGGGAGGCGGAGGGTAGATCACAGTCTCCCTCCACGCCAAAGGAGGACTTTGGGACCTCCTGCTGTGTCCAGCCAGGGGCATGGACCCAGGTGGTCAAGGGCCCTAAGGCCCTCTTCACCAAGGCCCCTCCCCCACCAGAACTGAGAAACAGGTACGCACCTCTTGCTAATGCCAGGAGCTTGGGGAATAAGCAGGAGGAGCTCATCCTCCTGCTCAGTGCAAACAATTACAATGTCATAGGGATAATGGAGACCTGGTGGGACTCCACCCATGACTGGACCACGGGTATAGATGGCTATACCCTGTACAGGAGGGATCGTGTAGAGAAAAG
>NW_005842002.1:2828857-2847492 GCF_000455745.1 Alligator sinensis
GTAGAAATGCCGGGAGGGGGGGGGGGGGGAAGGGTCAATAGGAACAAGACACCTAACTCACTTAAGTCCTTTTGTAAATCCTGTTTTACGCTAAGACTAAGTACAGATAGTCAAAAATCCAAAGGCTGAATTGATTCAGTCTTCACAGTTTAGTTTAAACTGTGTAGATTGAACAAATAAGCAAGTTAACAGACATACACTTTTGATCTGGAAATGCAGCCACATGCCTGCTGTGGCCCCAGCCAGAAGCCAGGGGGCAGGGGGAGAGTTTGAGCACATCTCCCTACTTGGCTTGAGCAGACAGCTTGAGCCAAGGCTAGCCTGCCCACCCTGCAAAGCAGGTGGGGGATGGGACGGAGGAATTGTGGGGGAGGTATAAAGCATCCTGGGATGCTGGGGGAATGTAAGTTAACTTGAATCTGGAGGGGATATGGGACAAAAGTTCAATAAATCAATTTAAATGAAATTAGTTAAGTCTGATACTATAACCATCCAGGTTTATCTTAAACCAGTTTTGGCCATTTTGAAAGTGATTTATGTGCACTGAACTTCCATTGTGTTAAAGATTTGAGCTAGTTTTTGATCACTTATACCTGTTTGGCTAGGGACAGAATTTACATATAAACTGGTTTAAATGATCAGAAACTGGGTTAAACCTGTAACAGAACAGAAATTCAGCACACATAAACCACTTTCAAAATGGCCAAAACCAATTTAAGATAAACCTGGCTGGATATAGTATTAGACTTAACTGATTTAGGTTAAACTGGTTTATGGAACTTCTGTCCCTTGACCCCATCCTGGTTCAAATTAACTCTAGTGCTATGCTGACTAGCATTAAGGAAGAAAGAGACTTGGGGGTCATCATTGACCACGAGATGAACATGAGCCTGCAATGCGATGCGGCGGCTAGTAAAGCGACCAAAACGCTGGCTTTCATCCATAGATGCTTCTCAAGCAAATCCCGGGACGTCATTCTCCCCCTGTACTCGGCCTTAGTGAGGCCGCAGCTGGAGTACTGTGTCCAGTTTTGGGCTCCACAATTCAAAAAGAATGTGGAGAAGCTTGAGAGAGTCCAGAGAAGAGCCACGTGCATGATCAGAGGTCAGGGAAGCAGACCCTATGATGACAGGCTGAGAGCCCTGGGGCTCTTTAGCCTGGAAAAGCGCAGGCTCAGGGGTGATCTGATGGCCACCTACAAGTTTATCAGGGGTGACCACCAGTATCTGGGGGAACGTTTGTTCACCAGAGCGCCCCAAGGGATGACGAGGTCGAATGGTCACAAACTACTTCAAGATCGTTTCAGGCTGGACATAAGGAAAAATTTCTTTACTCTCCGAGCCCCCAAGGCCTGGAACAGCCTGCCACCGGAGGTGGTTCAAGCACCTTCATTGAACACCTTCAAGATGAAACTGGATGCTTATCTTGCTGGGATCCTATGACCCCAGCTGACTTCCTGCCCTTTGGGCAGGGGGCTGGACTCGATGATCTTCCGAGGTCCCTTCCAGCCCTAATGTCTATGAAATCTATGAAATCTATGAAATGAAAGGGCACTACACAGGTACTATTGCCTTACACTGTCTGTAAAAGCAACACAAAATTAGGTAAGTTTACTTGAATGGGTGACTAGTGCCACCTTAGTCAGGGGGGAATATACCCCCCAGTGACCAGTCAGTGACCGGGGGGGGGGTCCCCCTGCAGTCAATCTCGCTGATGTGGGGGGGTCCTCCCATAGCCAATTCCACCAGCTGGGGAATCGGAGGTCCACCCTCAGCCAATCTCACTGACCGGGGGGAGGAGGGGATAGTAAATTATTCTAGTTCTTAAGGTTCACTGGAGTGTGCAGCATAATTTGGTTCTTTGCCACTGAATGCTAAATAGAGAAAACCAAAAATTGTTTATGGTCTACCATGTACTGGTGAAAGTATTACTCCCATGTGGTAGCAATTCTAAGGATTTTCTCAAACACAGAACAGAGCCTTGGGGAGTTGATATAGTGAAGTGGTAATTGAGCAGTTAATAAAATGTAATGAATATGGGAAGGAACTAAATACCAGAATTTAAGACCTCACTAAAAATGTATGAGTCCACAAGAATCTAGGCTTGATTCTCATTTGCACTCAGGGCAAATAGTGCCATTTTGGATGTCTTGAAAGGCTCCTGTGTAATTGATGAAAGTGCCTCTATCTTACATAGTGGTGAGGGCCCTGACAATGGAGGGCCTGCTACTGGACACTTCCCTGAAAAAAAAATGCTAAAGAAATGCAGTATATGGCAGAGCACAATGTGGGTGCTCACCACTTATGGTTGGCTGCAGCAGGCAGGAGAAGTACCTGCATGGAGGGCAGCCTGGAGACACACACAGAGTGAGCCTGCTGAGTGAGCATCAGGGAAAGCCTCACCCAAGAACCATTTTAAGAGGAAAGGTGGGTGGCAGTACACCTTTGGTGCCTGCCACTTGAAGAGCTGGAGCAGGCAGCAGGCAGGTGCTAGCAGAGGGTATTTTCAGGCTAGACATTAGGAAGCGCTATTTCACTGTCAGGGCGGCTAGGACCCGGAACCAACTTCCAAAAGAAGTGGTGCTGGCTCCTACCCTGGGGGTCTTTAAAAAAAGGCTGGATGAACATCTGGCTGGGGTCGTTTGACCCCAGTACTCTTTCCTGCCATGGCAGGGGGTCAGACTATATGATCTCCTCAGGTCCCTTCCGACCCTACCAACTATGAAACTATGATTAAGTTGGCCATTTGCAAACTTAGGCAGACAGAGGCAGCAGTTTGCGGCCAGCAGCTGAGGGAGCAATGCCACCCAGCTGCCCTAGGAACATATTGGAGGTAAGGGAAGGAGCTATGGTGATGACTGGAGGCTTCTGGTCCTGGGCATGATGTGAAACTGCACCCTGCCAGGGAAAGGTAGTCTCTCTGTAGTGAGGGAGTCCCCAAGAAATGCCAGGCCAGTTACCTCCCCAATGAAAGGTGAGGATGGATGCCTGAAAACCCCAGCCCACACCTGCAGGTGGGTTATTAACATCAGAGGGAGGGCAGGCCAGGCATGCCCATATGGGGCACCAGAGCCCTCGGGGGTGTAAGACCCTGGGGTGAAGGTAGAGCCAGGTGCACCCATGTTGGGCACCTGAGCCCTCAGGGGTGCAAGACCCTGGAATGAAGTAGGGCGTGAGTTGAGGCCCTGAGAGTAGGGGTATGAGTTGAGGCCCTGGCAGGAAGGGGCAGGAAGGTCCCTTCAGGCACCTGAGGCCATAAGTGGGCCAGAGGCTGAGTGAGGTGGCAGAGCAGGATCTGTGAGTGATAGGGTCAAGTTATCAGCCCAAATGAAGAACAGCTGGGCTGTGTTACCCAGCAAGAGATCGGGGTGGCCCAGCCACCGTTTAGATGAGGGTTATGGGAGATGCCCAAAAGGCTGTACCAGGGCTGGCTGAGAAGTAAAGAGCTAAGTCTGATGGACCTCTGGGATCACTCAAGGGAGAAGGACAGGGTGAATGAGGCCCAAAATGGGTATGAATGAAAGAGGCCTGATGAGAGCAGGCAGAGTGCAGGAGACCCCCAGTGAGAGGGGGGCAATATGTATGTGTCCCAGAACAAGAGAAGCTTAACACTGCACTGAGTTAGGCCCGGCTTCATGCTGGAGCATGGCACAACTCATGGGAACATCAGCAAGGCATGGGACATGATAGCAGGGAGGTAGAAGTCACGTGTTTACCACCCTTGGATATCAGGGCACTCAAAGGGCAGTCTCCCACCTAATTAACATCTTTAATTTTCAACAAGGCATGGCAGACAAGTAAGGTGGGAAGCCTGCCCACAAACAAGTGGGCAAGCCAGCATGCTCCCTGGCCCCCAAAAGTAAATGCTCCTGCCAGTGATTTACACTTCAAATTTTTTTAAGTGCTTTTCAATCTAGGTAGATTTTAAAGTACTACATATGCTTTCTCTTTAAGAATCTCTTCACCCAGTACTAAAATGTAGTCATCATCGGTAGTGTGTTATTTCAGAGCATAGGGGTCATGGAAAGATCTAAGTAACTACAAACATTAAGTTTCATCTTGGCTTCACATTTTTAGGTGATTTTAATATTTCAAATTTATCCTGTGAAAGACCTCTGAAGTAGCTGAATCAGATTATACTGAAATATATAGTACTTTTGCTGAAGGAATTGGCTGAAGGGTGCTGAAGGAATTGGCCAATGTCATTGCAGAACCACTAGTGAGGTTGTTTGAGCACCCATGGCACTCAGGACGGGTCCCAGAGGACTGGAAAAGGACCAATATGGCCCCTATTGTTAAGAAGGGGAGAAAGGATGATCTGGGTATAGGCTGGTTAGCCTCACCTCTGTCCTTGGGAAAACCTTTAAAGAAATTATTAAAAATCCCATTTGTGGGAGTCCAGTAGGAAAAATTATGCTGAAGGGCAACCAGCATGGCTTCACAGCTGGTAGATCCTGCCTGACTAACCTTGTTTCTTTTTATGACCAGGTCACAAAATGCTTCGATGCAGGAGTTGAGGTAGATGTTGTGGCAGGCTAGTAGGGGGTGCTACTGCATTGAGCCACTCACCTCACTGTGCCCAACCACCTTCCAGGCTCTGAGTGCCTCCCTGGAGTGCCTCACTTCTGGTTGACCCCCTTTCTGAAGCACAGTGTCTAGCCTGGGTGGTAACACCACCACCACCCAGAGTCTGGACTGATCCTGGACCTGTGCCCTCTGGGAAACACAGGCCTATTAGTTCTTGAGGGTACTTGACCCACTGCAAGAACTGAGGGTGCTTCCCTCAGTCTGAGGCACAAATAGTAGTCTCCCTTAGTCAGCCGAACCAAGGGGACCCCAAGGCATAATCTAGCCCCTCTCCCAATAAGTCTCCCATGCTAGGTACAAAGGAGAACCTTATTGGTTACAAGGAGTAGGTTCGGAATAGGGTACAGAGTAGAGCAATATCAGAGAAATCCCTTAGAGCAAGGCGGCATGGTAGCCTTTATCACGTATTTGAATTACTGCAAGGTATATATGTAGTTAGATCTCAGGTAGCTTACTCGTGAGTATCATCCAGAGGCAGGTGGAGACTCCCTCTGGAGGCAAGCAATTCAATGATAATGAGTTTCAAGAGAGAGAGCAAGTTTCAGATTTTCCAGCTTCTCTCTGAGTTTTCTTCATGGCTACTGCTCCTCCTCCTAGTCAGGCCTTAACTTACATAAACCTTATGACCTCATTTACCTGGTATGAAGGCCAGCAACTGTTGGCTGCCAGTCAAACAATTTGAAATGCATCACTGGTTGCCAGCTAGACTGGCTGGCAGGGTCTTTAGCCCCCTCCCAGTCAGGTTGGCATTGCTTGGAACAATAGGGAGTTTAAGCCCCCCAGCCAGGTATGTCATGCCAGTTGCATAGGCAGAGAGAGCAGGTTTCCCCCTCCCTCAGGAATGTATCCAGCTCAGGTTACAACTCAGGGTTACATAAAGAGATGGGGCAGAGGAGTCTGCCCTTTGCAGTGACCATGGTAACCAAATTGTCACATAGCAGAGTTTGGGGAGAGGCAGAGATGATATTCTGCCACAGATGTCATCTACTTGGATTTTAAAAAGGCCTTTGATGCAGTGTCACATCCCAGTCTTATAAACAAATTAGGTGATTGTGGCGTAGATTACTACATGGTCAGGGGACTGGAGAATTGGCTTATAGGATGGGCACAGAGGGTGATGGTGGATGGGTCGCTTTCAGCCTAGAAAAATGTGAGCAGTGGAGTTCCCCAGGGTTCGGTCCTTGGACCAGTGCTGTTCAATATCTTCATCAGTGACTTGGATGAGAGCGTGGAAAGCATGCTGACCAAATTTGCAGACAGCCCCCAAATTCTGGGGTAAAGTAAACATGCTGGAGGGCAGGGAGCAGATTCATGTGGATTTGGACAGGTTGAGAATGTGGGCAGAACAGAATAGGATGCAGTTTAACAAGGATAAGTGCAAAGTGCTACATCTAGGGAGAAAGACTCACCAATACACCTACAGGCTGGGAGGGGACTTTCTAACGAGCACAGCAGCAGGAAGGGATCTCGGAGTCATAGTTGACTCCAAAATAAACACAAGTCGTCAATGTGATGAAATGATAAGTAAAGCCAACTGCACTCTTTCACACATCAGAAGGTGCATCATGAGCAAGTCTAAGGAGGTGATACTTCCCCTCTATGAAGCATTGATAAGACCACAGCTGGAGTACTGCATCCAGTTCTGGGCACCACACTTCAAGAGTGATGTGGATAACCTTGAGAAGGTTCAGAGGAGGGCTACTTGTATGGTTATGGGCCTACATGTAAGATCCTACAAGGAGATATTGAAGGACCTGGATCTCTTCAGTCTCCATAAAAGAAGGCTGAGGGGATCCTGTAGCAGCCTACAAATTCATCTGGGGGGGGGGCAGGTGGGGGGCAGCAAGGAATAGGGGATACTCTGTTTACCAGGGTACCCCTTGGGGTTACTAGGAACAATGGCCATAAACTAACGGAGCACAGATTTAGATTAGACATTAGGAAAAAATTGTTTACGGTGAGAGTTGCCAAAATCTGGAGTGGGCTTCTAAGGGAGGTCATAGTCTCCCCTACCTTGGAGATCTTTAAGAGGAGACTAGACAAGCACACCTAGCTGGGGTCATCTGACCCCAGCGCTCTTTCCTGCCCAGGGCAGGGGGTCGGACTCAATCTACAGAGGTCCCTTCTGACCCTAAAAAATCTATGAAATATATTAAATCTATAACTGAAACTAAAGATTATATACTGTAAATGAAGGGCCTCTACTATTCCACTTAAGGAGTTTGGCATTTCAAGTTGCATCATTTCAGATTAGCTGTTTTAGAGCTGTGAGCAGAAAAAAACCTAGCTTGGATCCAAGTTGGGCCAATATTCCAACCTGGCTACTGCTTTTTCCAGCCAGTGCTTCTTACACTGTCCCTCTTCTGCCCACCCTGCCCCAGTTGCTATGCAAGTATAGCTCCCTACTGTCTGGCTCCAGCCCAGATGAAGCCCCACCACCACCACCAAAGCCTTCCTCAGCTCCATAGGCTGAATAAAGCCCATGGGTCTTATGTTGCCAGCCTCTGTTTTAGGTGATTTGGAATTCACTAGGTATGTTGACACTGGATTTATGACCAAGATACCTTGTTCCAGGTGGACCCAAGCCCTCAGACTGACCCCGACCTTTCCATTTGATAATAGACAAATTTTATTGATACATAGTAATAGCAAATAAGAATAATGCAAACAATTCTATATCTACCAGTCCCAGGGTTCACAGAGTCAAAGTACACCTGGCCAGTACATGAACTTCACTCTGAGATTCTCTTTTGAATGTCAGATGTCAGCAGCCTGGAAATCAGAGGCCGAGGCCCACCCGCCATCCACAATGGGGTGAGTGAGACAGGCTGGTGGTATGCCCTGTGTCCAGGATTGTCTCAGGTTTCCTTCTTGGGGACCCTTTGCTGCTCTGAAATCCTTCCTTTCGTATCCTTTTTCTCCTCTGATGACTTCATCTTTGGGCATCGCTGATTGGTCTCCCTGTGATCATCATACTATCCACATTCTGTCCTGCCAGCATATTCCTTTGTTTCACAAACCCATCACATACGCACATCCTAATTTGGGTTTTACTGGTCTTCTCCTAATTTGTTCTGTTCCTCAGAACCAGAAATCCCCAGGGTTCTGCAACTGGGCACTGTGACCTGGTGCCACATTATCTCATATTTTGGAACAGTGTGGTACATGTCTTCAATTTCCCAACCTGTGTGTCTGCTTGCTGGTGGCAGACACAGTGGGCCTTGAAGAAACTGTTGCAAACAGGCTTTTAGAAATCAATTAACCCTTGCTGCCCCCCTGGACCATTATTCTAATGCATATCTACTTTATCTACAAGCCAATTCCCAAAAGCAAACCTCTAAATATCGTTTTCTAGCCATCAGGTATATGTCATAAAATAAAGATACTGACTGTAGCAGGGATTCATTACTTCTGTGCCCCCCAGAACAGTGGATTTTAATCAAGTTGATTATTCAGAATCTTAATGATTACAATTCTGACTAGGAACTAATGCCAGAGTATGGTATATCAATGTGATAACTTACCTGTGTGATTATAACTTTGTGTTTTGACAAATGCAGAACCTCTTGTAATATTACTATAATTTTAGCTTATAGCTCTGATGTGGATAATCAAGCAGAAACTAATTTGCATCTTGTATATCAACACTTATTTGATAAATGTACCATAGTTTAAGCTTTGTCTCTACTCAAAGCTCATTAAAAAGATAGACTAAAATAATTTATTTCACTTATAAAAATCAATACACAGGGGCAGTAATTGAAGGTGTATCTCGCTAAGGAATTCCAATTCGCATACAAATATCTAGCATAATGTTGAGAACACTGATACCAAGAAAAAAGCCTGGAATGAATCATTGAGTGATCACAAATAACTCGATTCTGATTTAATTTACACCAGTGGTGTCAAACATATGGCCTGTGGGCTGGATGTGGCTTCCAGAGCCCTGCCATTCAGCCCCTGGGGCTCCCCATAAGTCTAACCAGATCCACATGAGGCATGGTGTGTACAAGACCAGCCCCGCAGGCAGCACCCATGACATGTACCACATGTGATAACTGTCTGGGATGGCGCTGCACAGGTGGGCACCTGCAGTGCAGATCCTGGAGTGGCTGGAAGGGGTGCAGCATGCAGCACAGTCTGGCCAGGGGAAGATCCCAGACTGCCAGGAGCAGGCACCATACTAGATGTTATGCCCACTCCTAAGCACACCTAAATTTAATGTGCATTCGCTTAATGAGCATTAAGCAGGTTTAGGAAGGCATCTACATGTGCAGATGTTAAAGTGCATTAACTAAAGTTAGTCCCAAGTCAGTCAACATACACTGTTAATGCACTTTAATGCACCTGCACATGTATTAATGCGCTTTAACTGTCTCCACCCAGATTTGATACCCGCATTTGCAGGTATCAAATTTAGGCATAAATAACCTATATTTGCCATTTTTAATGTGCATTAAGGGTGCATATGTGTAGACATGTTCCCTTAATATGCATTAACGTAGATTAATGCATATTAAAGCATCATGTGTAGATGCGTCCATTGTTAGTAGAACCCAAGTGATCTACTTTAATGTTAAAACAGATCTGTTTAATTTTAAGGCTCTGGGACAATGGTTCTCAACTTTTGTAGTGTTACAACACTCCTGAATATTTTTTCCAAATTTAGCAGTACATACCTCATTTTCCAGGAGGGGCATACAGGGCCAAGAAGTAGCTGCAGCAATAGTGGGTGCTCCTGCCTGAGTTAGGTTTATCTTATGACTATCTTATATTATAAATCAAATGTAAGCAGGAACACCACCCTCTTACCACAGCCACTTCCCAGTTTAACTCTACACCTGCACAGGGGACAGTTCACCTGGCCATGGTAGCAGCAGCAGTGCCATAGCAGCCTTGAAAGGAACTCATGGCACCCCAGTCGAAAATTACTGCTCTCAGCAAACATGTTTATAGCAATGTAAATAAGGAAAAGCCACATGATATACTGCCCTGTACCAGTGTAAATCAAACAAATCTGATGTAGAATTATGCTAGGAAGTATCAGGAATAAACTTACACTGATGAAAATCACAGAGCTGTAGGTGTCTGTATAATCATTTGTTTATGGCAAGCAGGTCCCCTGCCACCAAATGGCCAGGCATTATAATGATGTTTTCTACAAGCAGCTGCACCAGGAAAGTAAGTTTTCTGTCAACGCCCAATACCAACACAACTTATCCTAGCACAGAAAATTAAAGGAAATTACACTGGTGCTGGTATGCTGTGTGTTCAAGCCCCATATCTGTTGCTACATGGTTAGATATGAACAGCATGATGGTATCAATGTCTATGTAGGGTTCATTCTGTTAAAAATCTAAGGGCATGTAGACTAGGAAGCAGAACTGTATAAATGATTATTTGGAGTCAACCCAAAACCTAAATTATTACAGAAAAAAATAATTTCAGGTGAAATAAAAGTTTCATTTGGATTCTGGGTGTTTTTAATAAAAGCAAGTGTCTAGGTTCATAAAGAGACTTAACCAAAATTGACAAAACTGAAGTAAGGGAAAATGATACCCTCCATCCCATACCACAAAGTCCAGTACCTGAAACTGTCACCCATGATGTGGGGGACCAATTCAAATCCTCTCTTTTCCTGTTCCAGTACAAGGTGATTTTACCTGAGATTTCCTTTCTAGGAATTTGCCAATCTGTGTGTGCAGAAAAGTTCCCTTAGTCTCCCCTGCTGAAGCTGTTCCACTTTGTTTAACTGAGGTCCTTGTTACACAGTAATTTGGGGCAAATCCTGGAGCTCTTAAACCCCTGGTATGTCTGCACAATAGCATCTTAAACTAGTTTTAAGAACTTGTTTGGTGGCTCAAGGTTATGCCACTCCAGGGCAGGATAATCCTGTGCTATCCATAAGGCCCGCCACACCAAGCTCCCTGCCCTGCTGAAGCTTTGCAACAGGTACAAACCTCTTGCAGCCCCAGCTAAGCCTGCTAAGCTGCCAGCTCCTGCAGGCAACACAGGCCCAACTGTAGCTACCACCCCCACCCTCCCTAAGACAAAACGCAAAGTGTTTTTCATGGGAGACTCCATCCTGAGGGGCACCGAGGGGACAATCTGCCACCCTGACCCCTTAGCCCAGGAAGTCTGTTGCTTCCTGGGAGCCTGAATCTGAGACACTGCGGAGAAGATCCCTAAACTCCAGCCCACTGACCACTACCCTATGTTCCTTATCCATGTGGGCACCAATGACATGGCTCAGAGCGCTCCCAGCTGGGTCATGAAGCACTACAGGGATTTGGGAGCGGGGCTAAGGGATCTGGGGGCACAGGTGGTGTTTTCTTTGATACTCCCAGTCTCGGACTACGGGCTGAGGAGAGAGAGGAAAATCCAGGTAGTAAACCAAAGACTGTGGTGCTGGTGACATCGGGAAGGCTTTGGCTTCCATGACCACAGTCCGCTCTTTGGTGAGAGAGGCAGCGAGTTGCTGGGAAAGGATGGCTCCACTTCTCTCCACTGGGGAGGAGGCTCTTCTCAGCCAGATTGGCTGACCTGCTCCACTGGGCTTTAAACTAAGCCCACCAAGGGAGCCCACCCCTGCCCCAGCCCTGGAACAATCTGCAGGCAAGGCTGGGGCACCTAAGGGGACACTTGCCTGCCTGTACACAAATGCCAGGAGCTTGGGGAATAAACAGGAGGAATTTTTCCTCCTGCTTAACACACATAATTACAATGTCATAGGGATAACAGAGACCTGGTGGACTCCATCCATGACTGAACCACAGGTATAGATGGCTATACCCTGTACAGAAGAGATCAAGTGGACAAAAGGGGTGGGGGTGTAACTCTCTATGTCAAGGAAAGCTACGCGTCCCTGCAAGCCAATATTGGTGACCAGGGTGGACAACTGGAGACCCTCTGGTTTAAAATCCATGGGGAACATGGCACAGGGGACACAATGCTGGGAGTCTATTACAGACCTCCCACCCAAAGTCAGGAGTTTGCCAGGGAATTGGCTGAGGCCACATGCTCCCAGTCCATGGTTGTCATGAGAGACTTCAACTACGCAGGCATCTCATGGGAACAGCGCTCAGCTAAATCCGAGAGGTTGCAAAGCTTCCTCTCATGCGTGGATGACCTCTATCTGACACAAGAAGTCTATGGGCTGAGAGGTAAACCACTGCTCAACCTGGTACTGGCAATTGGGGATGACCTAATCAGTGACCTAATGATCGATGGGAAGCTGAGTGACAGCGACCACGAGCTGATCACCTTCACCATCTGCCACAGAGCTGGCAAGACAGTCAGCAATACAGAAGTCCTCGACTTCAAGAAAACTGACTTTAACAAGCTCAGGAGGCTTGTCGGTGAGGCCCTAAGGGACCATGACTCAAAAGGGAAGGGAGTTCAGGAAGAGTGGTTGCTCCTCAAGGGAGCGATCCTTGATGCAAAAGCTAATGCTATTCCATCTCAGAGGAAAGGCAGCAAAAGGGCACAGCAGCCCCCTTGGCTCTCCAGGGAACTAGTGGACCTCCTGTGGCTAAAAAGAAAGACCTACAAAGAATGGAGGACGGGATCCACCTCCAAGGAGGAATATTCCACAATGGTCTGGACCTGCAGGGAGCGAACAAGGAAAGCCAAGGCTGCGACGGAACTCCAACTAGCTACAAATATCAAAGATAATAAAAATTCCTTTTTTAGGTATGTGGGGAGCTGGAGGAAAAGCAAGGGCAACATTGGACCCCTGCTAAACCAGATGGGACAACTGACAACCAACACTCAGGAAAAAGCCAACTTACTAAATGGGTCCTTTGCATCAGTCTTTCATAAATCCCACAGGACGCCCCTGCCCATTACAGGACAGGGAGGCCCAGGTGAGGGAGATCCCTTACCCTCCATCAATGGTGACCTCATGAAGGAACACCTTGAGAGGCTTGACACCTTCAAGTCAGCTGGCCCTGACAGTTTACACCCAAGGGTACTCAAGGAGCTGGCAAGCATCATAGCTCAGCCCCTGGCACAGATCTTCAAGAACTCCTGGTGCTCTAGTGAATTGCCCGAAGATTGGAAGAAGGCCAATGTGGTGCCTATCTTCAAAAAAGGGAGGAAAGTGGATCCAGCAAACTACAGGCCCATCAGCCTGACCTCTATCCTGGGAAGGTCCTAGAAAAGATTATCAGAGAGACCATTCTCAACAGACTGGCCGACGCCAACATCCTGAGGGATAGCCAGCACAAGGTAGGTCTTGCTTGACCAATCAAATTTCCTTTTATCACCAGGTGACCTATCACCTGGACAAGGGAGAAGAGATTGATGTCATATATCTTGACCTTAAAAAAGTCTTCGATCTGGTATTCCATGATCATCTCTTGGCAAAACTGGCCAACTGCAGCCTCGGGTCCACCACAATCCGATGGCTATCGAATTGGCTCTGTGGTCAGACCCAGGGGGTGGTGGTTGACGGAAGTCAGTTGTCATGGTCCCCCACAGTGGGGTCCCTCAAGGCTCTGTCCTTGGGCCTATATTGTTCAACATCTTCATTAATGATGTGGACACTGGAGTCAGAAGTGGACTGGCCAAGTTCGCTGATAATACCAAACTTTGGGTTAAAGCATCCACACCTGAGAACAGGAGGGAAATCCATTCTGACCTTGACAGGCTCAGGAAATGGGCGGATGAGAACCTGATGGCATGTAACACTGAAAAATGCAAGTTTTTCCACCTTGGGAGGAAAAACCCGCAGCATGCTTATAGGTTTGGCAATGCTACACTGGCTAGCACTACGGATAAAAGGGACTTGGGGGTCATGATTGACCACAAGATGAACATGAGCCTTCAATGTGATGCTGCGGCTAGTAAAGCAAGTAAAACACTGGCTTGCATCCATAGAGCTTCTCAAGCAAATCCCAGAATGTCATTCTCCCATTGTACTTGGCCTTGGTGAGGCTGCAGCTGGAGTATTGCATCCAGTTTTGGGCTCCACAATTCAAAAAGAATGTGGAGAAGCTTGAGAGAGTCCAGAGAAGAGCCATGCACATGATCAAAGGTCAGGAAAACAGACCTTATGACGACAGGCTGAGAGCTATGGGACTCTTCAGCCTGGAAAAGCGCAGGTTCAGAGGTGATCTGATGGCCACCTACAAGTTTATCAGGGGTGCTCACCAGAATCTGGGGGAACGTCTGTTCCCCAGGGCCCCCCAAGGGATGACAAGGTCGAACAGTTATAAACTCCTGCATGACCGTTTCAGTCTGGACATAAGGAAGAATTTCTTTACTGTCTGAGCCCCCAAAGTCTGGAATAGCCTGCCTCAGAGTTGGTTCAAGCACCTACTCTGAACACCTTCAAGAAAAAATTGGATGTTTATCTTGCTGGAATCCTGTGACCCCAGCTGACTTCCTGCCTCTTGGGCAGGGGGCTGGACTCGATCTTCCGAGGTCCCTTCCAGCCCTAATGTCTATGAAATCTATGAAATCCAGCTTACGTTACATTAAGGTGTAGCCACTCTAGACCCCACCCATCCTCCTTCCCCAGATCAGATCTGATCCACTGCCTCCACACCCTCCTTCCCCTGCTTACTTGTGGCTGCCTGCGCTGTCTGCCTCAGAGGAGCAGGCAGGGAAGCATTAACCTGCCTGCCCACCTGTCACCACAACTGTTTTCTGGGCCCAACTCATCTAAGAGAAAAGCAACAGCAGAGGTTGGGCTGGCAGGTTAACCCTTCCCTCTCTGTTCCCCTGGAATAGCGCACCCACAAGTAAGCAGAGGAGGGGCAGAGGGGAAGCCTGAACAGATGTAGGGGTGGGATTCTTACCTTTCAGTCCTCCAGGCCCCTGCTGGCCTAAATGTGTGACTGCCACAAACCTGAACTAACACTAACACTGATCAACATGTATGTCGCTCACAATGTAAGGTGAAACAAGGCCCATATTTAAATATTTTTAGAATATGGTATGAAATATAGGTGTCCTCATCCTATGGAGATGCCTTCACCTCAGACTAACACAGCTAACTAAGTTTCTCTGGCCATGAAGCCATAGAATCATGCTCACTATTTGCTAAAAAAAAAAGTTGCCCATCCTTAACAGGAAACCTATGGAAGCTCATAAGCAGCCTTGATGTGCCCACATTCAGAATGCAAGCAGTAGAAAATGCTTCAGTGAAACACGCCTTTGCACTTCTGTTTGACCGATTGGCCTTAATCCTGTGATATGTATGAGACCTTTCCTTGAATAAGCCCAATGAAAAGAATAATTCACCAGTATCTTAAGTTCATTACAAAACACAGCAGGAAATATCACCAAACTGTCAGTCATGAAAACAGAGGTTGTAAGAAAGTGCATTATTTTCAGTTGTATGATCTTCAGCAAGTTCTGACACCCTCCCCTGGTGCCAAAAATGATGACAGAAACCTACCATAAGAATATGTTACTACAGTCCATCTGAGTAAGATAAATGGTAGTGCCCATTATGCTCAGTTCCCCTCAACTCTGACTCTTTTTCAAGTCATAGTGAGCCACTACGCTGAATTTTTTTGACTTCTTCATTTCCACAGTTGAGCTGGGCCTCTCTTTCCAATAAGTGCTATTTCTTCATCAGCCTTAAATATCTTATTGTGGCAAACATCACCAAACTAGACCCCAAAGAGTTTACCCAGAACCCCTGTCACCCTCTCTCTCAGCCTGTTACATAGGATTAGTGTGGCTCTGCCCTCTATGGGGCAGAATTGGACTAGTTACCCTATGTCTCATCTACATATACATTTTTAGAGAACATGTATTTTTAGAGAATCATGACAAAACATCAGATGCCAGTCATGAGCAGGGGCTAATTAGTGTATGAATCCTTTGTGTAAGGGTATATGAAATGAGCAGTGCTGAGCTATGGGGTCACCATGACTTGAAATGCTGTTGACTTTGCTAAATTCCAGCCCAATGAACTGTTGGCTTGCGGTAATATCATGCATAATTTGCACTCTATATAAGTAGGTACAAGTGCCACTTAAAAGTATGTTTGTGGAATACCTGTGTGAAAATTTGCATCAGGTTCAAAAAAGGTAAAATTCATCAATTCATCCACCAATGTTTTCAAATTTTCCCTCATTTTCATGTGCTCAGGGAGAGCAGAGCCTGACAGTATGGAAGAGGAGAAGAGACTGCAGGAGAAAGAAGTTGGCAAGGCAGGGGTCAAGGCACCACCTAACCCCCCACCCTGATTTATTTATCTTGCTGTAGTGGTGGAAGGGGGACAAAAATCAAGGCAAACCTCCAATAAATAAATTCTATACCTAGAAAATTACAACAAATTTATAAATATTCCATATACAGAATCTAATTATTATAGGGGTTATCTTATATTCAGGGTTGTCTTGTATTCAAATAACTACATTATATTAACAATTTTCTGAAACAACTGAACTAGTCTTATTTGACAGCTTTGGGCAACAGTGCCTCAACGTCTAGATTTTCAGCTGTGTTCAGAGGCCAAGCCAATATATGGTTAATAATTTTTTCTGTCATACCTTCAGAATACATATCCTGCGTTTACATTGTTTTGTAAAACCACTGAAGTATGACTGATCAGACTGTTGCCTTGGATCACCAGAAAAGATTTGGCAATATGCATCAGCAGCTCCCATCTTTGCCTGACCTTAGTGTGTAAGCCCAATTGTTACTAAATGTGATGAACACGTTCCATTTGAACAATAAGAATATTCAATCAACCATAGGCTAGAAGCACTTGTATTCGTTAGTACTAGAGCAGGGCAAATACTATTACATATTTCCTGCAAATACACATTTGAAACCACTGTAAAATATGTTTGCTTGCCTCACTTGTGTTCACTTTCTATGGCTATTCTAGTTTTGCCGTTGACTGGCACAACCATTACTGATTGCAATAGTCAGTATTGTGAATGTGACAGGACCCGGCCCTATGGGCAGCTGTAACACACCCTGGTGGCCACACACCTCCTGCCCCACTCATGCCCCTTGGGGTACCCTCCCTTTTCTTCTCATCTGCCATGCCTGGATGGAATTGTTTTATGGGAAAAAAGGGAAGTTACCCAAACCTGTTTTTTGGCCAGCAGGTCCCTCCCATACCCAGCTGATGACCCCACTCCTGCTCTTGAAGCTCTAAGTGGTGGGGAGTTAGGTCTCTGGCCCCATCAGTGTCTCAAGTCACCAATTGTTTCAAGGGCTATTTGTGGCCTCCTTCCACCCCTATAGCCATGCCCATGCCTCACAGTTGTTACTTTTAGGTGTCACTGGGCCCTCTGGCCCATCTGTCACTCTCGCATCAGCCTCCCAGGCGCCTAACCTGAGCAAGGCTCTCTCTTTCCTCTGGGCCCCTGGCACTAATCCTCCACCCTTCCCTAAACCTTGGCTCTCTCAGTTTAAGATGTCCCTCTAAACTTTGGCCCTCTCAGCTCTGACCTCAGCCTTCAGCTCTTTGGTCCCCTGGCCCTATCCCAGCCTTCAGCCTTTTAAGTTCCTGATCCTAGGTTGGGCTGATTCCACTACCAGCCTTTTTGTTCTCTGGGCCCCTGGACCTAATATCTCCCTAGGCTTTGGCCCTCTCCACTTAATCCTGCTCTCTCTGGGCCCCTGACCCTCACACAGCAGCTGTAGGTCTCTTTCTTATCTCTCAGACTTCTGGGTCCCAGGCTGCTTCCTCTACCCCAGACTTCTGCCCTCAGGGTCTCTGACCCCAGGCCAGACTCCTCCCACTGGCCTTGGCCCTCCTAGCCTCAGCCTGCACCAGTCTACAGCCCTCTGGGATCCTGTAGGCTGTCTGACCCAGCCTTGGACTAGCACAGCACACCAGCCTCAGCCCTCTAGGTCCCTGACCCCAGGCTAGCCTGCCTGCTACTGAGTGCCTGTCATGCATCCCTCCATTGGCCTCCACACTTCCCCCATGGCCACAACCCAGTTCTCTGGATAAACACAAGCCCACCACCTATATAACAAAACTCTCCCCACATTGGGGCATTGGGGCACTATAAGTCCCCCTTCTGCTTTATTTGCAGCTAGGGTGACCACCCATCCCTAACTTGGTCCTGGTCCGAGGCTGCATAACTATTGGACAGTGTTTGTCTTGGGTTTGCAGCATCATGCTGGGAACTGTGGAAAATGGTAGCTTTGCCCTTGCAGGTTGGCAGCATTGCAGCCTGCAAGGCGTTGCTGGGAGCAGGACACAGGGTGCATCATGTGCATATGCACACCTGCACACATGCACATGCCAGGAATACAGCTGGGCAGCATGGAGAGAAGCTCCCTGCAGGTAAATCTATGAGGGGGAGGAGGGGGCAGATTGAGGCCCTCATGGTGAGGGATGGAGAGGGGCAGGGGCTGGAGGTGCTACCCAGCCAGGGCAGTGCATTGGGCCAGGGCATGGAGTGGGACAGAGCCATGGGTGGCTTGTCCAGGTGGCACAGGGCACCCTACAACTGTATGTACCCCCCCAGGGAGGCATGGGGAGCACATGCTCCCCAAATTTGTGTGTGGGGCAGGGCCAGATGTGGGTTGCCCACTGTGGGCTCAGGGCTCCCCACCCTACTGCCTTCCCCCACCAGAAGCCCTGCACCACAGTGGCAACATGTGCCCTGCCCACCTGGCAGCAGCAGGGGTGGCGGGGGCATGGAATTATGCCCCCTGCTGCTGCCAGACAGGCAGGGGTCATACAGCTGGCATGGGACTCATGGGGCAAGAACAGCATGGTGGGAAGCCCCAAGCCTGCAGTGGGCAGCTTGCATCCACCCCCATCACATTCAGCTCTGCTCTGGCCATGCCACGGGGGGGGTCATGTGATCTGCCTTTACATTTTAAAAAGGTGGTCACCCTACTTGCAGCTCTTGGGGACTTCTTGGGTGCCAGTCAGTCCCTCCCCTGCAGCCATTCTGCTCAGACGCTCATCTCCCTGCTGCCTGCAGGCATAGGTGGTGGAAGGCTGGGGCTAATGGGGGTTAGCCCCTCTAAACGCAGCTCCACTGCTCCAGCGCCACTGCCATGCCCCGTGCCAAGCGCCCCCACTGCAGACTGGCCCTGCAATGGCCCCACACA
>NW_005842002.1:2847502-2857294 GCF_000455745.1 Alligator sinensis
TCCCCGCAGGGCCAGACTGACCCTCTAAAGCCCCACCTCTTCCTGTCAGGTGGCTCTCCAGCCACCCACAAGGGTTTCCATTTTGACCTGATGATCAACCTGCTCTACTCTGCAGCAGCTTACCTGCACTGCTTGTAGCTCTTTGCTCCTGAGCAACCTAGATTTCTGCACCCTGTAAAGCTTACTGCTTTGCCCCTACCCTGTTGTTACAGGTCTGTCTGCTTTCTGGCAGCTAGCTCTCTAGTAGCTAGCCTGCTTCCTAGCTGCCAGCCCCCACACAGCCAGCTTAACCTGCTGCAGCTTCTGTTAAAGTAACAGGAGCCTCTGGCCCCTGTTACAGTGAAATATTCATGAAATCGGAATCCACTAAATAATCCACCAGATTAATTATTCAGGAGAAGAGGAGACCAAAGGGAGATTTGATCACAGACTTCAAAAAGCTGAAGGCAGTTATATCATAGAGTCATAGAAATTAAGGCTGGAAGAGACCTTGAAAGATCTTTGAGTCCAACCCCCTTGCTCTGGGCAGGAATACTACTGAGATCAAATGATCCCAGCAAGGTGTTTATCCAGTGTCCTCTTGAAGAATTCCAAGATTGGGGACTCTACCACCTTCTTGGGAAGTCTATTCCAGATTCTGGTCACCCTTACCAAAGAAGTTCTTTCTTGCATCCAACCTGAAACCATCCCTAACCATGGCCATTGCTCCTTGTCCTCCCCTGGGGCACCCTAGTGACCAGTTTTTCTCCCATCTCTTGATATTCACCCCTTACATACTTACAGACAGCCACCAAGTCCCACCTCAGTCTTCTCTTCCCCAGGCTGAACAGTCCCAGATCCCTTAGTTTTTCCTCACAAGGTTTGTCCTCCAGGCCCTTAATCATTCTTGTGGCCCTTCTCTGGACTCTTTCAAGATTCCCCACATCTTTTTTTAAGTGCAGCGCCCAGAACTGGATACAGTTTTCCAGGTGCAGTCTCACCATTGCTAAGTGAGAGGAAGTATCACTTCCTTAGCCCTGCTCGTGACTCATCAGCTAATGCATCCCAGTATGCTATTAGCTCTGTTGGAGGATTGAGATAAACTATTTTCTGTGGTTGCAGGGGAAGACAAAAAATAATGGTTTTAAATTGAAGCAAAAGAAGTCTAGGATTGAGAAAAAACATTATCACTATCAGGGTTGTTAAGTATTGGAACAGACTACCCAGTGGAGTTCTGGAATCTCCATCCTAGAAAGCTTTTAAGAGCAGGTAAGACAGATACTTGACTGGAATGGTTTAGTCAAAGATGATCTTGCCTTGAACTAATAACATCCCAATGGTCCCTTCCAACCCTACTCTATGATCTATATTACATAGATCAGGGGTTTTCAACCTTTTTTAATGTGTACCCCCAGCAGCCAGATGTGGAGCAGGGGGTGGGGGGGAGCGTGGCACACAGCTGGACGTGGAGTGGGGGGAGTGGCATGCAGCCAAATGTGGAGCAGCAGCAGCGTAGGGTGGTGGGTGATGGCAGCTGCCGCCATATGCAAGCTTCTCCCCTCCCACATCCAGCTGGCTGAACAGCACCTGTACAGCTCACAGAGGGGCGCCACTGCCCTTGCCCCACCCCTGACCCCTCAGCCCTGCTCCTAGGAGGCGGCGGCACAGAGTGGTGGGTGGTGGCACTCCATCCCCATCTGCCCGCACATACCCCCTAGGGCCTTCCCAAGTACCCCCGGGGGTACATGTACTCCAAGTTGACAACCCCTGTCATAAATTATAGATTTGTTTATAAGCCTCAAACAAGATCAGGAATCCTTTGTACTAGGGAAAGCATATAGAAATAGTGAGAAATAACACACAAAAAGACTGAGAATCAAAGGCTCTGCAAAAATTCATGCACTCAATGTCACTTGTATAAGTAGCCCCATTGAAATTCATAGGACTATTTATGTGCATAAAGCACCTTACTGAATCTGGACCTGCATAGATAAGAGAGACAAAATGTTATCTTCCCCTCATTTTATGGATAAGGTATCAAAGCACAGAAAGATTATAAAATTTGCCCAGGGCCATGAAGAAAAGCTATAGCAGACTTAAAAACTGCAACCAAATCTCCTGAGTCCCACAGTCATAATGTTTTACCAACAGGAGCATCCCTCTGCTCTAGAGTTTTTTCTTTAGTTTGTGTTTTCACAGTGAACCTGATTCCAAAAGCTACTGTCATGCAATCTGAGTATAAAAGCATACCATGTACTGTGTGTCCAGTTAAAAGAGCTGATGAAGAACATCTCATGTTCAAAAGGTTATCTAATTCTATCCCAGCTATAAAGTTGGTCCACTAGAAGATATTACCCTAAGAAATCCTTTCCTCTCAATTAAAAGAGCTTAATTTCAATGTCAACTGTTTGTAAGTGACCAACCAAAAATTATCCATTAAAAAAGAAGAAGAATACAGGGCATAGTCTTGAACAAACACATTTGAGAAAGTCTTATTATAGATAATTCATGACCAAGAAGAAGGAAGAGGGAAATTTGTCAAATGATATGTTATGAGTTATTTGTGAAAATCAGGTCTCTGACATATTTATTACAAAATATTTGACAGACTCCAGTTAGGACAATTTGAAATACAGTTGGCTATTATCACTTCTGCCATAAGTTTCCATTTCTTAAACCTGGTACAAAAGAGATAGATGAAAAAGAGTCATAAATATTAGCTTTTTTCAAAGGATCTCATAGACCAAAGCTTCATTTGGTCACAGCAAAACCTTTCATAAAAGCATCAATTTTAAAAATGTATTGACTTTATATGGTATCTTACCTCAGCCCTGGAAAGTTGTAATCATCAAAAAAGCCAATGGCACTTTATCGTGCATCAACAGATGCATGACAAATAGGTCCAAGGAGGTGATATTTCCCCTCTATCGGGCACTGGTCAGACCGCAGTTGGAGTACTGCGTGCAATTCTGGGTGCCGCACTTCAAGAGGGATGCGGATAACCTGGAGAGGGTCCAGAGAAGGGCCACTCATATGGTTAAGGGCCTACAGACCAAGCCTTACGAGGAGAGACTAGAGAAACTGGATCTATTCAGCCTCCGCAAGAGAAGGTTGAGAGGCGACCTTGTGGCAGACCTATAAGTTCATCACGGGGGCACAGAAGGGAATTGGTGAGTATTTATTCACCAAGGCGCCCCCGGGGGTTACAAGAAATAATGGCCACAAGCTAGCAGAGAGCAGATTTAGATTGGACATTAGGAAGAACTTCTTCACAGTTAGAGTGGCCAGGGTCTGGAACGGGCTCCCAAGGGAGGTGGTGCTCTCCCCTACCCTGGGGGTCTTCAAGAGGAGGTTGGATGAGTATCTAGCTGGGGTCATCTAGCCCCAGCACTCTCTCCTGCTTATGCAGGGGGGACTTGATGATCTATTGAGGTCCCTTCCGACCCTAACATCTATGAATCTATGAATCTATTTTTAAACTTTCTCTATTGACACTGAAAATTCTATTTTGAACATAACTGATGCCTCTTCTCAGTCTACAATTGCACAAAGACATTGATATATAATTGATTCCAAGCAATTTCAGAGACATTAGATGGAAGTCAGACCTAAACAGTGTAAGATCCTTGTGAGGCCAGATTTTCAAAAGTGCTCAAAACCCACAACTTGGTCAGGATATCCAAGATATCAATGCTCATTTAGGCACCTAAATAGCAGCCATATTTTCAAGAAGTCAACACACAGCAAAACCTTTCATAAAAGCATCAATTTTAAAAATTTATTGACTTTATATGGTATCTTACCTCAGCCCTGGAAAGTTGTAAATATACCAACTTCCATCCAAGAGCTGACAGTTATTGTCTGTTAAGATTACTATTTTTCTCAGTGTAACCTGGGAGCCCCCTGCTGGGAATCTGCCTTTAGAAAACAAGCAAAAGAAGAGTGTGAGCATAAAGGTATAAATATCACAGATGTTTCAGTAATATTTAATTATTGTGCATATGGTGTATTACTATCCATTAGAGTAACTGAATCCTTAGCTTCACATAAGCAAATCTCTGTGCAGCAAAAGAAAGACATCTTTTTGGATTCCATGTCTCAAATTCATTCACTTGATGCTAGTTAAACCATGTTATTATGTATGCATTTGTATACTCTTCACCCCTGAGATGCGTACTCTGTTAGCTCAAGTGGAAGAGGTGCTAATGACTCATGGATGTCATGATGATGACACATGATGGAATTTCAATGTTTTGTTTTCTCTTCAGTCTTCGTTGTGTGGCCCCATGCCTTACTTCACTTGATCTTAGCCAAAAGGCCAAGAAGTGATACCCATGTGACATAAATGGCTCTATAGATTAAGATTGCCCACTATTCAAACATAGCTTTGACTATAAAACCATGAGTTTATTTACGTTTTTTAAAAAACTCAACATTAGCACTAGTGTGTTTCACAAGCACTCACAGATTTTCACAATACCCTTACTAAAAAAGCAAGTATTATTATTATTACTTTTTTAAGAATGGGGAAATGAGGATTAAGGCCCAAAGGATCCAATAATTTGTGGGACCCAATTCAAGGGTTCTGAAGCCTGATTTGCAAAATACTTGGGATTATATAGCACTTCATATTTTCAAAGTACATCTTCCATTGCATTCCAATTGCCTATACCAGTGGTGCCCAACCTTATGGCCCTGTGGACTGTATGAGTGGTGCCAGGTCATTCTGCAGACCAGATCCTGTACACAGTCAGGAGAGTGATCCAGTGCAGCCCAAACCCACAAAGCAGATCTTCAAAGAGGAATATTCTGTACTGGTTCAGACCTGCAGAGACCAAACCAGGAAAGCCAAGGCTGCAACTGAACTCCAACTGGCTACAAGTATCAAGGGCAATAAAATGTCCTTTTTTAGATATGTGGGGAGCCGGAGGAAAAGCAAGGGCAACATTGGACCCCTACTAAACCAGATGGGACATCTGACAACCGACGCCCATAAAAAAAACAGCTTGTTAAATGGGTACTTTGCATTGGTCTTTCACCAGTCCCAAAGGATACCCCTGCCCATTCCGGGACAGGAAAGCTTGGGTGAGGGAGATTCCATACCCTCCAACAATGCTGACCTTGTGAAGGAACACCTTGAGATGCTGGATCCCTCCAAGCCAGCCAGCCCTTACAGCTTACACCCTAGGGTACTCAAGGAGCTGGCAAGCATCATAGCCCAGCCCCTGGCATGGATCTTCAAGAACTCCTGGTGCTCTAGTGAAGTGCCCAAAGATTGGAAGAAGGCCAATGTGGTGCCTATCTTCAAGAAGGGAAGGAAAGTGGATCCAGCAAACTACAGGCCCATCAGCCTGACCTCTATCCCGGGAAGGTCCTAGAAAAGATTATCAAAGAGACTATTCTCAACAGACTGGCCAACACCAACATCCTGAGGGATAGCCAGCACAAGTTTGTTCTAGGTAGGTCTTGCTTAACCAACCTTATTTTCTTTTATCACCAGGTGACCTATCACCTGGACAAGGGAGAAGACATTGATGTCATATATCTTGACCTTAAAAAAGCCTTTGATCTGGTATCCCATGATCACCTCTTGGCAAAACTGGCCAACTGCAGCCTCGGGTCCACCACGATCTGCTGGCTGGTGAATTGGCTCTGTGGTCAGACCCAGGGGGTGGTGGTTGACGGAAGTCAATCGTCATGGTCCCCCACAGTGGGGTCCCTCAAGGCTCTGTGTTTGGGCCTATATTGTTCAACATCTTCATTAATGATGTGGACACTGGAGTCAGAAGCGGACTGGCCAAGTTCGCTGATTATACCAAACTTTGGGTTAAAGCATCCACACCTGAGGACAGGAGGGCAATCCAGGTTGACCTCGACAGGCTCAAGAAATGAGCAGATGAGAACCTGATGGCATGTAACACCGAAAAATGCAAGTTTCTTCACCTTGGGAGGAAAAACCCACAGCATGCTTATAGGTTCGGCAGTGCTACACTGGCTAGCACTTCGGAAGAAAGGGACTTGGAAGTCATGATTGACCACAAGATGAACGTGAGCCTTCAATGTGATGCTACAGCTAGTAAAGCAAGCAAAGCACTGGCTTGCATCCATAGATGCTTTTCAAGCAAATCCCAGGATGTCATTCTCCTGTTGTACTCGCCCTTGGTGAGGCCGCAGCTGGAGTACTGCATCCAGTTTTGGGCTCCACAATTCAAAAAGGACATGGAGAAGCTTGAGTGCATCCAGGGGAGAGCCACGCATGTGATAAGAGGTCCGGAAAACAGTCTTTACGATGAGAGGCTGAGATCTATGGGACTCTTCAGCCTGGTAAAGCGTAGGCTCAGGGGTGATCTGGTGGCTACCTATAAGTTTATCAGGGGTGCTGATCAGGATCTGGAAGAATATCTGTTCACCAGAGCACCCCAAGGGATGACAAGATGAAATGGTTATAAACTCCTCCGTGACCGTTTCAGTCTGGACATAAAGAAGAACTTCTTTACTGTCCAAGCCCCCAAGGTTTGGAATAGGCTGCCACCGGAGGTGGTTCAAGCACCTACCTTAAATGCCTTCAAGAGACATTTGGATGTCTATCTTGCTGGGATCCTATGACCCCTGCTGACTTCCTGCCCTTTGGGCAGGGGGCTGGACTTGATGATCTTCTGAGGTCCCATCCAGCCCTAATGTCTATGAAATCTATTAAATCAGTCTACATGCTGCTTGCATGCCTAGATCTGGCAGCAGAGCAGCTCCACATGCTGACCCAACCATATACCAGCATGATGTAGTGCACAAGGCCACGTTATCCAGCCTGCTGAGTCCCCCCATGAGTCTTAAAATTTGGTAGGAGGGAAGTGGAATAACCCTCCCATTGCTCCCTTACCAAAAATTTCTAGACCTATGGGGACCCCTATAGGTCACATGGCATGGCTCTATGGGCTAAATCTAGCCCACAGGCTGGAGGGTGAGCACCACTGGCCTACACATTTTTAAACTGCTGCTATTAATGAAGAAGGCTTCCTAAAAATTCAACATTCTCTTTTATTGCAGCATCCTGACTCATGCCAATAGTAGGTCCATCTTGTGCAGTGAATGTGGCAAGTGGGTCCAGTGATCTATATAATGTGATTAAGTAATTAAAGACTTTTGTAATACTGAGGGGCTGAACATGCACAAGGAGTCTGATATTTCAGCCTCAAGGTAATAATCTATAGAACATAGAACTATTTGCATTGCATGGTAAACTGGACTCCCTTTGAAAAAGATGCTAATAGTAAGAGCTCTGGAAATCCATAATCTGCTACAAATAAAGTCACCTATCCATAGATATGACAGAGGAAGAGGTTCAGAAGAGCAGCTTTCTCTCTTCTCCTTTCCTTCAGGCCAGAGGCACCAAGAATCTGGGCATCTTGTCTGAGAATTCCTCAGGAATATCAATCACCCAGCTCCAGAACAGCAGCTTGAAAAAAAGATTCAAAAGTAAATGGCATGAACCCTTCCTTGTTTATGTAAGGAAGGGAGGGCTTCTCTGTTTCTACAGTTTTGAGGTATAAAAATATGAAATTATGCATGTGATAACTACAAGAATGGTGATTTGGGGCTTTTCTCTTTAATACTGCCATCGGGCAATTCTCACACAAACTGACAAGGCCACACAGGGTTCACTTCTACTGTTGAGAGGATAATTTCATATTCCAACATATCCCAGCCTATCAATCTAGCCTTCTAATAATAGTACCAGTTCTGTACGTTTTTGGTAATAGTTTTATGATATAAAAACATGTCCATTGAGAATTTATGAGTGACAAACAGCCATCAAATCATAAACATTTTCATTAAGTTCTGAGCCAGGATGGATTTGAATTGACATTAAATGCAAGAAATATTCCATCCCCATTTCAAACACCCTTCGCTATTATTTCTTATGGCAAAACATAGATTTATCTTAAAAAGCATCATTGAAAAAATCAGAACATTTTACTGAAAATTAGACCACTTCATGCCAACATGATTCTAACTAAAACCAGTTGAATACTGCCTGATGTTATCAATGAGTTTTCAGATTTAAGTAGTTAGTCACACTTCTGCGGTACAAAAAGAAAATTATTGAATTTAACCTACATGAATGTTTGTGGAAATCAGATGTTAGAGACAAGTACCTGCTGATAGTGAATTTTACAGTCAGGTGCAAGTACTTACACCATATCAAATCAAATTAGATCACTGTCCTCCAGCATTCCAGCCTGTTTTGTGGCCCCCCCAACACATCCTTCACAGGGAGGTGAACTAGCATTTGGCCCACGCTTGGTTGCTTCAGTCAAGCACCCAACAAGCCCCACCCCTGATCTGTCCCAGCACTCTCCCCAGGCCCAGCCCCACCTCCAGCCTCCAGCCATTGGTCAGGCACAGGCAGGCAGCAGGGGCAAACAGTGCATCTGTGTCCCTAACATGAGCCCTCGGATCTGGGCACCTGAGTCCCTGCGCTGTACCCCTGCACCCCCAACACCCCTTCACAAAGCAGCCCACTACATACATGCAGACTCCAACACAGCCCAGGAGATCCCCCATACTCTGGTACAGCCTGACAGACCCCAACCCTGGTACCCACACACCTGCCAGGGACCCCCCTATGTCCCTGCACTTGGGCATAGCTCCATGGCCCCCAACCCTGGCATGCACACACCACATCTCAGAGGGCAGACTGAGGCACCCAGCGACCCAGATACCAGCATAGACACCCCCATCCTGAGCAAAAGCATGTGTAAGCAGTTTGCCTCTGGTGCATCAGGGTGGTAAGTGTCAGGGTGGCAAGGGGTAGAATATCAGGTCTCAGGGTCAAATAGAGGTAACCCTGTGACCTCCATGGTTTGGCCACTGCCAGTAGGTACCTGGGCCATGTGCACCTGGATGCTGCAAGATTTTTATGGTCTGCAGCTACAGGGGGCACTGAACATCCAAGCCGAGGCAAGCAGGCATCCTGTAAACTTCAGGAGCAGGTGGGGTGTGGCCAGGAACAGGTGGGTTGTGCCTCAGTGTTACAGGTAGAAGTCACTGAAAATTTCCAAGCCAGGATATAGGGCATTGCCAGCAACATGGGAGTTTCTGCTGGAAAGTTTGAGATTGTGGGGGTGGTCTGGCCAGTGGAGCCCCAGTCACTGTGAAGCAGAGGCTGCGCCCAGCTAGAGTGAGAGGGAGAGCCATGCATCAGAACCTGCACCTACACACACCACCATTCCTTCCATCCATCCACCTCCTCGCATTTGTACCCTCACCCACCCAGAGATGCCCCATGGGCACTGCTGTGGACTGTGAAAGACCCTGTCCTATCATAGTTTAATTATAACTAGGGTCAGGAGGGACCTGAACAGATCATCTAGCCTGATCCCCTGTCACAGGCAGGAATGAATGCTGGGTTCACAAGACCCCAGACAGGTGATCATCCAACCTCCTCTTGAATTTGCCCAAGGTAGGGGCGAGAACCACTTCCCTGGGAAGTTGGTTCCAGATTTTGGCCACCTTAACTGTAAAATATTGCCTTCTGATCTCTAACTTAATCCTATTCTCCATCAGCTTATTACCATTGTTCCTTGTCACCCCAGGTGGTGCTGGGGAGAAAAGGGCTCTGCCTATGTGCTGTTGATCCCCCTTGATGAGCTTGTAGGCAGCCACCAGGTCCCCCCTCAGCCTCCTCTTGCTGAGGCTGAACAGGTTCAGGTCCCTCAGTCTCTCCTCATAGGGCCTGTCCTGCTGCCCTCTCACCAAGCGGGTGGCCCTCCTCTGAACCCTCTCCAGGCTGGCCACATCCCTTTTGAAGTGCGG
>NW_005842002.1:2857342-2862253 GCF_000455745.1 Alligator sinensis
GGTCTGGCATTGGCAGCTCATGTTCATCTTGGAGTCAATAATGACTCCAAGATCCCTTTCCGCCTCTGTGCTTTCAAGAAGGGAACTCCCCAGCCTGTATGTATGCTGTGGATTCCTTCTCCCAAGGTGCAGCACCCTTAGACAAATGCTTTGTCTACGTTGAACCCCATCCTAGTCTCATCTGCCCACTTTTGTAGTCTATCTAAATCTAGTTGCAGCCTCTCTCTCCCTTCAAGTGTGTCCACCTCGCCCCACATCTTAGAGTCATCAGCAAACTCGGACAGCGTGCTTTCCATCCCCTCGTCCAAGTCGCTGACGAAGATGTTAAACAGTGCAGGCCCGAGGACCGAGCCCTGGGGTACCCCACTGCTCACATCTCACCAGGTTGAGTACAACCCGTCCACCACTACTCTCTGGGTGCACCCCATCAGCCAATTTTTTACCCATCCAACTGTGCAGGCATCAATGTCACAGTCGCTTAATTTATTGATGAGGATGGGGTGAGAGACAGTGTCAAAGGCCTTCTCAAGGTCTAGAAAGACTACATCCACAGCGACACCATCATCCAAGGATTTAGTTACTTGGTCATAAAAGGCAAATAGGTGGGTCAGGCAGGACCTGCCTTTGATGAACCCATGCTGATTGCCCCTGAGCATGATCTCCCCTGCAGGCCCCCCACAGATGTGCTCCTTGATGATTCTCTCCAAGATCTTCCCAAGCATCGAGGTGAGGCTTACAGGCCTATAGTTACTTGGGTCCTCCTTCCTCCCCTTCTTGAAAATTGGGACCACATTAGACAGTTTTCAATCCCCGGCACCTGGCCAGATGACCACTAATGCTCATACAGCTGATAATTTGCCCACCCTGACCACTCAAAGCATTGCTAATTGCTCAAGACTGCTAATTGCTCAAGAGGTTTCTTTCTGTCAGCATAAAATAAACCAGTCACCCCCTCCCCTCCCCTCCCCTTCTAGATTGCAACTGAGACGCCAAGCCCCACTCCAGCCTTGGGCACTTAGCAGTCTATCTCCCATTCTGTGGGAATGTAAATCTGCTTCATTCACACTGCCCTGCCCTCTTTATCTTTCAGGGCCATGCTCAGCTACTGGGAGAAGCTCAGCCTCCTCCCAGCACTCACAGAAAGGCACTGAAATAAATGTTTGTGTTCTGCAGGCAAAGTGTTAGAAACAGGTACAAGTGCTGGCACTCTACATCCTGCCCCAGTTGACAGAGCCACAGGGCTGTGTGGCAGAGAGGACACCAAGGTCAAGGCAGGAGATAACATGCAGGTATCTATGAGAACCACTGGAGTTGCAGTACAGCAGGAACAAGAAAAATCCCCCCTTTCCAAACAACGCCTTTCCCTCCCTCTCGCCCAGTCTGAGAAAGGCACTTATGTGATGGCAGGAGTCCTTATCTCAGCCAATCTGGTCCCACTGCCAGGGTGATTCTCTGGTCATGCATATGAAGAGGCCTGCAAGTGGCACTTCAGAACTCTCACTCCTGCCTCCCCCATCTGATCCAATCTCTGGGGAAAGTTCATGGGATCCAGGAAACTCTAAGTCTCATGGCACAGGCAGCCACGGCACTGACCCCTCAAGCAACACCCCACCCGCCACCCGAACAGCACCCCTCCACCTACCCCAACCCTGAAAACAAAGCATCCCCCATCCCTACCCCAACCTCCTCCTGATGTATTCAAAGCAGAAGAATGATACTGGAAAACCAAGAGCAGGGCACAGCAGGACTCTTCTTAGGCAGCCAGGGTATGGGGAACCTTTCTCCGTCGGTTCACAATGGGTTCAGCATCACGTCAATAGTTGTCACGATCACAAACTTATTTGCGGGTGTCAGCAGAGCCAGAGATAACATGCAAGCCAGACATTCACATTGAATGGCAACCCAGGCTTCCCCTATGTGCCTTCAAAGCAGACAGCAACCCTCCAGGTGTTGAACACCTCCCAGAGGACCACATATTGGTGGCATTCCCCCAGGAACAGTGGTAAAGCTCATCCCTCTGGGCCTCACCAAGAACATGTCAGGAGCAAAGTACCACTCCTGCACAGACACAGCACTGAAACACTAGCTCCCTCCAAGGTTTATGTCAATGGGAAGAGGAACCAAGTTGAGACACGGGCAGTGTTCAACAGGTTTTCTTTATAAAACAAAAAAAGTCTGACAGCTGCAAGATTATAAATGGAGGCACATCTCTTCCTCACACCACATTCACCAACATCCTGGTGTGTGCCCTTTGTGGGAGGGGGAAACAGTGTCCAGGCAGCTAGGGTTGTGGGTGGTGCCACCTGGGACACAGGGCCAGAGGAGCCTGGGGCAGGAGATCCATCACCTGGTGCCAGAGTATGGGCACTCAGGGACTCAAAGCCTTCCATCCCTGCTGATCCAGGGGGTGCTCCCAGTCCCCATAGTCCATGAGGCAGTCAGCTAGGACTTTCCAAACCCAGACTTCCTGCCAGTGTGTGGGGCCAGCACTCCCAATATCAGCAAGAGGCTCTCTCTCCTCAGCCTTCCTGCACCATGCATGCTTGACATGCCATGCCTGGTCTGCGAGCCATGCCACCTCTACCCAGGCTTCACAGAACATCTCCCCACTGGTCTCACAGATGTTGTGAAGGATGCCTATGGCGATGATAAAGCTTGGCAAGTTCTTCTCCTCCACCTCAAGGCGCATGCTGAGAGCTTGTCAGTGCACCTTTGGAGTGTGCCTTCAGCCATTTCCAGTCATGCAGTACCTGCTCAGGTAGTAGTTGAAATGCTCCTTTTGGTAGTCCAGCTGCCCCATGTAGGGCTTCATGAGCTGGGTCCCTGAGAATGAAGGGAGGAGCGAGGGTGGCACTAACGACAAAACTGGGAACTTCTGGAATGTAGGAATCCCCCATTCACCATCATCTGGGGGAAGGAGGAATTGCAAAAGACACAGGCACCATGGGCACTGCCCACCCAGCTAGTGAAGATGTGGGTGAAGCAGTCCTTGTCAACGATGCCCTGCAAGACAATGAAGAATTAGCCCTTGCAGCTAATGAATGCTCAGGTGCTTTGGGGCAGGCAGAGGATGGGTATGTATGTGCCACCCACAGCCCCTGCACAGTTGGGGAAACCCATGCAGCGAAAGTCAGTAACCACCTCCCCCAAGTTGATGAGGGGGACAGAGCATTTGGCCAGGATGTTATGGATAACCAGTCACACCTGGACAGCCTCTTCAGCTGTGGACTTGCCCATGCTGAACAGGTTGGTGCCCGTGTCCACAAAGGTGGCCTGATGAATGTGGAAAGTCTGGACTCACTGTTCATCATCCCAGGTGTCCAGGGTGATTTGATCCCACTAGTTGTTGCATGAGCCCAGAACGGGTGCTCAATGATCAGGAGGTAGTACCAGAGCATAGGAGTGTCCAAGGCATCCTGGGTAGCCTTGTCCTTGTCAGCCACATCAGCCAGTACAAGTCAGTAGCCCAGTCCAGGACAACTGGCTTGTGTAGGGTGTGATAGCTGGCCTTGTGTAGGATGGCTGGCTGCTGGCTTGTTAGCAGGAAGTCACATCCCACAGTTACCAGATCATGTCCAGATGGCCATGCATGATGTCCCGCAGCCTCCAGTGAGAGTCAATGCAGGGTGACAAGCAGGACACACCACAGCTCCTGCATCTATGGACTTGGGTGTAGGTAATAAGGTGCCATAGCAGGGTGCAAGCAGGCTGGGCCATGGAGACATATGCAATTAGCAAGGCAGGGCACTTGCTCTGGGGCTCTTCTGGAAGCCTCAGGTTGGAGTGCAGGGGAAAGGTCTGCAGTGATGCTACAGGGGGTTCCTGGCAGCCAATGAAGGGTGGCTCAGGTGCTTAGCAGACTCCAGCAGCTCAAGGAGGTAGCAGGGCATGCTGGGAGGCATGCAGGAGCAACCTCTGCCCCTCCCACCCCACCAGCAAGGGAAAACATATATACTCTGTTAGCTCCCAGTCTAAACTAGGTCATTTAAAGAAAACCACCTAACTTAGATTGATTCCTCCTTGGGCTTTTTGAATCCTGTATGTGGTGTCAGTGACATGTTTTATGCTGGATGGGGCACTGCTTGGTTAAACAAACAGTTGAATTCTAAAAAACTCTAATGAATGCCATGGAAAGAGGGAACTAAATGAGGCAAGCAAGGAATTTAACAGTCTTCACAGCTAAAACAAAACATGCAATTACATTGTGTGAATGTGACAAGGATAAATTAAATGTAATTCTCCTACATCCACTAAGCCTTTAACTAGCCTAAGAATGAAGTTGTGAACCAGAGCTGCATGCAATTTAAAACATTCAAAAATATCTAAATTGTGATTAGCACCTGCCACTTCTGGAGACATTCCAAATTCTCTCCTTCAATATAAGGATTAAACACCCCCAATATAGGACAGAAACGCTTCCATGTGATGTGTGACCAATCAATCAATATTGCAACCTGTTTGAAGTTCAATATCGTATAAGGAATACTCTTACTATTCACAATCAATCCAGACGGGAATAACAAGTGATTTTGAGCAAGTGTGTTGACAAACTCATGTCCTCCTTTCACATGTCCCAGAAGCAGGGTGCTACAACATAATGCTACATTTATGTTGAAGGTTATCCTCTAGAAATGAAGTATTCAGTTCTAATCTTAATCATTTTAAATGTGCTATTCTTTGCATAAAGGGAGAGCTGAAAAATTACAATTTAGAAGGTAATCCACTGACTTATATTAAAGGATATATCCCATTACTATTTTCCTCATAGAATTATTTATGAATTTGAATGCTTAGTTGTGTGTTTAGTGCTTCACAGCAACAAGTCCAGATGTGTTCCTTGTCCTAAAAACTTGCTGTCTAAATACAGATACTGTAGAAAAAAATGAGGGCCAGAAACAGATAAGCAGGAAT
>NW_005842002.1:2862284-2908555 GCF_000455745.1 Alligator sinensis
GAAAGACAATACTTAAAATGACAGAACTTTCATAAATTTCTAAAAGTGACCAATAAAGCACTACAGCAAGCCCATGTACATAATCCCTTCTTCCTTTTGCTTCAATTTCTCATATCAGTTGTAGTTAGTGAATCTTGAACCCCAGAAGGGAATAATAATTAGTGACTGGGTGGCAACCTCCCATTTCACATTGCTGTCCTGTTCCTGAAACATAAATCTTGAATACTTCTGGAAGGCATGAAATATTACCAGGTAGGTGACAGAACAATACAAAATGACAATTAAACAACATAAACATCCTCCATTTTGGTTCATCTGAATATTTTCCTTATGTGATGGACAATTTGGAATAGAAAATAAATTAGCCTGTTTATACAAGCTTTAATCTTAACTCTGTGTTTTAACATTCTGAGGAATAGCAGCTATATCATCTAAACATTAACATCTGTCCCAAAGCCCAGGAGAAATATTTGAATGCATTACACTTCCATCTCATTTGTCGTTTTCTAGAAAGAGACAATTTGCTGTTCTTGTTATTCAGTGCCCTGTGTTAGTTCTTACTTTGTAATGCATCAGTGAAAGCAAAGGTCAATTTCTGATCAGTGTTTGGTTGTAAAGGACATAGCTGAGTACCAGCACACACAAAGATATGTACTTCCTGTACCCGCCTATACATTACATGCATGCTACCAGTGACAGGTCATTCTGATTCAGCTTCCAAGGAATCATACAGTGCCAGCAATACACCTAGGGGAAAGGAGGTTCCCTTAATGCATGAGAGTGGGAACACTGGAAAAAACAATGTTCCTGCATCTCCACCCCTTCTCCATTCTGACTGCCTATAACTAGGGTGACCTTACATCCTGGTTTGACCAGGATACTCTAGGATTCTGTACGCTGGTCCCAGCCAGTTGGTCAAAAGTCCTGGGCCTGAGTGCAGCAGGCAGACAGAGCAGCATGGTGCATCAGGCAGGCAGCTGGGCAGGCTCCACTGCTGTTGTATGGGTGGACTGCAGGTCTACCAAATATGTGAAAGTCCCAGCCAAACTGGGACATATGGTCACCCTACCTATAACCAGTAACTAGGACTGTGCAAAGCTTCAGTCACTGATTCAATTCAGCGGAGATTTGGCCCGATTGGCAGCTGAATCTCTGAATCTGAATTGAATCAGGAGACCCATTAATCTCTCTGAATCAAATCTGAACCCTCCAAATTGATTTGGAGAGATTCAGAGAGATTCAATGATTCGGACATAGACACAGCATTAAATGTTTTTTCTACATACCTCAAGGTACAAGGCAGCTTGTGAATCCTGAGATGCTGGGGCAGATGGAGCATCCCATGGGAGCAAGGGGGGATCCCCAACGTGCTCGGCAATGGACCCAGAAGTGGACCAGAAGCACTTCCGGTCTATTTCTGGGTCTGCCACAGAGCACTCGCCCCCCGTGCTCCTGTGGGATGCTCCATCCACCCCTCCATCTCAGCATTCATGTGTCGCCTGGTACCTCGAGGTATGTAGAGAAAACATTTAGAGTTGTGTCTATGGCCAAATCGATGATTCTCCGAATTAGCATTGAATCTTCAGATTCAGATTTAGCCGAATCAAATCAGGACAGTGATCTGAATCAACGAATCGCATCACTGTCCCCTGATTTGGGCCAGATCCAAATCCAAATCAAATACGGCCTGTTTCACACACCCCTACCAATAACCTAAAAATAGAAAATTACCCATACAGGAAAATATCTTAAGAGTGTGGGAGAGAGAGAAACAGGCTAGTGTCAGCAATGCGCACTATCCTTGGAGTGTGTATTTCTTCTCCTGGCCAGACAAGGTTCTTTGGGTAGATGTGATATCTTTTATTAGACCAACTAAATAATTGGAAAAATTGTTCTTTCAAGTTTTGGGGCACAAATACCCTTCTTTAGGCATATAGAGAGTCTTCCTTTGAACTGTGTTTTCTCCCGGGTAGAATAGAAGCCAAAATGGAGGTCTGTGAAAATGCAAATGCATGGCAATGAGGATCAGAGGGGTGGAAAAAAATAGGTTTGAGACAGGTTGTGGGGAAGGGGAAATTTACCTGTCACCAAACAAAAGTCACAGAGCAGTTGAGATTGTTGCAGCTTTATCACAAATCTACACAGCCATAAAGGCTCACTCAGAGAAGAAGGAAGTAGAGAGGAGGCCATGAGATAATGGAAGCCGCCTGAGAAAGGCCAAAGTTAAAAATCAGGATTGAGGAAGCCCTCTGAAGTGCAAGGCAGTAATAAATATGAGTATGTTCTTTCTCAATCTCTGAGCAATTGAGGTAAAAAGCACTGGCACTCATTCAACCCAAAGCTTAGTCCACCATTCACAAATTTATGGCCATTTTGTTTCCCAGGATCAAGAGTTTGATTTACTGTACTGACCTAATCAGCAGTGAGAGCATCCTTAGGTTCCAAGAACCTTTAAATTCCTTGCATTTTATGAGCTGTCTTGAAAGACTACCAAGTCCTGTAAGATGTGATTCCTCTGCCATTCATGATAGAACTAGTCATTATGGTTTCAGTCAGAATCAACTATTCCCTAGTGTTAGCTGCTAAAAGACAGTTCCACACTAGAAAGTGACTGTGTAAAATAGCATCATGAGATTACATGTTTATCATCTAGTCTCCAACACAATTCACAGTTAAAAAAATACTCTTGCCTCCTTTATGGAGGCACAAACTCTGTAGGGATCAGAGCCCTTTCCTTCAGAAATATAATCCACAATATATTTTTTTTACATTAAAAATCCTACATTTGCAATAGGGTGGTAGTGAGCACTTTGTGCGTCTGCTGTGCAGGAAGGGCTCATGTGGATGTTCTTGTGTCCATTCCTTTTGTAGTAAACATTATTCCATGGCTCCAGAGGGCAAATCATTACTTCTTTCAAGGTTCAATCCTGCAGAGTGCTAGTCCCTCTGGGCCAGACCTAGCCTGGCCCAGTGAAACCAGTGGAACCTGTAAGTGGGACACGCATCTTTTTGTGCATCACTAGTTTGGGGCCAGAGATCTTAAGGATTAAGCCCTCTCAGCTGTACAGGCCTGTTGTTTTCAAATTAGCCATATATCACTCCTGTTCAAGTGCACGTAGGTTGTTGGCATTGTACAGGTACTACTGAAGCTTAATGTGAAGACTGGGATTTCACCAGTCAAGCTGAGGTGGAATACAACATTCAGCTTGAAGAACATCCTCTATCACCCACGAGCTTCGAGTCTTCTTCTCCGTGTCCCTCCAGCCTGCCTGGGTGTCAGTGCCAGTCTTTCTGCCTCATTTTACTGATAGAGTTCCCCCACACCCATTGGCTTCTTGCCAGTTCCCACCTTCCCCAGCCCCTTGTCACAATCTACGCCTCGCCCACATCCCAGATCTGCCTTTTCACCGCACAACATTCCAACAAACTGGCCGTACAAAACAACCCTTAATTACAACCCATATCATCAGATGAACTCATCTGGCTGTTATCTACTCCTTGAATTTGGGAAGTTATGATACCTTAACATTTCTTAAAATAATGGTGGTTGAATTCCTAACTTATGGGCCTATACAGTCTCTGTTTCACAGCTTCATAGATATTAGGGGCTCAAAAGGACCTCACAAGATTATCAGGTCCAGCCCCCTTGCACTTGGGCAGGAAAGACTGCTGGTGTCAGATGACCCAGCAAGATGCACATCAAGTCATTTTTTAAAGATCTCCAGGGTAGGTGATTGTACCTCCTCTGGGGGGAGTCTGTTCCAGACCTTAGGCACTCAGATCATAAAGAAGTTTCTCCTTATCTCCAATCTGAAGTGATCTTCAAGCAGGTTGTGGCCATTGGTTCTTGTCTTTCCCTGGGGTGCCTTGGTGAACAGATGCTCCCCCAGGCCCTGGTGTACACCCCTTATATACTTATAGGCTGCCACCAAGTCCCCTCTCAGTCTTTTTTTCTCCAGGCTGAACAGTCCCATGTCTTTCAGCCTTTCCTCATGTGACCTGCTGTCTAGATTTCTAATCACATGTGTGGTCCTCCTTTGAACTCTCTCAAGCTTCCCCACATCCTTCCTGAAGTGCAGCATCCACAACTGGATGCAGTACCCCAGCTGTGGTCTCACTAAAGCCGATAGAGCGGGAGGATGACACCCTTAGTCTTGCTTGAGATGCATCGGTAGATGCATGCCAGTGTTTTGTTCACTCTGCCAGCTACGTCATTGCATTGGTGGCTCATGTTCATTCTGTGGTCTATTATGACCCCCAGATCTCTTTCAGTTGTGGTGCTGGCAAATTTAGCACCACTGAGCCTGTAAGTGTGTTTCAGGTTATTTCTCCCCAGATGGAGCACTTTATATTTCTCAGTGTTAAACATAATCAGATTTTGATCCGCCCACCTTGCAACCCTGTCCAGGTCAGCCTGTATCCCCAGCCTGTCCTCAACTGTGACCACGCTCCCCCATAATTTGGTGTAGTCTGTGAATTTTGCCAGTACACCTTAAACACTCAAATCCAAATCATTGATGAATATGTTGAAAAGCACTGGTCCAAGTACTGGACCCTGAGGAACACCACTGGTCACCTTCTGCCATGTTGACTCAGTTCTGTCTATTAATACTCTCTGGGTCCTACCTCAGAGCCAGTTACCTAGCCACTGGACCATAAAGTAGTCGAGGCCACATTTTCCCAATTTTACCATGAGGACATTCAGAAAGACCCATTTTCCATTTTCTATATACAGGCACATTCAACTTCAAACACAATTTTCACTAAATGATTGGTTATATACATCAGCAAAATGTCACTGAAACTAATAAAAACACAAAAAATGTCCAAAGGCATAATTTTTTGTTAGATGTCCTTCTCTTGAGAGGGGGCCATTTCACTGTGGAAATTATTCATATGACAAATTTTGACCAGCTTTAAACTGGACCAATACCCACTTTTTACACCCAAAAACTGGACCAATACCCACCCAAGTCTCCACACCTTCAGAGAAGTGAAGTGCTAGAACAGATCAGGGAGAGTTGTTGGGGAAAACAACTTAAATACTTTTAAGACACGACTTGACCAGTTCACAGAAGGGATTGTTTAATATGGTGCCAACAACAGCAAGGGACTGACCTCAGGGCCTTAGGGCAGGTGTCAGCAACATTTTGGAGCATGGGGACACTAACAGAGCTGATTTCTGAGCATCAGCTGCTTACAACCTGGCCCACCATGACAACACTACAGTCGCGGTCTCTGTTCCTCCCCCAACAGTGCTACTGCTGCTTCACAGTCCTACCACTGCCCATCCAGCTCATGACCAAATGCCACAAAAGTTCTCAAGTCTGAAGGCGAGATTCAGCCCACAGGCCATATACGGTTGACCCATGGCTTATGGGATTGCTTCCAGTCCTATATTGCTATGAACTGAAATTTGCTGGAGTAAAGTAAGTTTGGAGGAACCAATGCATGGGAGTTATAATACATTGTAGTACAAACATTTGTTGATCTAGGCTTACCTACATGCCAGCTATTTAACATGTATTTACATATATACCACATTTACTCAAATAAAAGATGAGATTTTTTTCTGCCCCTCAATTGGCATGGGGAAAAAAGCCCCTCATCTTATAATTGTGTAAAAGGAAATCTCACTAAATACATTATTTATCATTAAACTGTTGCCAAAAGCAGTATATGCTTAGCAGTGGAAACTAACTATGATGTTGATTAAACGCAGCCAACTCTGAGCATGGCTATAAAACACATGACCCATATTGGGCAAAAGTACTGATGGAAACCTTTCTTTTTTTTTTTTTTTTGGTATAGCCCTTAAAAAAATGGCCAATTGCTCCCACAGGAGGGAATGAGCATTGGGCCTGGAGGTACTGCAATAACCAGGATGGCATGGCATTTGGAGAGGATGGAGCAAGCTCTCCCCTGGTGCCAAAAATGCTAATTGGAACCTACCACAAAAATGGGTTACTGTAGCCCATCTGAAAAAGATATAGCACTGACTCTTTTTCAAGTCATGATGAGCCACTATATTGCATGTATTTTTATGTCCTCATCACTCCCACAGTTGAGCTGTGCCTTTCTTTCCCATTTCCAATGACTGCTATCTCTATAATAGCTGTAAATGCCAGGCAAACATCATGAAACAGGGCTCCAAACATTTCATCCAGAATCCCCTGTTGACCTGTCTCTCAGCCTGGTGCATATAATTAGTGTGGTCCTGCCCTCCATGAAGTGAAGCCAGACCCGGTTGCCCTGAACATCATCTGCATATAAATTTTTGGAGCATCTCAGAACTTGCAACTAGCAGACCCAGTTCTACTCATCAGTGGGAGTTAATTAGCACATGGATCCTTTGTGGGGGTATGTGGAGTACACACACATACTGAGCAATGCTGAGCTGTAGGGTCACCATGGTTTTAAATCTTGTTGACTCTGTTGAGGCCCAGCCCATTGAACTACATGATAAATCACAAACCTTTGACTTTGGAATAATGTTATGCATAGTTTGTACTACATATAAGTAGGTGCTAAAGTACTGCCCAAAAGTGTGTTAATAGAATACCTGTGCTAAAACTCGCAGCAGTTTCAAAGAAAAGGTATCATGCATCAATTCTGGATAAATTAAGTGCACGGGTGCTGTATGCAAACTGCTACAGCCATGTTTAATTTCAAGGTTATTGTTTTCAAATTTCCTTCTCACTTCTATGAGCTCAGGGAGAACAGGGTCTGACAGTAAGGGGCTGTTAGAGAAAGAAGATGGGGAAAAAGCAGAGAGCAAAGGGGCTACCTGACCCCCCAGATTTATTTTCCCTGAAAGGGGACAAATTCAAGGCAAATCTCCAAAAATTACATTCTATACCTGGAAAATTATAACAAATTTATACATTTTCCAGGGATAGAATCAAATTCTTGGGGGCCTTCTTGTAATCAGAATAATCTTCTATTTGAGTAAATAGAGTAACAGGATTAAAATGCTGTCATACCATCCTGTCTCTGCTAACTGGACTATAATGTCAAACTGATCTACGATGACACCATCGCTCCTGAGCAGAGTGCAGTACAACCACCATTATTTTTTTTCTGCTGTATCTTGTTTTCTAATTAAGATCAACTGACAGGACATGATCTTCTGAGTCACTTTTTCCACACCATGTTGTGTCAGCCATTCTTCCCAATTTGGTGCCATCTGCAAGACAGCCTCATTTCTTTGTTCACATTTCTTTGTGCTGCCCCTGGGCTCAACATTTTGGCAATGGCAAATTTCTTTTGCACATATTCCTAATGCAACATTTCCATTTTACTTCTGGTTCTCTAATGAAATTAGTCACCGTACATAGTAGATTAGCTACAGCAGCCCAGCTTCTTCAGATGGGCTTGAGCTTCCTCTCAACATATGCATCAAGACATAATTACTTAGCCAACTTTACTCATTAGACCTATTAGGAATTTGAATCATTCAGGTACCTAGTTGTGACTGGATGTATTAAGTATATATGAGTTTGTGACCAATGGAGATGTGCAAATCTCTTGTTAGGAAATCAGTTGCACATAGTATGTAGTGTGCATTTATAAATAGTTTATAAAAGGTAAATAAATGTGTCATCGATATTATATTTGACCTGAGGAACATGTGCTGTAAGTTTATTAAAACAAAGTGTGATATACTAGCAGCCACAATCTATCAAACAGTAAGATTTGTTTGGTAATATCTTTTAATCAGACTGCGTCTACAGAGACTAAATATACAGGGACTATACAGTTGGTTCAATAAAAGATATTACCAAACAAATCTTGCCGCTTGATATTCCCTGGATCATAACAGCTTCCAGAACACTACTATAAACTATCTCCCTTTACAAAGTTAGAAACCAAAATTTTCAAAACACCGAGGCTATTATAATCCACGGAAAGAAATTAAGACTGATGCCCATTATCACAAGAGAAAGTAGAGAGCCCGAAGTACATTTGATTCAGCTTGTTACACACTGTGGGTATGTCTATAATACTCAGCTGCAATACTAGGACAGCATGATTCAATACAGTGCTGTCTCACTACCTTCCAAGTCAGAAGTTGTGGCGCTACCTCCGAATCGCGCTGCGTATACACGATAAAGTCAAATCAGTAAGCTGATGAGTGGATCTTATTGGCATGAACACAGCATCACACTCAGGCAGCTACACTACTTTCAGTTTTGGACATAGCACTTGAAGTATGAGTGTGATACTTCACAGTCCACTGCTGCCTGACAGCATAATTGTAGACATATTTTGTCAAACTCAATCTCTCTTCCATACTGCAAGGGAAAAAAATGGTGTTTATAAATTTTTGGCCCTGATCTAAAGCAGGAGTGGCCAACCTGTGGTATGTTTGCCACGAGTAGCACAGGCAGACTGTGGGTGGCATGTAGCAGATTCAGGGGGGAAGAAGGAAAAGCTGCACAATGTCAGATATGGCAGGGATTAGCAAGCAGAGCAGAAGGGGAAGAGGATCAGAGTGGCACTTGGGGTAGAGGGTGATGCAGGGCTTAATTTAATTGATGGCATACTTGCCAAAGATTTTGGCCCCTTCTGATCTCTAGAGTTTAAAATCACAACTGTAATTAACAAAGTCAGTACAAGATTGGGGTTTGCTAATTTTTTTGGTTTTGTAATCTGCAGGATGTACATATCTTTAGTATAATAGCCAGTGGCTTACCTTAATATTCAATGTTTAGGAAAATATTAGAGAAGCAGGAGTTACACAACATATAGTTGCTAACTGCTTAAACACCAATCATGGAACATTGCATGTTCAGTAATTCAAAACCACCAACCTGGCTCCCACGTGTATTTGATAAACAGTGAGACAGTAAAAATTGTGGTAAGCTATTCAGTTATTAGAGGTGTTTCCATGCCAACTCTGAGAGTTTGGAACATTCAGTTCACTTTTCTTCTAAAATAACCATTCAGTAGTCTGCACATGCTTGACAAGAATAATGGATCTTATCTTTTCGATTCATAGGTAATAACATTACCCCTAGAAAATAAGATCAACCCCACCACCTTAGACAAACAAAGAAGTAATTAATAAAAGCATGAGATTGCAGTGGTCCTTGAATCCAGGGGTTTCCACTGACCTCTCCAGCAACAGGATTCTTCAGTAGAAGCCAGGCTACTATTGATGAGTTTGGCCTATGGAAGCTACACCATCAATTATGGATGCGTAAGAGGGGTTGTGGTGTCCAAAAGGAGTTAATCCACACCACATGTATAGGAAGTTCTGGAAATAAATTCTTGTCTCTTACCTCAGTCATGCTTCCAAAACCCAACATTGCTTTAAGGAAGGATTTCCCCAGATTGTCAGTGGATTTTGAAGGCTCAGACAGCAGTATGAAATACGTTGTTTTGTTGAAGCTAAAACATTTTGGATCAGTTTTGTCAGAGAAAGATTCTCTTGTACCCTAAATCCCAGTGTGTAGGGCACTGGTTGGCAATGTTATAGACCCAGATCTTAGTTTCTGCTCTTCCTGACTCAGAGCAAAGATTTGGACTGTCTCTCCCACACCGGCACCCTCCTTTTCCCCCAAAATACACACACCATCTTTACCCAAACTGAAAAGCCCAGGTTTTGGTCCAAGAACTCCATTTTCAGAAAAAGGGGGTTGGGTTTAAATCCAATGCAGAATGGAAGCAAATTAAACCTTCTGATGAAACTGTTGTCTTCTGGTCAGTTTTACTTTTTATTTTGGATAGAAAGAATAGCACTTTTGTTTCATGCCATCATGTCTGTAACTAGCATTATCAGCAGAAACATCTTTCTTCTTGCACTTGGTTAATTTTATAATCACTATATTGAGGCACTCACATAAAGGTAACAATTTATTCCCATTCTTTTTTCATTATTACTAAATCCAAGCTGAATGCCAATTATCTAATTTACCTTTTCTCTTGGTCCTTTTCTAATCATGAAGATTTTCCATTTGACTCTCTCTTTTGACTTTCAGTATATTTACCTTGTCAAAGTAGACCACTGTTTGCAGTAAATTTTGCCTCCCAGTCTCAGGTACTTTTATTAGAGCATCTTGTTTGCTACGGTACAGTTATAGCTCTGTCAGGATTTCTATTATAAATTCTATTTTTGTGGGTTTATAGCTTCTTTAAAAAAATGACTACTGTGCTGAAATTTGTCCTGTATCTGCCAAACAAGTTTTTTTCCTTTACTATTTAAAACTAATTAGTTATACCTTAATATTTTCTATGTATAGAGCAATGCATAAGCCAATTAATTAATCTCCACACTACCCCATGAAACAGGCAAGGATTTATTATTTGCAATTGTCATACCAAAAATAAAGAGCCTAAGTTACTTGTCCAAAGGCAGCATCAAACTCACAGCAGGAAGTCCTAACTTTCACTTCTGTGGACAGAGCACCAGACATTGTTTTTTCCATGCAATTTTTAAATGAAGCATAATTTCAATAATTACAAATCAAATATATTAACAAGAATGTAATGGTGTTGAAACAAAAAAGTCTATACTTACATTTCAGTTGAGTTTTAAAGTAAAATTTCCAAATAATCCGAGTTGCATAGTAGCTTAAGTCTCACTGGGTGTGTCTACATGAGACACTACTGTGTAGTGGTTACTGTGCATTTATTTAGTACTTATATAAGCAAGTACTAAATAAATGTGCAGTAACTGGAGTTACTGCGCAGTAGCAACAGCAAATACCTTTTAAGTGACATGATGTGTAGACACACCCACTGAGTGTCACATGCATGGTGCCCCACATACAGAATGCCAGTTCATTGGTTCTAAGGAGTTTACAGTCTAGAAACCATGACTTCAAAGAGAGATTACTTATGTGCTTCAAATTAATTCCATTAAAACCAGTTGGGATTGTCATTTGGGTGAGAAAAAAAGGTCTTGATATTGAAAGGGAGCATCAGGGTACAAAAAAATAGCAGAATAAACAACGAGGAAGAAGAGATAGAAGGAGACCTGGCCAGAGCTCTTGGCAGGAATTAACAAGAGACTTTATGTTTAATAAAAAAGATGCTTGGATATAACAACAGAGAGAAAGTGTCAAGGGAAGAAGTGAAATAATTGTTATTTTAGCAATCCTCTTTAACAGTATGGTGGGTGGTGGTTACCCTTTAGAGCACCTTAAGAAGGGTCTGCAACATGCCCTTTAACAAAATTGTAAATACAGGTAAATTCAAATCTCTTTCAAGGAGCACTGCAGCCATAACCATAAATCAGGATGAAAACCTATGGTATTGGAATTGTCCCCAAACAAACCTATCTACAATTCTCTCTGGCACAAAGAAGATCAGATTAGGATCAGTTGCACCCAAATGTTCCTATTATAGAGTCATGGGAAGGTGGAGTGGGTAGAGTATTCAACGCTTACCCCGCAACTGAGAATGAGTCTTCCTCAGTATACATCAGTTCTAAGAGTGTTACACACGTCTTCATCCCAGAGATCTCCTGCATATTCGGGGACTGACTAGTCTTGAGTGCAGGTTAGACTGAAGTTCTGTTGTGCTACCATAACCGCCAAAACTTACCCCTGAATCAGCCCAACAAGACTGGGCACCATATGTCAGATATTTAAAATGGTCCCTCTTTAATGGAGAGTAAATTCTAAAATGCATTTCAGCTCCTCTGAATACAGAATTAGGAGAAGTTTTGCAAGTATCTAATTAGTATTAATTAAAGACTGCAAAACACTCTGCAGATGTGAAGTGCTAAAGAGAGGTTAAGTGTTATCTCAGATACAACATACACAAATTAATAACATTCATTACCTTTTTTAAATGTCCCTTTAATATTAACAGTAAATACCCAAAGGCACACTTGAAATCTCTGCCGCTGATGAGTAAGTGTTGCTCAAGGTTTGCAGCAGGAAGGTTTTGACTTTAGTATAAAAATGTTCAATAATTAGACCCTACAGCAACAGTCAGAATAACTATGGGCCTGGGCTCAAATGCCAGATCAAGTACAACCCCCCTCCCTCTTCAGCTCTATGCATTATGTCTAACAACTAAGATGAAGAAGTGTTTCCTGACCTAACTCTGAACTTTGCCTACCATGCCGACACCAATAGATCTATAAGTAATGAGCATAGTTTGCTCTTCATTTGTAAACTTTAGAAAACAGCCCTGAATCAATTGTATTATTGGTAAGCTTGTCCCTGGTAACTTTCTTCCAGTGTACAGTAATTTCCTACAGATCAAATAACTGGGGGACATCAAGACTGAGTTTGATAAGCCATGTCACTAGAGTAATAGCACAAGTTCAGACCTGTGGAGCTCTAATCACTTCTGTGTTCAGTGCTCTTATAAAGCGAACATCAGTGACATTTTCTAGCACACAGTCCTCCAAAATAAATACTATAAATGCACATTGCAGAGGAAACATCAAGAAAAATTAGTACAGAAAAGTTCTATTTTTTTATTTATAATTATTTATACACACACACACACACACACGTATACATACATATATTTTCCCCCCTTAAAACAGAGATGGCAAACAGGTTTCAAATTCAGTAGTAGTTCATTCTAGCAACATTGTTTCTATTTAGATAAGTAGTAAGATATCACTCATATTTGTACCTTAACATTCTATATCCTTCCTGCTTGCTCACTTTGAGTTGCTGTGCTTGGTAATAATGAAGATACAGACCTGATAGTCCCCTGCTTTACACCAGGTGTAGTCATTTAACCCTGCCTAAATTGTCCATAAAGTACCACTACATCAGAATGATAATGTTATACGCTCAGTTTGCATTGATGTAAGTAACTAATATTCCCCTTTACGTTTGACAAGAAATTAATTTGCTCTTTGGAATGTTACTGAGCATGCAGAAATTGACAAGAAGCTCAGAAACTGAGCCCTTCAGAAAAGTATGGGAAAACTAACAGGTGGGTTTTTTTTAATCTTGTATTTGACTTGCCAGCGCATATATTTTTATAGGGTGATCTACGAATGGGTTGTGAATTTTTTAGATCTTGACATATGGGAATATCCACATCTCACATACCATTCCATATATGATCAGATTATTGAAGCTTATGTAGGAATTAATTGCCAAGACTATTACCACAGTTAAAAAACATATGGCTGATACATTTTCCTGCCATGTTCAGTGTACAGAGGAGATGGCTGATCCCACAAACCTTTATTGCCTTGACCAGCCCTTGGTCTCAAAAGGTAGTTCTATTAACTTCAGAGGAACTACTCAAATGATTAAGGACCTGCAAAACCAGGTCTTGTATGAGTATCATTAAGGTATGGAGCAAACAGACTTTGAGATAAATCACTGTTACTTAGACTAAAGTCCTACAGGATTGGTGGATTTTTTTTTTCAAATTATCTAAACTATGCATATTTTCTATGCGCCTTGGATTAGAGTAGGAGAGAAAAGGACTAAACAAAACTAGTATATTTGGTCACTATGGTAAAGCTCCCATGGACAACTAGACTACTTTCACAGATTCAAGGTAAGGGGTAGGTGGTGCATGTTCTTTAGTTTGCGTATTTAGGGGTGCAGGGCTCAATACTCTAAGGTCTCCACTTAACATTACAATGCCTCACCAGTATGGGATGCCTAGTGCAAACATCCACTCCAAGTTAGGTGCTCAGACTTTCTATATACACTGCATGGAGAGACTTAGGCAGCTGAGGAATACATACAGCCACCTGAGGAGTGAAATGCAGATGGGAAAAGGGTAAGTTGCTGAACTGGCTAAAGATATAACCTTTATCTAACCAGATAGGCAACTCATATTTTTGTACCTGGTTCTGATTTTTCTCAGTACTCGCTTTTGCTTCCTGGCCATCAAGACTCTTTTCCCATTGAGAATGTTTCTTTTTGAATAACATCTCCAACTTCATTCCCCTTCCATTTATGGTAGTCTGGGTATAGTTGCTTAGGCTGCAGACAGACATTAAAAAAAATTAAAATAAAAATGCACTTTACCGGAAGTAGCAGCACATTAGTTTGACCCAGCTGTGCAGCATCTGTATAGATTGGGCACTTCAGCAGAGTTTTTTGGTGTTTTTATCTAACAGCTGATTCAAATCAGGGCATCCCATACCCCCCCCACCCCCAACAGCTGAGAGATCATAGCAGCTGTGATCAGGACAAGAGGTATGATTATGTGGATCACCTGTTAGATCTTATCGTGCTTTTACCTGGACATGTATAGGTGGCCTGTGCACTTGCTCAAAAAAATGGCCCAATTGCTGACAACTTCATTCATTATGGTACCAGTCACTGGTTAGGGACATAAACAATACCTAAAAATAATTGAAGCAGACCTTTTATGGGAAGGTTTTTGGTCAGTGATTCTCAACCAGGATAGTGAGGCACCCTGGGATGCCACCAGTTCCTTTGAAGGGTGACATAAGGTAGAAGGAGATAAGGAAGGTATAAAGAGATAAGCTAAATAGATAAATGCAGACTCAGGTTGTCTCTGCCTAACTGATCCTGCATCACACTGCCTAGCCCTTCTGTGAGCAGGAAAACACTACAAAATATAAATTAGTTTTTAAATTTGCTATTCAGTTCATAAAAGATGCCTTGAGTCCAAAAAGTTTGAGTACAACTTCTTTAGGTTAATTCTTATTCCCTTAGAACAGTGATTCTCAACCATGCTGCCAGGTCACCCTGAAGTGCCATGAGATCCTTTGAAGGGTGCCACAGGAAGTGTGAGGAAATAAAGGAAGTGTGAGAAGATAAGCAGTTAAGGGCAGGCTTAGGCTTTCCCTGCCTAGCCATTCCCTCACCCCCACTATCCAACCCTTCTGCAAGGAGGTGAAAACTCTAATGAATAAATCAGCTTTTGAAATGTGGTGCCACTCAATTCACAAAAGTTATGGAGTCTGAAGGGGAAGGGAAGGCTGAGAACCACTGCCTTAGAGAATATTAACTCCATACCTTCTCTTCCACCCCCCCACCATTTCACCTAAAATACATATATATCATAGGTCCCTTTGTGAGATAGCATTTGCTCCAAAAGCCCTTCCACTTTACTTCCAAATTATACAACATTAAAACAATTGCTTTTTTTTTTTTTATTTAGTTTGTCCATTTTTTTTCCCTACTAAGCAATAAAAGGAAAATGAGACAGAACATACTGAAATAACTGAAAGTTTACAAAAGCAAGAAGGCACATCAGGGCCCATGGCAATTAATTCATTTCTTCATGAAGTCACTTCATTCTCAGTTCCCTGTATTAGAGTCAACCTGCAACACAGTGTAACTGTCCAGCTACACCTTCTGATATTTTTCACCTTCTGACAGCACCTTCTCCATTTCAGTTGCATGTGGCATTGTAAAACTTTAATCAGCTGAGCTGAAATTTTCTATGCAAGACATCTGCTTCAGAATGACCTTTTTGAAAGTTTCAACAACAACAGTTCAAGTGCTCCTAGAATAAGGGTTAAAACACATTTTGTGCATGCTAAAATTCTTACAATTATTTTCAAAAGATGTTTTAATGTTCTCATGCTTCAGGGCAGTAACTTAAAATTTGGTGGGTGGGATGTACTGAAGCTTCCATCCTAGTCCTGTATCCAGGGCTCGTTCTGGTGCTGTGCTGAGCTGGACATTCCCTGAAATCACTGTGGTTTACTATGGCACCATGCATGAAAATTATGAGTGGACTCTGCTGTCAGTGCTCCCCCTGGTGAGGGAATAGTTAGCTGTGTTAGTCTGAAGTAAGGCAGAAGGCAGACTAGATATGTACTTTAGAAATTAACTAAATAATATATAGAGATCTATCTATCTATCTATGTATATATCTATCTATCTATCTATCTTTTTAGTCTATAAAGTTATCTCACTGCTGACATCCAGCAGTGATGAAGCATGAAGGCTGCTACTTAACTGAAAGTACAAAGGACAGAGGATGAGGCACGAAGACTGACAAGGAGATTGGGCTGAAACGAGGAAAACCAGGATAGGGCAGACCATAGAAATTGGGACTGGAAGCCAGTAAGAGCAGCAGAGAGTGAGATTAGAGTTGCTGGAGGTGGCGAGGAAGACTGACATTGGATGAAGAGCTAAGAAAGGTTGAAAGCTAGGATTCATAGCTAGAAGGTTGGACAAGGAAGACCACAATAAAATGAGGAGCCACAGGAATGTATATCTGAACTGAGAAGACAGAAATGAAGGGAAGGTGATAAGTGGCAACTCACAGTTATGCAAGTCTGAGACAGCATTTAGTCTTAACCTGTGGTGGCTCTGAAACTCTAACTTTGATGGCATAAGATACCACAGATTTAAAATGGTTTAAAGGTAACCTGTAGCAACAACTTAGGCACCTCAGCATGGGATCCAAAACAGCCCACACAGTAAAAAGGAAGCTTTCTTAAGTCAATACATTCATCATGCTAGACCCGAATGCTATAGCTAACCAATAGGAAATGCAGAGGAAATGGAAGAATCTTAAATCCATCCCTCAGAGCTTATTCAGATTTCAGGGAAATAGCTCTATTCTGTAGGGACCCACATGTCAGAGCTGTGTTGAAGGTAGTTTCTGAGGCATCTTTCTTTTAATGAACTAAGGAGTGGACCCTGGACTGTTCGCATATTTTATATTAAGCAGTCATTGGATAAAATGTATAGACGGGTACTGAACTCACAGCCACAGCCTCACCCTTCCCAGGTAAGTGCTCTACCACCTCGCCTGGAGTTATGCCCCATGCTGTACTGTGTCTAACATAATGAATCTTGAATTGTTTTCTGCACAGTGGAACAACTTCAACAGGATTAGTGGGGGGAAGAGATAGGGAAGAGACAAATGTACCCTGAAACTGTATGGGTGGCAGGACTTGTATGATCAAACCCCTTGGGGCACAGAAGGGAATTGGATCTAAGTCCCCACATAGTGGGCAACTGCTGTAACCACCAGACTACATACATGAGGAAAGGGGGTAACCTCTTTATCCAATCATGTTTTAAAGGAATATGGTGGCAACAATTATATTTTATGAGGACCCTGATCCTGTCAGTATTTTAGGTGTGCTCTGAGAATGCCTGCTAGATTAGGCTCCTCAGGAGACTCATATAGGAGATTTCTGAATCCTAGCTGGGCTTAGACATGAGCTGGGCACCAAGCTGTTCACAGCCCTGTCAAAAATAGAAGTGCTAGATGCCTGAGAAACTCTGACTCAAAAGATAGGTACCTCTAGGGGCTGGGTATGTCTATTATTAGGTGGCAGCTGAGCAGTGGTTTACAGGATTGCAGTTTTGGATTTAGATGCCAGAATTCTACCTAAATCCCATGACAAACATCTAAATCTCTTATTGGATCTAGCCTGAGGAAACTAGGTCCTATACTGGTATTGAGATAACTTACTAAATCCCAAGCTGCATAAGGGTTCAAGGCCCCAGCAGCCAAGAGCCAAGGTTGGTAAAACTGGCAGGAAGGCAGATCTCCATAAAAGCTTGTAGGACTCTCAGGACTGCTTGAGTATGGGCAGATGAGAGGGTTAAGAAGCTGTACTTATTTTGTTTTTCTATCTCCAGACCTGCAGTCAGCTTTGCTTGTGTAATTCTTTTCCTCTACATAATGAATGCTGTTGCTGTTGCCTTCTTACTGATTGCCTGAGGAAAGACTGATTTTGGGGCAAGTGATATTCAAGGCTAGTTTTTTCTATGGAAAGTGCAATTGCTTTCACAACACAAAGGAGAGGCCACCTGGAGCTGGCAGAGATTCTCTTGCTGCAGCTTTGGGGTCCAGTATGGGAACAATAGAGCTGAGGCCTGTGGGGATAAGGAGTTATCCCGAGGTAACCTCAGTCTGTTCCTTGGGACAAAAGGCAGCACAGTGGTGAAAAACTTAGGGCTCTGAGGGTTCCCCATAAACAGGTTTGTGACACCTGCCATATTAAGCGAGACTAGAGAAGCAATATGTAAACTAAGGGAAACAGATTTTTTAACCAAATATTTTATTTGGCCCTAAGCCCACAAATACATACTTGCATGACTCCAAGCACACAAGTAGCAACAAAAGTCAATAGGACAACTCATAGTATATGAAGTTAGGCATCTGCATGTTTGCAGGCTCCAAGCCTATGTTCTGTCCTGGGGTTCTCCTGCCCATGAACAAGTCTTCTGGGACTTTTCTTTATTCATGACTCCACCATAACTCTCTGGAACAAAAGCCTTGTATGTGGCATGTGCAGATATAGGCATGTTTTATATTGTAAATCATGTGGAAAGTTCTCTCAAGTATTTTTCCCCCCACAATTCCCCCCCCCTCCCACCCCTCGATTTTTTCCCCCCCCAATTCCCCCCCCCCCCCAAGTCATCCAACTAATTGTCAAACATGAAACATGCTCTTTTAGAATTATATTTTTAATGGAAAATTAAGCAAAGATCTCCATTAGAGATGTAAAAAAAAAGAAGTTAGTCTTTGCCAGTTCATATCCTCACATTACTTTTTAATTTATACAGTGTTGGTTGAAGGAAAAGGCATGAACACATTAAAATGTTATGCCTCTACTCCAAGTGGGAAGAAACATTTCATAACAGGATTTGTATCAGATAGCTATGGACCTTCTCCACATTTAATCTTTCATACCAAGTTAAATATTACTTCTTTTTCTCTACAGAAAAGGGAGGAACAGCTTTTTGACGCTGCTTTTTTTGATAAAATACAAGGTATTAAGCAAAAGCTACACTTCATATTATTGAGTCTGTATCTTAAGGCTAACAGACATAATCAAAAATAATAATCATTACTACATATTAGCACAGAGTCCATTTTCCTGTCAATGAAACTAGTAATGATATCATGAAAAAGAAAATCAGTTTTGCAAATCTGGTATGCTTTTGCTTTATATAATTGGATTGCAAAGATTGGTTATTTCTGGTTATAATATTAAAATACAGTGCTTAGAGTTTCAAATTTAAGTCAGAATGGGAAAATTAGTCCACATAAAATAAGGTCTGATCTAATCTTAATGAAAATTCAAATAGAGGTCAAGAGTTTTTTTGGATGGAGGCAAGGATGGGTTTTCCTGGAAAACAAAGGAATTTACTTAATTTTTGAAAGAAGAAATAAATCAGCTCCTCTGCTACTCAGTTTCAGAATTAATTGAACCTCAGCATGTTTCAATATTGATACAGTAAACTTAAACAACGTAAGTAATGACAACCCTACGTTTCTTGAATACCTTTCTGCCCAATCTTATTATTGTATTGTCTTACATACAACACAACCAAATAAAATACACACCTTGTTTTTGAAAGGCAAAAAGAAGCATAAAAGATCCTTGAGATTCAAGGAACTGGGCGGTGGCGGGGAAGGGGTGGAGAAGGGAGGCAGGAAGAAGAGGTGGAGAGAATGTCCCCAGCCAGAAGCTAGGGAGCCCTGCATGCAGTACAGATAGTTTTACTTCCTTTTTCCCCTGGCAAGAAGTTAACTGGCAGAAATTGCTATTACTGTATTTATATTTACTTGATTATAATGTGCAACCCAATTTCTATCAGTTGAATTGGGGTGGGGGGAGGGAGTGTGTTGTATGTAAGAAAATATGGTATATTATTTGTATTAAACCAGTGCCTGAAGGTTATAACTGATATCAGGGTCCTGTGTGCACCATACTAACATATAGAAAGTGATGTGTTTTGACTTGATAAGCTTACAATCTAAAAAAAACAAAAACAAAAATACAAAAAAAAAAAAAAAAGCAGCAGGCAAGAGTAGGAAGAGAATTAAAAAAGAAAAATTCAACACTGAGGCACATGAATAGCTGCTCTGAAAATAACAGAACTACCACTGTATGCATTTTTACAGGTACTTCCCACCATTATCTGACATTGTGAGAGAGATCTGCTCACTGAGATTTTTTAGGCCTGGCTTCCCTGCTTACAAATTTCATTCAGGTTGGCCTTCCTTTCAACTGCTGCACTTCTCTACTATGTTCTATTGTATTCTGGATTTTGGAGGCTTGTTTCAAAAGAGCTTGCAGATCTGCTTAGCAGCTGAGCAGAGTTTGCTTTAATTTTACTGTGTTATTGTAGGTTTTAAAAGATTTTGTTTTAATCAACAAAAGAATTGCATTGATTTTGTACAGTCTTTGATTTATTCCTCTCAGTTTAACCATTTCTTATTTTTGCCTGAGGCACAATATCATTATAATAATGATATAATCAGTGTCCCTGCTCTCACAGTGCGGAGACACTGTTAATTCCAGCAAGCCCAGAGAGCTCCAGGGCTGTTGGGTTCTGAGGAGCCTGATCCTTTTTTCTCCAGAGCTCAGGCAGCCTCCGTCCCCACTGCTGCTGATGGAGAGAGCAGAGCCGGTCTGGGCGGCAGTAGCAGGAGGGTCCAGAGCTGCACTGCTTGCTCTGCCTGGTGAGAAATCATGCCCAGCCCTGCTGTACCCCAGTGTCATTGGTCACCCTGAATCAGATGGGGCTGCTGCTTTCTAGGATACTGGAGGACTTCAACTTCAGCAGATAGCTGTGGGAAGTGGCCACATGGTAATGGAACAGGAACAAAATTAGGAAGATTGGAGATAACCCTGTCCTGGAATGGTATAATTTAAAAGTAACAACAAGTGCTTTAGGCCACTCAAACTGTGATAATGTGCAGCCTGTCCAGGGGTTAAGAGTTCTAGACGTCACCTAAATTTACCGTGCAACAAGGCCCTGAGAGCAGGAAATGATGCACTGTGCCGACTCTGTTCCATTACTATATTTTACTATAATTAGCTAAATTTTTAAAAATTACAAGATATTTAAGGATCCAAAGTACCAGAATAATTCTTCCTATCCCAAGGCTTCTGTTTTGTTTGGTCTAACTGAAAGATACAGAAAATTACATAATTCTAATAGCCCATTAATGAGTACCATCTCCCTGGGGATGATCTGTGAAATTCAGTTGGAAATAAATTACTTCTGCATCATAAGGCGTGATGCTTCATATAGGGCACATCTACACATGCATTTAAGCATGACTAAATTTAATTCGCATTAAGCTAATGTGCATTAAATGATTTTTGACAGGTGTCTGCACATGCAGAGACTTGGCACTAAAGCTAGTGCCAAGTCCCTACAGCACTGCCATGTGCCCCTAGTTGCTGGGCAGACCCGGCACTAAAGTTAGTGTTGGATCACCTCTACACGTGAATTAATGCGCTTTAACTAATCACATCTAAATTTGATACCCGCATTTGAAGGTATCAAATTTAGGCATGATTAGCTTAATTTTGCCATTTTTAATGCACGTTAAGGGTACATACATGTAGACACGTGCCCATTATGCACATTAAATTAAGCTAATGTGCATTAACTTATCTTGTGTAGACATGTCCATACAGGAGTTATTTGTTTTATGGCAATACCTAAAGGCCTCAGGAGAAATTAAAACCCTATTGGGCAAGATATAGTATAAGCTTGACAAGCAGCAGCTGCCCTGAAGAAGTTATGGTTTAACACTCAGTCAGTCACATGCAAGGTTGGTGACAGAGTTGGGACCAAATCCTGGGTCTGCTGACTCTCCAGTCCAGAGCCATATTATCTAGACAAGTTTTGCAGGCCAGATCCAGACTGTAGGGCTTCTTGTGGCGCTGCGGCAAGCAGTAGTGGCTTTAACCCCTCCACACTTACAATGCTGCTGTCACTTCCCTGCTGCCAAAAGACATTCCCAAAAGAGGATCTCAATCCAGAAATTCTGCTGTAGAGTATGCATCATTGCCATCAACATCCCAGGTGCTGGCCCTGCCACCACAGCAGCTCTGGTAGGCACACAGGGTTTGCACTGCTGCCACTTGCCCCACCACAGAATTTCAGTCCCTGTGGACCATGAATTAACCACTTGTACACTACCTGCAGCCCACATATTTGGACAGCCCTGTCTTAGACAATACAGTTTCTTGAGAAGTCTTGAGCATAGGATAACGCACCCAGTACCTGATCCTGCTTCCAGTGAAAGTCTATTTCAAACTACATTTCTTACAAAGTCATCACAAGCTCAGCACCTGGGGAGTTCCAAGACATTAGATAACTATGAGACAGTTCTTACTTGGCTGTTATGATAGCAACTGTTTCTAATGAAGTTTAAGGGAAATCACGACTCTGTTCATATTGATCTTAGATTTTGTAAAAGTTTGTTTTAACAAAACTTTGCTGTCATGACCAATTTCAGTTAAGAAAATCTTTAATTCATGCCTAGCTAGCAGGCTCTCTCATTTGCTTCCAAATATTTATTTTAGTACATTGGTAATTAAGTAATATTAAATTCCTAATATAGTAGAGAGAAACTCTTGCCTGTGAGGACAATAAATGAAAACTGACATAAAGCTGAGACTGTCATGAGTTCCTGACAGGCAGTTAGTAACTAATGATGTGAGTTTGTATAATTTGCCCAAGTGAAACATATAAATTCTGTTTGATTTTATGAAACTGCTGTATCATTGGCTCAGCCATTTGCTACCAGGCTTGTCTCATGCATCTTCCAGACTGGAAACAATTGAGGATCGTTAACCTAAAGAGTATTCCCTCCAAACAAGATCACTTTAGAGCTATAGAACTGTTGAAGCCTAATGGGAAAGCTTGCTCTTCCCAGGTTCCCTGTAGGCAGAGGCATTGGAACAGTAGAAAATTTGCAATAGAAAAGAAGGAACAAAGAAACCAGGTGTCTGAAGTGGCTACTGGAAAGGGGAAATCTAGAGGACACAAACAATGCTTTCTGAGCTGCCAGCGATGGACAGCCAGGCCTGAACAAACTAACAAAAGCAAATTGCACGAGTCAAAGAAAATTCCCCAATCAGTAAAAGACAACAGAGTAGGGGGAGTAAGGGTCAGGAGAGGGGAACTGACCCTCCAGCCCAAAGCTGGAGGGTCCAAAACTCAAGAGCAGTCTAAGGGAGAGACTTGCATATAGGTGTTATTTATTTTGCCTAAATCTGTGCATCTCTTGTGCCTTACCTAGGAGTAAAGAGTAATTGGTTTAGAAGGCCCTCTGCAAAGTCTGCTCTACCTGCATTAGCTTTCATGGGTCTCTGAAGAGTTAAAATGAGTACATCTGAGAGTGGTTGTAAGCAACTGGAGTGCATAAGAGTACCTGCACTGTTTTTTGAGCAAATGGCAGCTGGATGACAGCATCTCCCTTCCCAAGAAGGCACAGACTGAACATGCACATGGAAAGTATACCCGAGACCATGATCTACGCTGAAGCCCCAGGTGTGACTTGACGTGAGGTAGACTTACCCAAGCTAGTCTGAAACACAGATTTAAAGCTCAAGTATTGCTAACAGCCTAGCCACAGCAGCAGGAAGCTCAGCATAAGCTAAGCAGTATTTACTCAGCTTAAGCAGGTTTTACAGTCCACTCAGAGCAACATGTTGCTCCAGGGACATGGATATCCAGCACCCAAGTTAACTTAGTCATGTCTATATTTCATCACAGTCATGCATTCACTTCAGTATAAACAGCTCCTGAAGGGTCTCAACCAGGAAATGGGGCTGAAGCCTACCTAGATCCAGGGGAACTTAGATGCAGCTGGCTCCACCTTTTGCACTGAAACCTGGTTGTCAAAGAGCATCCACAAGAGGGAACTCAGCCAGGACTGTCACAATTATCCTGTCATTTATTCTTCCCTTTTCTTCTTTATCTTGTTCCCAAACTGCTTTTCAAATTCTCAGAGTGGTTCATGAATCACTTGGGCTCAGTAGAAATGAATAGTAATGAACAGCACTTAGTACGCAACTAATTACCTGAAAATGACTGCCTGGTATCACACCAAGGATTGCCTGATTAGTATTCAGAGTTGCTGTTATAGCAAAAAGGAGGAAAGAAAAAAGAAAAGGAAGAAAAAATTATGCAAAAGAACAAGACTGGAGGGAGCCTCCCAGGTCACTGAATCTACATGGTTTATTTAGCTATGTCCACAAGGTGGTCCACCCTAACCCATTTCCCCTTACCACAGCCACTAAACCCCTGAAAAAAGAATTCTGCAACTTGCCACAAGGAAAGGAAGAAGCCTTAGTCCATGTCACATTGAAAACTGTCCCCTAATACAGCAACTGATACATATTATATGATGTCTTGCAGACATGACAGAGTGTTGGACTAGATGACATCCCGAAGTCCTTTCCAACCCTAATTTTCTATGATTCTATGACTTAACTTACAGCTTGCAGGCTGAATCCAGTCTGATGAACTTGTTCACCAAGCCAGGGGGCTTCAGTGGCATCCAGCAACACCATAGCCAGGTAGTAGAAAGAAGTGGCAGCTGCTAGGTCCTAGCATCAACCTGCCTTAGACCCAAGAACCCAGTCTGCATTCATGAACACAATGCCACCGGCAGCTGGGGGAGGGGAGTGGGGGCACAACTCTGGCAGTGGCGGGAGCCCGGCAGCAGAAGCCCAGCAGCAGCAAGCACGGAGCTCCCAACAAGCTCCTGTTAATGTATAAAGTGTATTTAAAATGTGGGTTTGGCATTCGTGAATATTTGAAACAGTGAATGCCAAACTTGCGAATAATAAGGGTTTCCTGTAGAAAGAAATAACTGATGGATGATGTTGAACTAACTGCCACAAAATAACACTAAAGCTAAAAAGGTGAGAGAAAGTTTTCCTCTCTTGTATAAGCTTAAGTGTTCCTTTCTAAGTGAGTCTCCAAATCAACAATATAGGGTGGTGAAAGATGTGCAGCTCCACACTATAACTCATGGCACTTTGCAGGAAGTGCCATGAGTTACAGTAATCCCCTGGACCCAACAGACATTGTTGTTGGGTCTGAGGCAGGTGGTTTTGGGGATCAAGGTGCAGTTTGGAGTGGCTGTGTGTCTACTGGCTGCTCGCCCCTAGCTCCACCCCTCCCCTTTCCAAGCTCAGCTCCAGTGCTGTTCTTCAGAATGGGAGGGGGGAAGGGCACGGCAGGAACTCATCTTAGGTTTGCCCAACCTGCGCTGAAGGTTGGGGCAGGTGGATTGGAGCCTTGCCCCCATCTCCCACCACTCCCATTTCAAAGACAGCATAGGGGGCAGGAATGGGCTACTTCAGTCCAGCCCCACTCCCAGCACACACTGACAAACATTAAATGAAGGCACTTACTTTGGAGTGCCTTCATTTGAACCCTCATGTAATGAGGGTTCAGATCATCGCACAATCAGGCATTTTTAAAGTGCTTTGGAGCCATGCACTTCTGTCAGTCCATGGCTGTAAAGCACTTCAAGGACCTGATCATGTGACAAACTGTCACTTCTATCAGCACCCATAGTTTCTTACTACTATACCACAAAACTACAGGAAATGATAAAAACTAGGCCTGTAAGAAGTGGCTAGTATTGGCTAGTCATAGCTGAGGCTTCATTGCATTCAGCAATATACATACTATAATGAAATTATGTTCTTTTCACAAATAAGTTTACTGTATCACTGCATTAATTAAGTTGTTCTGTGGAACATTTAAAACTAAGCCTTATAGAATAATTGTCCAAAAACAACAAAGGATTAATTGCACTGGCAGAAAATTACTGAAACAATAAACTTTACAGTAAAAACCAAAGTTTCAAAACTGTGCATAAGGTAGGAGTTTTGAAAGTGATTAGGTGATTCAGGAGCACAGGTTCCCTTGACTGTCAGTTCTGAGTCACTTAGCTTTTATCGGAAACTATAATCATAAGAAATCCAGCTGGTCACCATAGTTCTGTAATCACCACACCTTCAGGGAAATTGTATTGACTCCTAATTTTGTGTACATTTTTTTAAATAAAACTACGGATCAACACAAACTATGTTGCCCTCAAGGTCACTTTGTTAAATGAGGATAAAAAAAATTGCTCCAAGAAACCTTCATAAAAATTATTACTGTCATTCACATAAATATTTGCAGTTGTATTTAATTGTAAGAATTAGCAAGTAGGAAAGAAAAATGGAGTGTTATCATGTGCAGTCTCAAAGTGTTCTTGGGCATGAATTATTTCTGCTACAGGGATGATACAAATTAGGTCGTACCTCCGTTAAGTCCTAGGCCTTCTCTAGAACAAATACACAGCCCTACTAAGAGACAAGCAGTACAGTTTACTATGCAAAATATTTGGCTCTTGAAACCAGCCTTCCAAAAAAAAAAAAAAAACCACAACAACAACATGATTTGTTCAAAGATAATATTCCCACTCCACCTTGAAGTAGGCAATCTAAAATATGCCAAGATGCTGTGATGGATTAATACACACAATCATGCTGTCTACCTAGTCTTCTAAACTTACAATGTAAATACCATTTTTTTAAATTGGAAGCAACACAAAAACATGCTGCAACACTACAACATGCAGCATATTTACAGTTGTGGCTAAGTATAAAAAGGATGTATTGCCCCTACTTAGAAAAGCATTTTATATTCCAGCTTAGCTTTCAGCACAATGGTATTATGTCTAGATACTATCTTTACTCCAATCTAATAAAATGTAGTTATTGGAGAGCTGTCTTAAATTTTCCCCCCTCCCACTGCTACTGCAAAGAAAATAGTGGCTGGGGGTCAGAATGCCCTCTGCTCTTCCTCCCCCCACCCCCCCATACACACACATTTCTTCCCCCTGAAGCCTTCTTGGCTCCCCCACCCCCAGCTCCCTATAGCCTCTACCCCTCTCCCACCTCCCCACAATCTCTGCCCCTTCTCCCCTGCTTCCTGTGGTCTCTGCCTCTTCCCCAGACCTCCTTACTGTCAGATGCTGCTTGGGCTCCCTCCCTTCCTGGAGCACAGCATGTGGAATCTCAGCCCATGCCAGGAAGTGCAAGTGTCAGCACCGCTGACTGGCCAGGCAGGGGACAGAGTTTCCATGTGCTCCGTGCTTGGGAGAGAACCCAGCCTGAAACTGGAACTGAGCTGTGCCTTATAGTAAGAAGGAGAAGATGGTACAGAAGGCAAAATGTGCAGAGGGCAAGTGGAGGGGGCAGGGGACTGCTACAGGTCCGACTCTGGCTCAGGATCAGAGTCAGAGCCACAGTAGCCACCTGCCCCTCACTCTGCTTTACATGCAAATCTTAAGATGAGTGTCTTTCCCCTCCCCCCATGCTGATTGTGGGGGAGGCTTGTCTTAGATTTGAGCAAATATGGTATCTTTTTATGTCAGTAAAAAGTATCTGAGTGCCTTATAATATTAATGGATTTTGTCCCCATGATGCCCCAGTTAGGCAAGGAAAACCATTTCCATTTTTTGCTTGGGAAATAGAAGCGCAGAGCAATTATAGATAATATTTTCATATCTAACAACTTCCATTTTCCAAAGTGACAAGCATTTGTGAGCCCGAGCTTATTGCAAGTCAATAGGACTTAGTGTGAAGTTACATGCCACACTTAGACCATACTGAGAACACTTAAAATGCCCTCAGTATGGTCCTAAAATGTGAATGTCCACATGTTAAAGCTCATTAAGTCAGGCTAATTGCCTTCGAAGTATCTCAAAGTTATGTCACTTCAGGCAAGGGTTAACGCTGGGTTGCGCTACCTAGCTCATGTTAGGTTAACTTCAGCCTGCACCATGGAGATGAAATGATCAATTTGAAATCCTCCAGCATCCCAGGATGTATTGCTCCCAGCCCTCCCTATCTCTGTCAAGCAGGGATAGATCCCAGGTATCCTGGCTCCTAGCCAGGACCCTGCTTGCTAGCTCTCTGGTGGCAAGTCAGAGTTGTGCAGGCAAGAAACTGTATTAGCCTTTAAGGTGAGACTGCTCACAGCACATTCTAACTTTAAGGCTCCACAGATTTAGGTGTGGTCTAAATGTATTGTGTAACTTTACCCTTAGGCTGCTAATTCACTTCAGTACTTGTGAAACCATTATTTTATGTGACTTTTCCAAGATCAGACAAAGAGTCTGTGGGTAAGGGTGTATTTGAACTAGATCAGCCTCTCATGGCTAGTTCTCCAATTGACATTAGTCTCATTGCCTTCATACACTGAATGTTAAGCATCTCCTTAAGTGCTCTCCTAACCTCCTTGACTTTGAATTAAAAACTCAAAGAAAGGAGACAGCTCCCTGTAATCACAAAAACTTATCTACCAAAAAAGCTCTCAGAAGTAAAATTACTGAATATCAGCCCATATTGGAGAAAGATGCATGCTACAGCAGCCATGTTTCATTTTCCAAAAAAACCCCAAAACCCATAAACATAAGAAATCATTTTTAGCAAAGCACCTTAAAATGTACTGGCAACACAAAGCAGACAACCTGAGTAGCATCACCCATTTCACTTTCATTTTACCATTTCATTTTTGTGTCCATTTTCTATTTGATAACTTTCAAACATGCCCCCCAAGTTCAGAGATTAGAATTCATTCTTTGTCAATCATAGAACCAGGCAACTATGAAATTGAAAAAGCTTACTGTTTCAACTAGTTTACATCCCTGAAAATACAAGATTGTTCCCTATAGCAACAATCACTGTCTCTCTAACATTTTGTCTGGTCATAAGCAATGGCTTCTATGGGACTACATAAATGAGCATGACAATGGAGAATCTATCTTATATCAAGGCTATTATCACAGTAATCAGTTGTTTGAAGAGAATGCTATCTTTATGTTATAGTATATTAACTTTGGATGGCATGGTTCCATTTTGGGGATAGCTGGATCTATTTATCACAGATAAATAATGATATCACATGCCATCTTATGCAAGGCTGTACCTTAACTAATATTTACAAAGCATGAATGGACATGATGATAACTTAAGTCTAAAGGATCTTAAATTGCATACACAAGTAGAATGCTCACTAACAACCACTTAAAAAAAATCACACAGACCTTTTGTGTGTTCAGTTATAGTTTCAAATAAGAATCTTTACATATTGCATTTTCATATATAACATTCATTTTATGGATCTACTGCAATCCAACATACCAAATTGTGTGTTACACACTCTCTGAAAAACACCAGGAGCTGGGTTATATGACTACTGTGCATTAAAAAAACCTAAACTATTTGTTCAAATAGTCAGATATTTGGCATCATCCTCATGGATTCATATTGTGATAATATCTGTTTCTTCTTACAGGATCACAACAACAGCAGCTTGCATGATGGATCTACGCAGATACCCATTGGATGAACAAAACTGCACCCTAGAAATTGAAAGTTGTAAGTTGTTGGAGGGAGAGGGTTGATCAAACAGCATCATTGGATTGAAAATAATTCATTGGTTAGGTAAAGTATATAGTTGTTTTATGACAGAACTCATAGCCTTCTTGTATACCAAGCAGTTTGTATGTATAATACTATATAATACATTTACGAAATTCAGTGCCTAGCCAAGCCATAATTCATTCAAAATATTTTGCTGAGCAAAGGTTATCAAGTCCTTTGAAAAATCTCTTGCCAAATGAGGGGTACCATCCCCCAGCTCCTAAAGCAGGGCAGAAATTTGCCTAATCTGAATAACCTTCTCACCACAAAATCTTGGTAAAGCCTCATCATCACAATTTAGTCATCTATAAAAAGGACTGTTTCTGCCTCATAGGGAAGTTGAAATGGTTAATTCAAAGCCAAACACTTTGAGATCCTCAGACAAAAGGTCATACTCCTGCAACATTAAAATCTACAAAAAAGTTTTGCCAAGGACTACAGTCTATTTGGTCACCTCTACATGTGATATGCATTACACAATTGCCTGATTAACTGCAATTAATTTAGACCGGCTACATGTACAAATTAACTAGCACACCATAAAAAGATCCAACCTGCCATAAAACTATAAAAATTATAAATGAGAATATGTTCATTCTTGTGCCCTGAACAATTCAGGTAGTCAAATTGTCACATACCTTCAAAATTACCCTCAGTTCTAAAGTGCCTTCTTTCTAAATGCATAATCAATACCAACTTTAGTATAAAATCAATCAAAATGCAGCTTTTTCATCTAGCTTTTAAGTGCTTGGTAAGAAACTTGAAATGTTTCTTCAAGAATTATTAGCTGTAGCTGTTTTTTCTAGGAAAGTCAGTTTATCATGATTTTATGAATAGTCTGCTGGAAAGTAAGAACAATAAATAAAGCTTTTATTCAGCTAACAAGGGATTCTAATCAAACACACACAACAGGCTTCATGAAAATTGTTTTTATTACAGTGTGTTTTGAGCAGAATGTGTTCACATTTACTATGGAGACCCAAAAATTACATCTTTTATTTGTAAGTACCAATTGTTTTGACACTGCAGGATCAACATCTTACCTAGGTAGGGGAGGCATAGTTATCTAGATCCTGTCTCAGATGTCTCAGCAGCTCCAAGTGCTATTCCCCATAAACAATGATTCATTGTTCATTATTCACCATATGTAGAGTAGTCATTTTGAGTGGATATACTAGCCATACACCACTGTAGACCCGAGGTTGCATTTATTTGATATCTTATTTAATATATTTGCCTAGCACAAGTATTCAGTTAACATTCCCTACATCTGGTTAGCCCCCCCCCAAGATTATTCAAAGGGTCACAGATTTCTGCCCACCTTTCCTTATTCCTTCATGCATAGACAATCATTTTTCTTCTTTTTTTTTTGCTGAAGGAGTAGCAATACTTGCATGTGGCAGCACAGAACTCCAACTAAACTAACTGTTAGAAAGGACTGGGAAGCTCCTCGTGAGTGTCATAATACAGTATTTTAACTTGTACCTTCCTTCATTACCTACAATGCTTCACATTATAGTTGGCAGCTCTCTCTCTAATACACACTACTTTTCAGGCTTTGTGTTCCCAGCTCACCACCTTTCTGGCACAAAACATGCTGTCTAATGCTGCTTGCTGCTAGGCTCATCTCCTGGCTTGCAAATAAACAGCCCCACACTCTGTACATTTGAAAAATACTTCACCCCTTGACTCTCAATAAAATGACTCTGAGATCTGTCACAGTTTTTCACCATACTATTAGCACTGCAACCATATAAAAATATTCACAGTGCACTGTAAATAAAATTAACAAGTCCCATTGAAAAGTCATGAGTTCCTCAGTTCTGCTTGCTAGGAAAGGATTTGAGTATGTAAATCCAGTCAGAACTAGCACTCGTCAAGGAGTATAAGAACCTGCTAGTATATAGCTTGCAATTTGGACTATTTATACCTCCTTACCATTTGTGAACTTTCAAACTAATGGAACATTGTAGGTCTAAAAATTCACAACAGGGAACTTTGTTTCTTGATTTTCAATGACAGAACCAAAGTTCATTTGAGACAGAATAAGTTGATAAACGTTAAGTCATTCATTGAGACAACATGTGACTTATAGAACTAGCTCTAGATTGATAAACTAGTGCTAGGTACTGACATTGCACTTTTCCAGTTTAGGTGGTCGGAAACTAGTCTATACTCATAACAAAACAGAAGGTTGGGGAACATAGACTGGTTTCAAAATGTCAGATCCCAGTCTAAGATAGACCTGCATCCATGTAGTATCAGACTTTCTTGAGCTAGGTTGGACTGATGCATCGAACATCAGTGCCAGATTTGATAGTGAATCGAGGTAGGTCACTATCGACTAGTATCCCAGTTGCCTGTGCAGCCCCCATAACCCCCCTCTCACAGGGAGCCACAGCTTGGCTGCTCCAGCCCAGCTGTTATCCAGGCAGGACAGAGACAGGAGGAGTGGGGCTCATGAGCTGCTATGGAGAGGCGGTCTCTGGCATACTTGAGAGCAGCTTCTGGGCGTGAGCTCAGAGCAGCCTCACCAGTGCATTTGCAGGTGTGGAGTAGAAGCAGGGAGGAGGGGGTATTTTCATTGGCATCCCATCTGAGACAAGGTGTCTCCACAATGAAGAAGTTTTTCCTAATAGCCAGCTAAATATATTTTGCTGCAGCTGCACACATTGGTCCACATTCTGCTCTCTGCAGTGAGAGAAAAGGTGTTTTCCTACTTTATGGCAACTGTTCAAATATTTGAAGACTGCTATCATGTCCCCTCTTAAGCACCATTTCTACAAGCAGGGCATGCCTATTTACTTCAAATTCTCCTCGTATGACTTGCCTTCGAAGCCCTTTATCATTTGTGTTGCCCCCCCTCTGGACCCTCTGTAACTTCTCAATGTCTTTTTTTTTTAATATAGAGCCCAAAACTGTGCACAATACTGTAGGTGAGGCCTAATGAGTTCTGAGTAAAGAGGCACTCTCACCTCCTGGGTCTTGCACCTAGTGCTTCTATAGATGCAGCCCAAAACCACATTCACCTTTCGTGCAGCTGCATCCCACTGCAGACTTGCATTGAATCTCTGATCTATGAAGACTCCCAGATCCTGCTCATTAGTGCTGCCCTTCGGCCAGTCATCACTCATTTTGTATTTATATTTTTGATTATTCTTCCCAAGGTGTACTACCTTGCATTTGTCAGCACTGAATTTCATCCTGTTAGCTCCAGCCAAGCTGTCAAGATTCTTCTGAAATGCACTTCTGATTTGAACATTATGAACAATTCATGGGTTTTGTTTTGCTCTTTTTTAACCTCTTCTTGTAGTCCAACAGCCAGGGACATCAGTGCAGCTGGACAGTTCCTTAAACTTCACTGATTTTGCAGAACTCATCTGACAGTTAATGGAAAATGGATATTTTAGACTCCTGCTTGCAACTATGCAGTGCTCTGCAGTATGTGGCCTCCATACTTTGTATGCCTTGTCCTATACCTCAACCAGTAACATACTCATTGTGGCTGGCTGCTGAAACATCAACAGTAAAGCCTACTGCCTATAGGAATCAGATTTCAGAGATAACCTCCTCTAAGCCATCCATATGAGAGACAAACACATTACAATGTGTCAAAGTAAAAAGGCCCCATAAGTCACTGTCTCAAAGAAGAATTAGGTGGTCACAATCCTCTGAAATTCGAAGTGCCAAGAACATTCATTACTGATACTTACAAAGTAAGTAATGCAGTGTGCTGCAGACAACACAACAGCTATACTGTACAGAAAGGGCAAACTAGACAAAGCAGACCATGGCCCACCACCTAACCTGGTGGCCAGCACAGAAATATGCACGTCAAAGAGGAACAGAATTAGCCAAAGTGGTATTTCTATAATTTACAAAAAAACATTTGGAAGATTTTATAAAATTATCTTGCCCAACTGTCTGCATAGGGAAGTATTATCCATTATTCAGCATCTAGACCAGGGGTGGCCAATCTGTGGCATAAATGCCACAAGTGGTCAGGGCAGCCTCTGTGGGTGGCATGCAGCAGATTGGGGAAGGGACATGCAGCACAGCAGCAAATAGGACAGAAAGCAGAGCAGGATATCAGGCAGGGAGCACAAAGAAAGGAGAAGGAAACAGGGCACTCAGGGAGAATGCAAGGCTAATTTGTGGGACACCTGCCAAAAAAAGTTGTCCCACACTCATCTAGACAATTACCAAAAAAACATGTATGTTTAGCCAAAGTAAACAAGTTTCACATATACATCTTCCTGTAGAGTTATATGATTTTACATGTAAAATACAGTCACCTGGGGATTGCAAACTCACTTAGTGTATATTTATCAGGGCCAAGGCAGCACCATACTGCTCCTGTGCTATGGCATTGTACACATGGGCTAGCTCCCAAACCAGAAGCAGCATTGCTGACCAGTGCAGCTCTCCAGAGCTTATTAACAGTGCTGACCATGCAGCTTCCATATCCATGGCCAACTGTGGTTAGTGTAGTGTCTCAGCACAGCACTGCCTTGTACCATGAAGACACAATGTTAGAGGGCACAATGCAAGCCCAGTTGCTTCAGTTTAACATGTTGCACTGATCCAACCCTGCAAGTCAGGACAGAAAGAGTGGGTAGGATCCCATTCTTGCGATATAACTTACAGTGCCTTAAGAAGTTGTGTCAGCACCACTAGCATGGCAGGGGCACATGAACCAAGTCTGTGCCTGGCCCTTATTCAGCCAGAAAAAGAATGGGCAGAGGCTTCTGCTTCATCTGTAAATCACACTACTGAGAGACACCATTATACTGCAGCAGTCCTCTAACATGACTCAAGTACAGTTTATGATTGTAGGATAGACACAACTAAATTTTGCAAAATTATCAACTTGATTATTGGTTGAGGTTCCAGGGCCTGTGCTATGCAGCCTGTCTGAGCAGATTATCAGAACCGTCCCTTTTGGCCGTAACATCTATGTTTCTATGACAACTATAGGGCTGCGGCATGATTTAAAAATGCAATTAAAATGAGGTTAAGATCCACCTACATTGCAACACCGAACCATATTTTAAGCCTGTCTTTTTGTAACCAGATTGTTCAGTATGGTAAAACTCAACAGAACTTAAACAGAAAAGGTTGGGAGAAATGGAATGATTTCTGGAAATTTCTTTCGGCAAGTACAGCAAAAAGAAAAGGTATTTCACATTGAGGAAAGAAAATAGTCTATTATTCTCCAACATTTCTATAGTTATCTCTGCTTCATATAGAAATAGACATAGCACTAAATACATGCAATGGTTGAATGAAACAGCAGCCAATTTAATGTGATAGTGCAGTGAATCAATAAAATATTCTACTGGAATCTTTAGATGGTGTGGTGCCAGGAAAAACAACAACTGTGTTCATAGCTAAACCTTCATTATCACCTCTGCTGGCATAGAGTGTTCTGACAGAACGAGATTTGAACAGATTTATCACAGCTCCCTACTTGAGACAAGATTGCATTGATCCACAGGATGATTGCATTTGAACTACCTAGGATGTAGGAACCTATGCTTCAGACAAAAATGTTTTCTTATTAGAGCTGAAGAACTGCTTTAAATTCAAGACTTCACAGACAACAGAACCTGCCTGTCTGCAGGCAGCAGAAATTGAGTACTTGGGTAATGCCCATAACCCCAAATAGTGACCAAGGGCAGCAGTCACTCCTAAAGCATAATCTATACCTGTGCCAAGTGCACGTTTGTAGACTCACCTACACTTTTCATAGTTACCTTTCTCGGGACCTCCATGGAGCACAGATCCAGCACTTCACTGCCCGGGGACCCGCATCGTTGCTCACACATGGATGACAAATTGGAGGGTCCAAACCCTTCCCAGTTAGGAACAGAATCTCAGATCTGCTATTTAAACATTTCTGACAGTGAGTATTTCCCCTCCCCTGTGGCTTCTTAAATCCTTCCGTGTCAACAAAATGATTCTCAGGTGAATCCTGCTATCAGACAATCCACCTATGAAATGTACTATGTAGGCTACAAGCCAAAGGCCCTGGTGCCACTTCCCAAGTGCCCTGCTTGAAAAATAAGTGTGTCAAATATTTCTTTCATTAACCATAAGTTTCCCATCACTCTGGACTCTATAGAGATAAGTATTATGTTCTTCCACTTTGGTTGTCTCTGATTACTACAATAGAGAGCCAACTCTGCTCTGGCTCAGGTTGAGAATCCATTTCTACTGAAAAGTTAACTTTTAGACCAATTTTATACCATCTCCCTGCTAAGCCTGGGACTGCTTCTGAGAAGCAGTGTTCTAGAAATCCACATGCTTATTCAAACTGCCATGAAATTTACTGTGCCTTGTAGAGCTGAGGGTAGGATAACTGTGGAAAATTTGAGCAAGGGGTTCCTGAGATACTGGCAGTCAAAATAAAAATTTTAAAAAGCAAAAAAACAATTTTTTTTTTTGTATCAACCTTGTCTATTCATACATGCATGGGACCCAAATCGCAATTTTGAGGCTAATTTTGGGAATGTTCTCTCAACATTTGTTCAGCTATTGCATGGTACTCACTTCCCCTTCATAAGAAAAAAATAAGGTATTCAGGAAAGATTAGGACTCTCTAGATCAGCATGAGAGCAATTCATGAACCAAACAAACTAAAATTGTGTAAGTGTGGATAGAGTACCCAAAAACATTTCCTGTCTGCCAGCCTTCCTATGCCAGTCTTATAGCTCAAGGGAACATACAGTAGCCATTGAACCTGACCTGCATCCCAGCCAGCATCACTTTGAATCTGACTTGCATAGAAGTATTGTAGAAAGAAAGGCTAGCATCTTGTGGGGACAGAGGACAGTTAGCATGCCAAAAGAGGTCTTTATTTTTGGGAAGATGCAATGCAAATAAAAAAGAAAATTTTAAAAATGCTTGAACTATTTCCAAAAAGAAAACAAATGACTTATGTGAGTCCCTGCAGGGAAATGAGGGAGATTAGAGGTGGAATAAGAGGGAGTGTGAAGAGAGGTATTGGGGGTGGGGTGACATGACAAGGGAAAGGAATTGGGATATTAAAGCTGCCTGTCAGTCCCATGTTCTCCTCTTCCACATGTGCTGGGTTTTGGGGTTCCTCTGCGCATAACCCAGTAATGTAACTAGGGGGAAAGTGGGGCAATCACCCTAGGCACTGACTAAAAGACTACACCAGAATCACCACTTTTCTACAGCAGGTGCAGCCCTGTGCCATCCAGCCATAGAAGCCAAGTGCTCCATTCCAGCTGCAATAGCTCTGTGGTACAGGCTCTCTAGGGACTGTTCCAGGTGCCCTGTCCCTCTACGCACTGATACTCTGCTACTAGGCACAGAGCCGTGCCTCCCCTGGCAAAAATCCCATAGAGGGGTACCATTCATCTCAAACCTTCCCACACCATACATGACAGCACTCAGGGCTGCCAGGGCTTCTAGGCAGGGTAGTGCAGGGCTGTGATTACAGTAGCAAAGACTCCCAGGGGATATTCTGGTGTCCTCTGCTGAGCCTGCTCATCAACTGCAATAGTGTGAACATATAGTACTATGGCTGAAGGAGCTGCCGCCAAAGTGTGGAGAGAGATGGGGAAGGTAAGACTCTCCGCCCTTCCCTTCTCTATTCCCCAGTGGCCAGCACTCTGCCCAGGGCACTGCAGGAATTCACTAGGCCTCTGGTGTATCTGAACACCCTCTCCCTGTTATACCTCATGAGTAAGGCCCTGAGAAAATTATGATTTTATGGATTGCATGGAAACCATGATGTGCGGGCCGGGAGCGCCCCCGAGCCCTTTTTCACGCTGCACGCAGGCTGTGGCCAGCAGCCCGGGCACGCGGGGGCGGAGAGGGAAGGCCTTCGCTCTGGAATTAGGCACGGACGCGTATCAGTAGTTTAAAAGATTGTTTACTTACACCGAGATGGCAATGGTGTAGGCTGGAAAGCTTGATTAAGTTGCAGTTACAGAAAGAGAAAAGAAAACAAAAACTCGAACCTGCAGAACACGAGGGTACGTCGCATAGGGTTCCGACGACGAGAAAATAAACTTGCAGGACTCGAACCCGGGTAGAAGAGCTCTGAGGCCAGTCATAAGGGGTCACACGAAGTTTGTCAGGCTCCGTGGGTTCTTCTGTTCACTCATCCACACGAAGTTTGCTAGGCTCCGTGGGTTCGGTTCGTAGCGCACGGGAGGGGTACGTCTAGGAATTCTATCGGCGACGGGGAGAGGCTAGAGATTGATCAGATCTCCGTAGCCTGCTTCAAATGCACTGGGTCCGTGAGGATCCGCAGCGCTTAGAGATCTTCACACAGCATGAAGTCTCCTCCTCCCTTGTTCGTGGAGTCCTCCAACTTGGGCAGAAACCACTCAAGCCTCTTATACGGCGAGTAAGCCAATAACTAGCCTCCACGCGTGAATGTGCATTTCTCTTGCAACTTGAGAAATGCACCCTGCAAAGGAAGCTACAAATTAGCGGGAAATTCTCCCTTGCATCGGGGTTCTCCTCTGCAGCAGAAAACTCCACTGTGCAAGGAAGCTGCAATTTAGCGGGGACAATTTAGCAGTGCCGAAGCACACACAAATAAAAATCACACCTTTTGGGTTGTGACACATGAAATTCACCCCACACCATGATTTTTAACGGTCGTGAGCATAGGCAGCGGAAGACTGGGCTTAACAGGGCTTAGCCCCACCAAATGTGGGGCAGCGCAGAGGACCACAGGGCACCCTGGGCATGGGCTCTGGGCAGCTGCAGCAGTGGGGGAGGGGTGCACACAGACAAACACGGAGCCTGAACACAATCAGGATTGGAGCCTGTTACCAAATCTGCCCATTACTTTGGGGTGTGCTCATTTATTAGGGATAGTTTCTAGGGTCTTGGTGATTCTGTCAATGTGCTGCTTGTGTTACTATACGGAGCTGTATTTCTCCCTTCTGCAAGCCCTCACCCCCAGTGGAGCTATCTTGCAGGACTCAATCTCAATGGGACTGGGTTCCTCCAGTCACCAAATCAGTCATACACACAAACACACACAAATTAACGTGACACGCCTGACCTGGCCGGGCTGATCAGCATGGACAGGCTGACACCCGCATATGCCAAGAATCAGTTCATAAGAGCAACAATAAAATGCAGTCAGACACAAGCACACAGGTAAACAGAATCCCTCTGAATCCGGCTGGGTGTCCAGCTGACACCCTCATGGGCCAGCATTCAGTTCATAAGGGCACGTCTGAGTCAAACTGGGTCAATCAGCCTGTACAAGCTGATCCCCTTATGTGTTTCAAACTCAGCACGTCCCAATCTTTGGCCTCTTGATGAGCAGACCCCACAATAATTTGGGCTTCACAGGGATCTTTAGCATAGGTAAAAGAAGTGTTGCTGCAGAGCACGGGAGGAAAGAGAAGCAGAGAAGGAAAAATATACCCAATTACTACCAGTTTGACTATAAAAGTTATTTATTGCTAAGCATATGAAATATATAATAGTACTAGTAGTAATAGACATGCAAAAGAAAAACAAACACCAACAATGACAATACTACCCTGGTTTCACTAAGTATTTGGGGAAACTTAGCTCAAGCTTAACTGATACAGTTCAGGTTCAGAAGTTTATGCCTAGAAAGAAGACAGAGAACGCTGGGATCTCACCTAGTCCACGGTACTCAGGCTGCAAAGCTGACAGGCACAGTCTGTAGCACAGTCCTTGAAGGGAGAGATGATCTGTTCTTCCAGCGTCCCAAGAACGACAGGGGATGGTGTCAGCACAGGGGTTTTCTTCTTCTCCTTCTTTCCTCCTGCTTATACTTCTTTTCCTTCCTTTTCCTCTTCCTCTTCTCCCTCTAGCAGCACACACACTTACAGATTTTTATACCCTCAGTTCAGCTGCTTCGAAGCACCCTCAGTAGTGTAAATCATTGTCTTTTCTATTGACAAGGGGTTATCTGGTTTGGACCATCTCAGGAAACTGATTGATAATCAGGAAACACTTAAGATTAGGGAGTAACCCAAATACTTGGGAGCCAGCTTGAAATTCCTATGGGTGGCAGATATACTGATGGGATATCTCATGGTTTCTTCAGGAACAATAGATAGCTTGCAGCATCAGGATTTTGGATTTTTACTTGTTGTGCACAAGCCTCAGCTTAGCATGACTTTTCCAGATCTTACTATAGTCTTTTAACAGACTTAAAACAATTATTGGGGTGCTCATAACCTTTTGTGGAGAGGACTCCCACCAGTCGTCTCGGGAAAGATATGACAACACCTGGGATTAGGGCTCCAGCAGGCTGGATGCTGTGATGAACCCTTAACCATTGTTCAAATGTTGCCCATACCCCCTCTGACTCGGTCTCTTGCCTCAGCATTCCCTAACACGGCAACCGAGTTTTAGTCAATCAAGTTTAAATAGGCCTCCCATAGTGGGACCGGGGAATGTACGGCCCGAGATGCCTATTAAACTTAGAGCTGTGTGTGTGTGTCTGGGGGGGGAAAAGTCCTTAGCAAATCCAGATTAGAACTGGTCTGATAAATGCTGAGCTGGGTGTGTGTGAACATGGGTTGATTAACATTGGAAGCACAGATTCCCCATCATGCAGCGCTCTCCTGCTTCTCTGGTCCCAGAATTCACTGCAGTCTCTGCTTCAGGCTTTCTGTTTTCCATCTCTCATGTAAATGAGACCTAGGGCAGTTGATTCACTCGTCACCCTTATCTGGTGAGGGTCTTAGGTGCATCTCTCACTGCATCTTAATCAGTTTCGTTTAGGTAGAGGAGGGGAGGGGGGTGAGTCCTTTGTGAGTCAGACAGACTGCATCCTGTACCAGGGAGGGTTGCCCAAGAATACAGAGCTGAGACGCAACAAGCCAGACAGTGTGAGGAGCACTGCCCACCACAGCAGATAAGTTGGGGAAGGGGAAGGGGCATGGAGGGGCAGGCCGAGGCCCCCACAGTGAGGGAGGGAGGGAGTGGGGCAGAGGCAGGGGCAGAGGCAGGGGTGAATGGGGCCCTGAGGCAGGTCATGGGACGGTCGGACCCCAGGCAGCTTGTCCAGGGGGGCGGGGCTCCCACCACTGCACACACCTCGGGAAAGGCCTGGCGGGCATGTGCTGCCTGGATTTGTACACAGGGTAAAGGTGGGCTGACAGGTTTTCCCAGACATGTCCATTTTTTTAATCCTTCAATCTCTGTCCGGGTGTTTTTTTTAAATATGATCAAATGTCAAGGATTTTGCTCTGCCCAGCATCAATGTTTTTCTCCACCACTTCCCAGCATGCCCTAGCAAGGAGTTGCTTGGGACTGGGAGGAGTGCAATTGACAACAGGGGGCACCATGTGTGTCTGTGCATGCACACACACAGTTGAAGGAGCTGTGGCTTGGGAGTGAGGAGCACCAGGGAGGGCAGGGGCTGTAGGTCAGGAGTGCAGGGCACTTGCAGCACCAGGAGTCTGTAGATTGGAAATAAGAAGCACCAGCAGGGATGGGGGATGGGCTGTGGGTTGGGAGTGAACACTAGCATGGCCCAGGGTGGCGGGGTATTGTGGGTTAGGAGTTAGGGGTACTGGCAGGGCCAAGGGTCTGAGAGTCAGGAGTGGCAGCAGTAGGCCTGGGGGGGCTGTGGCTTGGGAGTGAGGGGCAACAGATTGGGCAGGGGCAGGGGACTGGCATATCACTGTCCTCCTCCACACAACCATATACAGCCCTGCACCCCCACCCTCCCCAGGCCAGCGTCGTCTTTTTTGGAACTGGAAATATGGTAACCCTATCATTGTGAAGGGAAGGGCAAGTGCTAATCTTCTTTCTGCCTCCTGTGCATGGTCAGGGAGGATATGGGGTGGTGCCAGGCATTGAGCATGCGTGCAAGTGCATGTACACACACGCATACATGCAAGTAAGTGGGTGAACCCCTGTCCCCATCCTCATATAAAACAACCTTGTGCTTTTGAGTGGAGAAGAGGCCTGCTGGAACTGTACATCAAGCTCACTGTGCTGAGACAGAGGTAAAAGTAGGCATAGTTGATGTACACCACACTCTCAGGCAGTGGCACTCCGAACAGGGATGAGGATACTACTGAGATGAATGGAGCTCTCATAGCTATTTTTCAGCCTCCACCTCCATGGGGTGTACTCACTCAGATGAGAACATCACACTGAGATGAATAAGCCACTTCATACCTGTCTGAAAACCCATTTCTGTTTAAAACTTGATATTTCCAAACATTTTTAAATCTGTTTGCCTACTTAGGCCAGCTCTGAATTACATAATTTTTTCAGCATTAGCTATGCCAGCTGGTGAGGAAGGGAAATGAAAAAGGTCATCCCCCCCAACCAAGGTAAATGTAATAGCAAAAATATTGGTATGAACACAGCTACACCAATGGAAGCATGCTTTGTTAACTTAGCTTATGGCATTTGGGGATGTGGTGCAGTTAAACTAGTAGAATAATTCCTCAACTAGTACACAGTGGGTAGGTCTGCACATGCAATTATGGCAGAGCAATAAATTCTGGTGCATATTGTGCCAGGGTTTAGTGTTTCCAGGCACTGCATTTGAGCACACACTTGGAACGACAACACATTGAGCCATGTCAGAGCAACCCTGACTGCAGGGGGCTTAGGGGGTCAGCCTGCCAGCCCAGGGCTTCTCTGACCCAGTTCAATGTGCTGTGGAGGGGCTGGCTGGGGCATGAGGGTGCTCCATTGTGGAGCTAGCTAGCAGGCAATCCCCAAACTGAAGCACCCTCATGCCCCAGCCAGCCCCGTCAGTATTTACATGTGTACAGCTGTGAAGTAAAAATCCCCACAGTAGGATATTACTTGTATTTACAGTTACTGACCTACTGCAGAGTTAGTTTACTCTGTTCTAATAGCATTGCACATGTAGATGCTGAAACATTTACTGCAGAGCTAATTAGTCTACTCCATAGGAAACACATTGTACAGGTATGTCCACTGAGTCTCAAATAGGGGGAACAGGCAGCCAAGCTATGCTGCAGAGCTACAGTTAGCAGCTCTTCTAGCATAGGCAACCCCTCAGCATGCCTTGCAGTTTGACACAGTCCCATTGGTGGGCAAAGCTAGGGTAGGGCTGCAGAGCAGCCCAGGTACAGGCTCCGGGCAGCTGCAGCAGGGTGGGCAGGGGCAAGCACAGACTCAGACTCTCACAGCCCAACTTGTGGATCACTGCCCAGCCCAGAAGGCAAGTCTCAGTCTGTGAAAGGGAAAGGGTGGGAGGGGGAGGAGGAAGGGGCAGATTGAGGCCTCCACAGTGAGGTAGGGAGTGGGGCAGAGGTAGGGACAGGGGCTGGGGTGAACTGGACCCCAGGGCAGGTCATGGGACCATCAGAGCCATGGGTAGCTCCTGCCATTGCATGCACCCTGGGGGAATCACAGGGGGGCACCTGTCCGCTGGATTTGTGCATGGGGCAGAGGTGGGGTGCTGCTGTGTGCTGGGCTCTGTGCCCTGCTGCCTTTACTGCTGCTGCAGGAGCTGCACGATGCCTCCCCTCAGGGTTCAGGCAGTTGCTGGAGCCCCCCGTGCCCCTGGACAAGCTGCCTGGGGCTCCAATCATCCCACAACCTGCCCCAGCCCTGGGGCCCCATTCACCCCAACCCCACTCCCTCCCTCACTGTGGGGGCCTCGATCTGCCCGCCTCTTTGCCCCCCACCCCTTCCCTTCCACGGACTTACTTCCAGGGGGGAGGGGTGTGCACTACTGTGCGCTCAACATGGTATTCAATGAAGGCTTATATTCCACAGATGGACACAAAACTAATTATTGGGAATATCTACTAGGCCTGTGCAAAGTGGCTAGTATTCTCTTCGGATTCGGATTCAGATTCAGATTCGGCTGATCCAGTGGACAGTGATTTGATTCGGTGATTCGAATCACTGTTCTGATTCGATTCAGCTAAATCTCCGAATCAGCCAGACCCATCCCCCGCCCCTCTACTAGCCCAGCAATGGCTGCCCCACCCACCCCAGCTCTCCGCACTTGTTAAAAAAAAAGCCCCGGTGCTCACTAGGTGCTCCCAGGTGGGGGGCAATCCCTGCTGCCCCACGCTGTGTGGGGGCCTCTGCATGAGCCCCCCAACCCCCCTCGGGTGCCCACCTGGGCCAGCTTCAACCCTTTAAGAAAAAAAGCCAAAAATCCTGCAGCCTCACCGCTCCTGCCAGCAGGGGGAGATCCCTGCTGCCCCCCACTGTGTGGTGGGCTCTACAAGGAGGCCGCACCAGGAGAGGTGAGTACTGGGGCTTGTCTCCAGCTTTTTTTTCTTAAAGGGCCGGAGCTGGCCCATGCGGGGCACGAGGAGGGGTCTGGGGGCTCATGCAGAGCCCCCCATGCAGCATGGGGCAGTGAGGGGGCAGTGGGGATCATCCCCACCACCTGGCAGCACTGGGTGAGCACTGGGGCTTTTTTTTAATGCACTGAGCTGAGGCAGGTGAGGCAGCCATGAGGGGGCTGAGGGAGCAGACAGGGGTCGGAGGGCTGGGGGAGCAGGGGGGTCAGGGGGCTGGCAGGGTCCCCCCATGGTCTCCTTCCCCAGCCCCTCTTCCCCCACCCCTAATACTTACCAGCTCGGAGTCAGCTGCAGCTCCCTGCTGCAGCCACTGGGGACTGCCCAAATCATCAAAGCTCTCCAAATCTTTTCTGAAGATTTGGAGAGCTTTGAATCGATTTGAACCTTTAAATTGGTCCCCTGATTCGATTCAGATTCAGAGATTCAGCCACCAAATCAGACCAAATCTCCTCCAAATCGAATCACCACCCAAAGCTTTACACAGCCGTTATATCTACACTGCCTCTGTGGTGAGTCCAAGAGACCCACTCTCTTCTTCTCCAGGAGAGCCAAATCCTGGAAATGACACTACATAGCTGTTTAAAGGGGCGCTATAACCTGGGTCACGCTCCACCTCCGATGTGCTTATTCCTACATGCTCAGGACCACTCTGAAACAGCTACCTAACTTCCCAACTTTGGTACACATGAACTGGGAGCAAGTGGGCTGGGTAAGTTTACTAGCAACATTACCAGGCTTATTACGGTCCAGTCTCTCTCTAGATATGTCTAAGCCCTTCTTTCTGTTCCCCAGTGTTAACTAGGATCTAGTGTTAAACTTTTAAATCTGTCCATTGGTCTTCTACATGTTAATCCTTTTCCAATTATGTTACAACTCTCCAAAGATCCCTCAAATAATATTTAAAAAGTTGAAACTTCTTTAAGTACCCCCAGGTATTCCTATTATGTGGCAGCAGGCTGAAATCCCTGGCTGAACATAATATTCTCACAGAGAAGTAAGGCTGGAAGGGACACCATGAGATCATCTAGTCCAACCAGGGATTGAACCTGCAACCTTCAATTGCCAAAATCTTAAATCTTACTCAGTGCATTTTAGATAGCTGATGTTCCCAAAACCAGACAGGTGGAATTGTGTGCATGCAATTTCAGTGCATCTGTAAGTTCGAGCAACATATGTGCACATGCAAATACTGCACTTTGCAAGAACAGGTAAAGAAGTGGCATGGAAAAGTGTTTATATTTGCACTTGACATTTTACAGGTAAATTTTGCCTGACTTCAAGGCAAGTGCACAAGGAAGAGGGTGAGCTAAGGAATATTGCCTTTGCTAGGGCCCTTTTTTGATCAGGTACAACTCCGTTGTCTCTGAACCCCCCCTGTGCACAATCATCCAGTGTGGGAGGTGAGAGGTGAGAGATGGAAAAAAGGTAGGAGCATGGCCTCACTTTCCTGACTCCTCAGACCCACAGAGATTCCCAGATGCTTCGTGAATGGCACCTTCCCATTGCACTGATGAGATGGATGAGAAAGGGCTTCTGACGCACAACATGTACCCAGTACTCCTTTTTCACCTGCAGGAACAATATGCATCTCCTCATCACCCCCAAAGTGAGACAGACTGCAAATAAGTTGGGGTTTTTTCAGTATTTAAGTGTTCTTCATTTTGTAAACAAATCTGCACAGTCAATCATTGTATTTGCTGTGGGACCTGAATCCTAGTTCACTTGTAGATAAGTTGTTTGTGCATCACAGTAGTGTAACAGAGTGGATGTCCAGGGCAGCAGCTCCAGATGCTACCTTGGGGGGGGGCAGGGATATCTGCCCTATATGCTGCCACTGCCCAAGGTGTAGAGCTATCCCAATCCATCTGTAGATGCATCTACACATGCAATTACCCCAATGCAATAAACTCTGGCTCAGTTTGCACCTGAGTCAGCTGCTCCCAGAATTGCAGCAAGCCAGGACAGAACAGCACCAGGCTGGCAAGGAGCCCAGTGGGTCAGCCCCAGAATCCAGGTGGCAGTCTCAGGTGGAGGAAGTGGGATATGAGGGTGCTACAGTGTGGGGCTAGCCAGACAATACTATCCTACAGAATTAATTTACTGTGCCCTAATATGGATGCACGTGTAGGTGGTGATGCTTTACTGTGGAGCTAATTAGTCAAGCACACATGTAGATGTACCCAGTGTCTATAATACAGCCTCCATGCCATGAAATATCCTCCACATACCCACCCCCTTGCTCACTCCCATTACACACACACACAGAGCAAGGCACAGAAATGAGGCAACAGAGCCCCCTAAGTATGTTCAAGACAGAGGGGTAGCTCCAAACACATGCTTGGGACTGCTCAAGGGTAGTTCCATTGCCTCACAAGTAGGAGCTGGTGTTTGGAAAGCAAGAACAATTACTCAAAGACAGCACATGGGCAGTACAGACACATTAACACACAACACCACTTTTGGCAGAGTTGCTATTTTTCCAGAGATGATGGATTCCAAGTAAGTATTTCTATATGGAGTAACATAGCCATAGGTGGGTGAGTGGGGCACAAGCCCTGGCTGCTGCCTAAGATTGAAGGAGGCACCAGAATGGAGCTATGGAGGCTCCTTACCCTCCCTTCCTCCATCCCTTCATCCCCCTGCACCTTCCCTGAAGCACCTCTGGCAATGTGAGGGCAAAGAAGCAATGGTGGTGTATGCTGCAGCCGAGGGAACCCGAAGTTCACTGATGCTGAGGGAGACATCACTTCCTTTATTTGCTGCCCAAAACTGGTGATTTTTTTGCCTTCGCTATTTCTGTGCCCCCCCCCCCCCCCCCCCCCCCCGACTTGCTTGGGTGA
>NW_005842002.1:2908586-2911591 GCF_000455745.1 Alligator sinensis
CAGTGCTACTGTAGGGAAGGTGTGGGGTGAGGGGAAGGGATGGGAATGCAATATGGTCCAGTTATGCTTCTGAATACATGTGTTGCACCCCAAAGAGCAAAATAGCTAAGCAGCTCACAAGCGTCCATAAATCAGAGTATGCTATTGTGTCTTATCTTCCCTATGAAAAATTTGGGAGGCAATTGCCTTTTTCTTCCGTATACCTCAACTGTTCACAGGAAATCATTCTTTGAAAATATCTGTCTTGATTGCACAGTCTTCCACAAAGAAATTTTAGAGAGATTTGTATGCATGTCATATCACTTGTCTGGGTGCTGTCATGGCTGTCAGCTTTTCTCAGTGTTGCATACATAGTTGAAGGGATTCTACAGAGATCTGACATACACACTTGGGTGTCATCACACAGTTCCTAACACTGACTTGTGTACAGAGCAGCTTGGGAATTTTTTGATTAAATGTTTTTCATCCTGAACTAAAACTTAATGGGAATTTATCTGTTTAAATACATGTGTGTGTGTGCACCCCCCCACCACACACACACACACACACCGTGCCATCAGCAATTTTCTCAGATCCTAGATGAAATTTCTGGTCAAAGGGAAAGAAATAGCTCTATCAGAACAGCAAATAGCTAGATGATTAGGGTATTCACCTGGGATTAGGGAGCCCCATGCTGAAGTTCCTGGTCCAATGAATATTTATTTACACAAGTAGAACAGCCCCAACAGGAAAAATTGTGAGCCATTCACCCAAACATACCAATAATTTAGTTGGTAGGACACTCAGATGCAAAGAGAAAAAAATGACAGAGCTGGGAACTTAATCTGATCCTCTCCCATTTCCAGTGAGCCTGAAGGTTATTTTTGGAGAGAGGTGGAAAGCCAGAAGTATGCCAGCTCACTCTTTGGCAGGTACAAAATAAAAATGAAAGATCAGTCCAAATATGGAATTAAAAAAATATTGAAATCTCAAAAAGTTTCATAAGACAAAGAAACCATTTCCCATCCAGTTCTATTAAATTTGACAAACATATTACCTCTGAATTATTTCAAATCTATAAAGTGATGCTGAAATTTTGTGTCTCTTTGTGATACAGAAGCAAAGCAATGGTCAGTCTCACAAAGTAATTTTTTTCATGGAATATGTTCTGTTTCTCTAGTTACTAGCATCTAGTAGCCTTTATGAAACAGTCCATAGTAGACCTCTAAGCACAAACAATAAAAACAAGGATGTTACTTACGGATTAAAGACCCAAGTCTGAAAACATTAATACATATTCTCTACTTCAGGAGTGTAGGCTGTAGCCATGTTGGTCTAAGGACATAGGCAGACAAGGTTCTTTGGGTGAATCTGATATCTTTTATTAGACCAACTAAATAGTTGGAGAACAATATTTAAGCAAGCTTTCGGGTTCAAAAACCCTTCATCAGGCTAAGGAAGTTTCAGCAGTTGGTGTGTGCTCTTCCTGGATGGAATGAAAAGTAAAGAAGCCAGAGGCTGGGCTGCAAACACTCTCTCTCCAATCTCCAATCTCTCAGTTCTGATCCTCAAAGGCAACTTACAAAACACTTCCCAGAGACAAGCCTATGAACTCCACTTCATCAACCTCCTAGATACCAAAAATCATGTACTAAATCTAGACATTGGATTTATGACACATTATAACCTGCCTGACAGCTGACTTCCCAGGTACTTCTCCACTATTCATCCCCCTTCTCTTCCTCCCACCCAGCCTGTCTCTCACCCATTGACACCTCATTCTACATTTTCACTGACTGCCTGTCTTGTATGCATACCAGCCCAGCCTCTGGCTTCTTTACTTTTCATTCTATCCAGGAAGAGCACACACCAACTGCTGAAACTTCCTTAGCCTGACGAAGGGTTTTTGAACCCAAAAGCTTGCTTAATAATTGTTTTCCAACTATTTAAGTTGGTCTAATAAAAGATATCAGATTCACCCAAAGAACCTTATCTTCTCTACTTCACACACTCAAGTACTCCAGTTATGTATTTCATTTCAGTGTCACTACCACAAGAGGAGTTATACATATGCTTAAAAGATCTCAAGATTGAGAACAGTTCATCAAAAAAAAAAAAAAAAACCCTTCCAAAAATAATTCAACCTCAGTCACCAACTCTCAGACAAGCACAAGTTACAAAATTATTCTTGCATCTTTCCTAGAAAATTCATAATAAAGAAAGAACTCTAGGGCCAAGTACCTTCCACTGAAAAAGGCCAACCACTAGCCTGTAAAGTTCCAGCCTTAGGGGGGACTTAAGCAAAGAGTGTCCCTCAACATAGAGATGGTGCATAGGAAGGGAACTGGTGGCATAAAAACCAACCAGACAAGGCTTGTTAGTTACAAGTCAACATTTTGAATTGCATCCAGAAAGAGCACATGAATTCTTAGTGGAAAATTGGGAATAACTCTACCTATACACAACCCCAACTTTTTTTGGTTCTGCTCATCTGGGAGCCTGTCTTTCCAGAACAAAAAGCTTTATTGCTGTTTTCTAGGGCTGTTTGAAACAGCAGTTTTTCATTTTGACTTCCACTTCACTGTTTCAAAAGGACAGCGTTTCATTTCATCATTTCGTTTTGAAGCACTGTTCAGTTTTGTTTCATCAAAGGATGGCATCCCAAGTTAAGGATAGCAAAAACTTGTTTTTTAGATATATAGGGAGTAAAAGGAAGGCCCAGGGTAGAATAGGACCTCTACTAAATGGGCATAAGCAACTGGTGATGGACAGGGGGGACAAGGCCAAACTCCTCAATGAGTTCTTTGCCTCAGTTTTCCTAAGCGAGGGGCAAGACAAGGCTCTCACTGGGATTGTAGAGAGGCAGCAGCAAGGTGCCAGACTACCAAGCATAGACCCTGAGATGGTGCAGAGTCACTTAGGGGAACTGGATGCGTTTAAGTCGGCACGCCCGAATGAGCTCCATCCGAGGGTACTGAAGGCACTGGCCAACATCATTGCACAGCCACTGGCAGGAATATTTGAAC
>NW_005842002.1:2911757-2947416 GCF_000455745.1 Alligator sinensis
GTCATATACTTAGACTTCAGGAAGGCCTTCGATATGGTATCCCACCCCAAACTGGTGAACAAGTTAAGAGGCTGTGCCTTGGATGACTACACAGTCCGGTGGGTGGTGAATTGCCTAGAGGGTCACACCCAGAGAGTCGTGGTGGATGGGTCGGTTTCGATCTGGAAGGGTGTGGGCAGTGGGGTCCCGCAGGGCTCAGTTCTTGGACCGATACTCTTCAATGTCTTCATCAGCGACTTGGACGAGGGAGTGAAGTGTACTCTGTCCAAGTTTGCGGATGATACAAAACTATGGGGAGAAGTGGACAAGCCGGAGGGCAGGGAACAACTACAAGCAGACCTGGACAGGTTGGACATATGGGCAGAAAACAACAGAATGCAATTCAACAAGGAGAAGTGCAAAGTGTTGCACCTAGGGAGGAAAAATGTCCAGCATACCTACTGCCTAGGAAATGACCTGCTTGGAGGCACAGAAGCGGAAAGGGATCTTGGAGTCCTAGTGGACTCCAAGATGAACATGAGTCGTCAGTGTGATGAAGATATCAGAAAAGCTAATGGCACTTTATCGTGCATCAGCAGATGCATGACGAACAGAACCAAAGAGGTGATAATTTCCCTGTATCGGGCGCTGGTCAGACCGCAGTTGGAGTACTGCGTGCAATTTTGGGCACCGCACTTCAAGAGGGATGTAGATAACCTGGAGAGGGTCCAGAGAAGGGCCACTCGTATGGTTAAGGGCTTGCAGGCCAAACCCTATGAGGAGACACTAGGGCATCTGGACCTCTTCAGCCTCCGCAAGAGAAGGTTGAGAGGCAACCTTGTGGCTGCCTATAAGTTCATCACGGGGGCACAGAAGGGAATTGGTGAGGCTTTACTCACCAAGGCGCCCCTGGGGGTTACAAGAAATAATGGCCATAAGCTAGCATTATGTAATTAGCACTTTTCAAAAACACAAGAACTCCAAGAATTTCTGCATTGATGGACTCAGAGTTCATTGATTCTCTGGCCATTCAGAAAAATAAACATGGGAAATGAAAGCAATAAGTAATTTCAATACAAATCAGTCTAAGATTGTAAGCAGAGCGACAGAAATGAGTTTTTCTGAGGCACTTGTGGCTTGAGTAGGGGCTACAAATAAGCTTAATAGATATCATGCTATGCATAGGTCTATATAAAAAACAGCAGTATAGAGAATGTGAGAATTGGAGACTAGAAAATAAGAGGATCTAAAACTGAATAAATTTTAACTTAAAAAAATGTTATTTAAAATATTGATATTTCCAGTTTCAATTAGTTGCATTTTCATTTTATATTTGATATCATTAATTTTGAAGGAATCTTCTGCAAGTACAGTCTATAAATATGTCCTGACAACATGCATTAATTTTCTGTGTGCTTCAGGAAGTTCTCCTCCAGGCATGAGCAGCACCAATCCTCCAAGGCAGCAAATTCTGTCAGCCATTGTGCTGAATTCATCACCAGCTGTAAGCAAGTTGTAATTCAATTCATATCAATGGTCAATCCACACACATCTGTCAGTAAACGTATCACCCTTCCCTTCACATCAACATCCACCTCATCATTACCTCCTATCCCTCAATACAAACCCCTCTCCCCCCCTTTTCAGGAGCACCCCATCATAAATCTCGTACCCAGTTCCAGTAGTGCTCTACCTTTTGGCTCCCCCACCTGTATGAATGGCATAGGGTCAGTTCATAGCTGGAACTGGGCCCCGCACTGCCCCCCAATTAGGCCAGGACAGAGCCCCATACTGCATGCCCAACTTAGCGTGCAGGGCCACAGCCCATAGAGGTCCCCAGAAATCTGGGGGCTGGAGCTTGAGTACCCCTGCTCTATAACATAATTTTCACATAGCCCCACTTTCAAAATAATAATCCACAGAAATTCAATTCACTGCTAAAGTAGAGATCTTTGGATCAATATTCACTTCAGTTATGATTCAAAAATTGAGACTTATCCTATTCCCTTCTAGTCAGTTGTGAAGGACCCCTCCCCATGGCATTGGAAGTGGAGCACTTCTGAAGGTGAGGTATGATTTAGACTAGACGAGACCATGAGGAAGATGTAGAGGCAGAAAGGATTTGGAGTGAGGTCAGCAAATATGCCACAGAGGAAAATATATAAAGTAGAGGTGGGCAAAAGTGTTGCTGGCCAAACCACAACAGAATTTGCTTGTTTTGGTGTTTTGGGGGTTATTGGGTTGTTTTGGATTTTTTGTTTGTTTTGGGAGGGAAGTGGGGGAGGGTGTTAAATTTTCAGATGAGCCATAGAAGCAAGAAATAAATTATCTGTAAAGCTCATAACTCTGCAGTCCTTTCCACAGCCACACACTTCCCTAAGTTGCTCTAGTAAAAAGCCACAAAACTATTCTACTGTCATTCTTTTCTTGACCATTTCTTCCTTCACCAAGAAGTGATTAAAGCTTGCATTTAATTTATTCTTGATAAAGTATATTTCTATTTTTATAGTGAGTGGTACCAAAATGCTGAGTGGTCCAGTTTTAAATACATTTGCTTTTAACATTTATTTTTAACAAAGTTTCACATTTGGTAGAATAAGGATTTTAAAAACAGTAAGTAGTGAGCATACAGCAAGTTAAAAAAAAAGTAGATTCATTACCTGCATGCTTGAAATAGGAAAGCTGGTTAGTAATTACCAGGAATGCAGTAATTGCAATTAACTGTGCAGCACTCCATGGGGCGACTATGTGAATCAAGCCAAATAAGGCATTCATTTAGTGAGATTTTTAAAGCAACCTCTGCATCATGTGTTGCACTGACCCTCATTATGCAATCAGATTGTTCTGGATTTTTATTGCTACACTCATCTTCCTTCTCCCAGCCACTCCTTAGTGTGTTATTCTTTGTGTCTATCACTTTTTTTACTCAGAAATTTGTAGCAAAATTACTAGGTCTAGATCAATGGTGCTTAACCTCTGCTCTGCAGGCCAGATCCAGACCATACAGCTGTGGTCAGACTGGTGCATGCTGGTGAGCTGGATCACACTTATGGACCAACCTTATAAAGGATCTGGCCTGTGGGGATAGAAGGTTGGGCACCACTGGTTTAAAGGGATAACACTGAAGACAGGCCATCCCCCAAAAGCAGCCCCAGTCCCCCAAAAGCTGGAGCGTCGTAATTACCATGCTCCAGCAGACCCCAGTGTCACACGTATCAGTGTCCCCATGCTGGAAAATGCTGGCAGGAACACTTTAGCTAAAGCTTGTTTGATGAGTACCCCGCTGCCATTTTTCAGCATGGGGACACTGATACACATGATGCTCCAGGCACTTTAATTAGAGCGGCTCCTCTAGCCATTCTAATTAAAGCACCCTCTCCCCCCGACCCCCGTCCTCAGAACCCCCCCCCCCCCCCCCCCCCAGCACATGTATAAATGCCACAAGAGAGGCATTTATTTAAATTGAAACAGTCATTGTAACTGATGCTAATATATGTCAGTTGAACCTGGATAAAACAATGGCACCACAGAAAATCTCAAGAAACCTTATATAGCACAATTGTTAAACCTGTCTTTTTATACTAATATGCACTCTGGACACTAACAAAGGCAAATGGAGAAAGGCTGCAAGTGTTTGAAATCAAAGTGCTAAGGAAAATATTTGGCACAGTACAAGAAAACAGGATGGAGGATTCTTGTGCAAAATAAGAGCACAGAAAATGAAATGGCAGGGTATATCACAAGAAATAACAAGAGAAGTCATGAAAGGCAGATTTTGGAAGCAGAGGCAGAAGCTATCAAACCCCAAGGTAGACCAAAGTAATGATACAAAATGACCTTGATCAAATAGGCAAAGTTGCAACAAGGTGGAAGAGATTGTGCAAGATAGGAGAAGAGGAAGGTGGTAGTTAAGGTGATTATAGGCCCTTGAGATCTGTAAGAGCAGAAAAAGAGAGAGGAGATTCTATAGCCACATCACAGAAGGCAAGATGTGGAGGGCTGTGGCCAGGTTGCTTCAGCGTTTTAGTGCTTCTAGATTAGCAATCAGAATTTGGAAATTACCAGCTGCTAGCTTGTAAATCTAACTTCCCTTAAACCTAAACTGTCTTGAGATGGTCACAAAGGTATAAAAAGCAGGAGCAGAGATCATTCTATATTAGCTCAGTAAGGCCTTAAATTAGGTTGCTATGTTATGGCACCATACTAGTGACCGGTTGACAAGAAAACTTTAACTGATTACTTGGAACAGGGATCCAAAGGGCTAGAATACAGACTGAACAACAGAAAAGATCCCCGCCCCCCACCCCCACACACATAGGATTAAAGACTATTTATTAGAAAGAAATTCTAATCGGTTTCATAGTTGTTTGTGAGTTCAGTGGAAGATGCACACATGCACCGGAAACTCAGAATTTTGCAAAAGCATAACCCGTATACATAAGCCTAAATGGCCTGGGTCCTTCATACCTAAGCGACTACCTCTTCCCTTATGTTTCTTCACAATGTCTAAGATCAGACGAGAGCAACTTCCAGCAAGTTTACTCAGGGAAAACACTTAGGAGGTCATTCTCAGTAGTTGTTCCTTAGCTTTGGAACTCCCTTCCCCTTGAGACCCGTCAGAGTCCAAGCCTGGTCATCTAGTGAAAAGAGTTAAATTCTGGGAGTATTGTCTGGGTCACTGCTCAATCATTTACAACTATATTTTAATACTTTAATACATTATAAGTTATCTTGTTTTTAGTGTAAGCCACCCTGAACCTTTTCTGGGGGATGAAGATGTATTAAATAAATAAATAAATAAAATCTCCAGAGGATATTCTTAGGACTTGCAAATTGATGCAGTTCTAGTGGTCACTGGATACGGAAATTATAGAAGACTTTCAAATCTCTGAGAGCTACAGAGTCTTTCCAGATGTGCCAAATTGTCCCAAAAGTTCACATTATACAAAATCTGACATTCATGGCCTCAAAGAGGACAACCACCAGAACTCAAGATTTCTGGTCTGGTCTCATCATTCTTGACAGGTCTTTTTATTTAGAAAGGAAAATACTAAATTTCTTAAACTGAAAGCAACAACAGCATTAATGATGCCATTAAAATACAGTTTTCTTCATTATGGTTCTCCTGTTCCACTTTTGCCTTTTTTGGCTTCCCAGACTTATGACAATACTTGATTTATATTCAAATATCACTGCAAATATCAAACAGATTAAGAAAGCAAATGTCAAACAAATTCCAACTATTTCATTTTACTATTTCATGCCAAATGATGTTTTTTATTTTTCAACTTAAAATTAATTTTAAGGAAAATCAGGATACAGTTGTGGCATTCAAAATGAAATATTTCATTTGCAGGTCAAATTGAAGAATTTTGGTTGACCAAAACATTTTTTCTTCAACATTTCAAAGTTGCCAGTTCATTAAGAAGCCAGTTATTCACTTAGAAATCCCAATGAAGTTGTCAAGTGATTGTTATTCCTTCTTACCATAAAGCACCCTTGTGCTAGCAGGACATCAGGCTAACAGTTGCCCTAAAGGTAACCTTCCATTAAAATGTAAGCAACTAAATTAAGGAACTAACTAAAATAAATGTGGCAATAATAACCAAACATACAAATGTCAGGCAGATAGATATACTACTGATTCATACTCTGTATCAATACACTGCAAACAGCTTTTGGCCCTACTTACTTAGAAGACAACACGGATGGATGTAGATTCCAATAAAACAAAAGGACAGCTGTATCAAAATGGGAGGGAAATCTGCCTGGGAACCAAATGAAGAGCTTAGAAGGAAGATATTAATTAGTCCAGTGAAAGGGCAAGATGTGTACACAGTGGGCGCTTCTACACAGACATTTACTGCGAAGCTGCCTAATTAGCTCCACACTAAAGTCTCTGTGTCTAACATGTGAGGCCTTATGAGGTTGCAGTAAACTAAAAATCCACCATAGGACAGTACTTGTAAATACAAGTACTATCTTGTACAAATACAAAGTATTATCTTACTGCAGAGTTCCTTACTGTGTAGCAATGCACGTATAGATGCCGACAGGGCTTACTGAGGCATGAGGGTGCTTCAGTGTGAGTGACTGTCTGCCAGCTAGTCCCATACTGAAGCACCCTCATGCTCCAGCCAGCCCCTCCACGGCACACTGAGCAGGATCAGAGCAGCCCCAGGCTGGCAGACTGTCCCCCAGGTCCCGTGCCAGCTGAGGCTGCACTACCCCGATTCAATGTGCTGTGGTCCTGGGTGCACATGTTAACAAAGTGCCCAAGACCAATAAACTCTTTTCACAATATGCACCAGAGTTTATTTCTTCAAATTAATTGCACATGTAGACACACCTGTAAAACTAAACAAAACTATGGACCACGCAATAACAACTGAATCCTTGACAGGGATTACAGAATATACTTTCCAAGAGGCTTACGATCATTTATTTATTAGCTTTGTAAAGCAATTGATGTTGGAATAAATATGAATCATGGCTCAAAGATATAATCATACGTTGCAAACAGCAGGAGAAGATGGAAACCCCAAATGAGGAAGAAAACATGAATAGACGGGGCAAATCCAGGGCAGATTAATGAACGGGCCCACAGAGACCAGACCCAGGGCCCCCTTGAAGCAGAGGGCCCTACCAGTTTGGAAACCACCACTGCTACTGTTTTTCTGCAGGCACAGCTCAGTCAAAGCAGGCAGCACTCTGTTGGCTGCCAGGGGACCTGTGCCATCATTGCCAGAGAGAGAGGGGTGCAATGCCAGTCAAATCTGAGAAAGGAGACACACAGCAATATTCTTGGTACTGACCAGCCTCCTCTCTCCAGCAGCTACTACAGTGAGTGATTCAGAGGTTTTGCGGGGCAGGAGGAAGGAGGAGTGTTGTACAAACCCCTAACAGGAAAGGGTACCACAGCCAGAGGGAAGGAGAAAAAGAGGCAGCTGGACAAGGTGGCCCTGCTCTTCCTTCAGCTGCCAGGACTGTGTGGAGTGGACACTGAGCAGCTCACACCACTGCCAAGACCACTGGTGGGGTGTGGGAAAGGAGGGGCTGTTAGCAGGTCCTACAAGAGAGAATAATGGGAGTAAAATTGTACTTACTAGACTCCCAAGCTCAGAAGTATGATCATTCTTTCTTAATTTACAGTAAACCAGACATTTAAAATATAATGAATGCAGCCTGTTCATGTATTTATGCCTTTTTCATATTTTGTTGCATAGTTAAATATGGGCCATTTGCTATCATGGCTGGTAGTCAAGGCAATGATCTTCAGGCCTCATGTTCTCTGGGCTCAGGAGCCCAAGAACCCTTTATCTGTCCGTGAGACAAGTGATGGGAAAAAGTAAGAATTTCTGTTTGACTTGCATCATTTTATGCAGACTATATTATAGGCAACCTTAAAGGCAGGATGGCTTTGTGTGAAAGTAAGAAGGAAGGGGTAATAAATAGCCTCTTTAAGGCGTTCTGCCTTCTTTTGAGTTTGCAGAAATAGATAGCTGAGGGCCAATGGACAGACCAGTGCATACCAAGAAGAGGAAAAAGGAATACAGTGGACTCTGTTTCAGTGCAGAGCCTTAGGACCCAGAGTATGCACTTATCTGTACTTAATGTAAATGTAAATTCTGCGCACTTATCTGGTCTGTCTATAAACAAAGCATGCTGTATATAAGCCCAGTCTACCAGGCTGAGCCCTCTTTCCCCCCAGGTAAATAACCCTTTGCCAGGATCAGCAGAGGAGCAGATTTTGTTGTCTATTGTGGGCCACTGTGCTAAATTCATTTACTGGAATATTGTGCTAGAGCATTTTCCATAACCACAACATTGGTCGGTGTAGCCAGGCGCTAGGGTGCCTGCTACTAGAAGTGCAGGGATAACCCTTCAGGTGCCAGCTGCTGAGGCAACCAAAGGGAGCTAATGGCTTACACCTGCCTAGCCAGCTGAAGAAAGGGGCAGGGCCTGGCCCCTATATAAAGCACAGGCAGGAGGCCAGAGGCAGGTCCCCTACCAACAGCTAAGGATGAAGGAGTTCCCCGCCGGCGAGGGCGAGGGCGAGGGCGAGGGCGAGGGCGAGGGCGAGGGCGAGGGCGAGGGCGAGGGCGAGGGCCTGGGCCTGGGCCTGAATGTCAGAGCAGCATTGGTCACTGCAGTAGGAGAGAAAACCCGGTAGGCCTGAGCCTAGTTATAGCTAGTGGCTTATGTTTAAGTTGCTGCCAAAGAGGCTAGTGTTTATGTTGCGGTTTATGTTTGCTATTGTAACACTGGTGGTTTGGGTGAGGCTATAAGGGGATGGAGGAGGCCTCATAGGGGGCTCACGGCAGAGTGAGGACCCTAGCCCCAGTGTGGGCGTAGAGAGCCCCAGGAGAGGGGCAACATTATTGAGCGGAGAAGGGCCCCTGTGAGAAGGGCGGTGTACGGAGAAGGGCCCAAGTGTCAGAGGGGTGTAGGCCAAGACAGTGTTGTACACGCATAGGCTGGAAGGCTTGGGTACACAGAACAGTAAAAGCAGCAGAACTGTAGCCAAGCAAAAGAAAGGTAACCTCCCTATAAAAAACTCATATACCATCAAAGTCGTGGCGGGCGAGAATAGGAGAGTGCAAGTCCAAAGCTTGGCACAGTAAAGGAGGCAACAGGGGAGAGCACAGTGACCCTGACATCGCTCCTGCCACAGTCAGGATGTCAATTGTGCTGTTGGGTTTTGCTGCTGTTTGTTTTTGTTTGCTTTCTCCATTGCAGGTTACTAAGTTAAGTTCAAGTTGCTGCAGTGTAGCAGGTCACAGGTGTCCAGCACAAATACTCATTCAATAGGGGAGCTAGTTTCCTAGTAAACCAGAGTTTGAAGTGAGGCCAGGCAAAGGCTGTGACAGCCTACAGGTTTTATTGTGATCTTTCTGTTTCAATGTGTTCATGCTGTTACAATGTTGTATGCCTCAGTTTACCTGTAAAGTTCATGCATGGGGGGAAAAAAGAGTTAATAAGGTCTCTACTATTAAGAGAGCAGCCTACATGTAGACAAGATGGACCTCTAGCATTAACAGAGGCTTGAACAGCTTTCTTGCCACATCAACAAAGGTGGGATGACAAACAACACCCAAGAAGCTTCAGAAAAGCTGAAGATGATAAGCATGACCATAGGTATGGAAAGGTGAACAAGCAAAGTGTCTGAGGAAAGAGCCTGGGGAAGCAGCTGTGGGGATTGTGGTTAAGCAGACTGGAAAGGGAATAGCTAAATAACTTGGGGATGCTCGGGCAGTGCAAGCTGAACTGGAGACAGAAGGACTGCTTAATCCTTTGGAGGGGACAGAGTCTTACTGTTCTATAATCTGCCCCAATTAATGGTTGTATTACAGAACAGGTATCTGTTTTGCTGCTTAGAACTTCAGATTGCATTTGTTCTCCCTAACAAGAGAGAACAAAACAAGATAGAGGGTCCAAGGGATGGACCTCATCTGGCGTACACTGCGATCGCTCCAATGAAGCTATAGAAGTCACGAAAGCTATAAGAAATTACCAGCTAAAGACTTAAAGTCTATAAAATAAGTAGATGAAGACTACACATGAGGACCAACTTAAATGTTAAGTATGAAACTATGCACAGATCTTGTTTTTACAATTATCCCAGTTACACAAATTAGGTAGATATGTAACGTATTACCAAATTCACCTGAATCCGAGACAAAGTTTCTTTCCCCCATTTAACATGGGGGGGGAATCCCCATCTTGGATTCAAGTATAAGGTAGTGGAGGAAGAAGGCATGGGGTAGGCAGCTGCTACATCTCTGGCCCTAACCAGGATTTAGGGTCAGAGTCAGAGCCACAGCTGCATCCTGCCCCTGCCACCCCATCACCTCTGCTCCCAAGGTGTGGAGGGGCAAGGGTCAGGCTGCTTGGCTCCTGTACCACCTGCCCCACCTGCCCTGTTACAGTGGTGCAGGGGACAAATTTAAAATGACCTCAAGTAATTATAATTTTCCATGTATAGAATCTAATTTTTTTAAAATGTTTATGCATAGAATATAACTATTGGGGAGTCATCTTAAATTCATGGTCATCTTGGATTTGGATAAATACAGTATGCGAGCCAGGTGTGCAACTTGTGTGCTTGAGTTATTTGAAAACCTTAAGAAAGTAACAAATTTTGCTACTGTTAATATCGGGAGGGTAACTGAATCAACATGACTTCTAAATAGAAGTTAATAATGGACAATACCTGCTGGAAGATTCATTTGGATGTGAAAAGAAAGGCTTCTAAAGCTTTCAGTGATCTTTTAGCAGCTGGGTTATGAATGATCATTAGATCAGGCTCATTCATTGATTAGCAAAATGTGAAAGCATAATAAGATAAATTTTCTCTCTAAAGTCTTAACTCAATTACTCAGAGATGTGTGGACCCAAGAACTCTGAAGAACTAGTTACCTGTCATCTTTCTTTGAGCCACAAAGAAAATATGACAAAGGCAAAAAACTAAGACAGATAATTAAAACATTGCTCCTACAATGTCAGATGCATGATTTCAAGCCTTGATACATACTTGTACAGAAAACTGTCCTCACTCAACCCAGCTGTGATGAGTAGCCAGCCATTTGGTTTGGAGAGTCAAGGGCAGCCAGATGTGACTATAGTGCTATCACCCTAGTATTTGTCACTGGTTACTAAAACAGGGCTGCTTTAACTGTGTTGGCTCAATGGAACATGTAGACATAGGGAGGGTTTTGTAAAAAATGCAATATCATGCATTAACAAGATACTGCACAAAGAAGTAGTGTCTGAGACGTGTAGATATCGGAGCAAAGGAAAATGATATATTAAGATCAATATGTTAGCTGGAGTGACCCAGCAAGGGTTTCTCTTCTGTTTTCCAGAAGAAATATTTGTCGGGAAAGACTGACAAAAAAAACAAGAGTATCATAAGATGTCCTGTAATGATGAGGGCATTCATACTTGAATGTCCTATGAACTACTGATTGTCCATTCCACTGCATACATTTTGTGTTAGTGTAACTCCATGGATGTCATTACCATAAATGCAATGCAAGGCAGTAAATACTCAGATCCAGCATTTCCTGTGTGAGGCCACAAGTGTTAGTTGTTCATTTCTACAATACATGTTCTACTGAACAATGTTTTCATCTGTTGTGACTACAGTAACGCCTAGAAGGCCTTAGTAAGGAACCAGAGAGACCCATTATGCAAGGTATGAAAAAGATTTTAGGCAAAAAAGGAAAACAGACCCTGCTTCAAGGACCACTGAGGCATAATAGGGAACAAGACATACAGAAGAGAATAAAGAGGAGAGAGAAGAAGAATGAAGTAATAGTAAAAACCTTGACTAATTCACAGTAAGCAATGGTCATAACTCATTGCCTGTCTAGGTTGGGAAGCTAAACAGGTGACCTTAAAAGAAAAAAACATACTGCAGTATTATTCATTTTAGACCACAAGAACTTTGCATATTGCTACATCTGTTAGATTTATTATTGTTCAAGAATTACACCATCTCTTTAAATAACTGACAACTACTTTCCTTGTTAGACTCTGATTGTCAGCCAACTGTCCTCCTTCAGTCTTCATTTGGAAACATGTTGCTCCACATCCTAACTTATGCCCTCAGTTCCAACCTACCTTCTATTACAAGACACTACAATACACCCTCGTTAGCATCAGTTTGTACTTCTCAATGAAAAGCATGAGAGTCAGATATTTATATCAAAACTAAAACAAATGATTGGCTTTGTGATGAACCAACTATATATGATGGAACCAGTTTAAGAAATGTTCAGGGCTTCTGTTTTCCCAGCTAGACACATTGGATCATACATTTCCCAGCAATATTTTAGGCATTGAGCTACTGTTCACTGCACCACAGTGTATGTCATTTTATAGTGTACTGAGAAACATATTCATGACAAATGAGGGGGGGAAAGGCCTCACCTATTTGCAAGAATATGAACAGAATGAAGAGAAATCCAGAGTTGTATTAGCAGTGTTATGTAAGAACTTTTCTTTTGACTAGATAACTGCATCTAAAATATTAAAGTCAGATTATAAAAAATCTATTATTTCTAGTGTAAAATCAGATCACATCTTTGAAACTATCTAGAAAAACTGTTAAACCCAAATTAATCCTTTATATGCATCTTAGTGGTTAATTACAATTGCATATATTTAACTACTTAACATACATTTTTATCCTGAAATCCTATGCTCTGCTAACATATACTAATTGCTATTGTAATCCTTTAAGATACAAACTTTTTAAGGTTCAGTAAATCCTAAATTCACGTATAGGATTAAATGTACGAAGGTAGAGAATAAATTAAACTAAAACTCAAACCTGCAGAAACTCCACTAATGCAATCAACTGGTTTCTGCAAAGATCTGCAACAACTACAAGTTACCCTCACTTTATGCGAGTTCTATATGTGTGAATTCACTCTTATACAATAACCCTTTTTATACCAAAAATTTGTTACATGCAAGGTTAAATTCACTGTGATGTGATTGGTGTGGTGGAAGCCTGCAGTCAGCTGCTTTGTGCACTGCATTGTAGAAGTGACACACTCCAAAATGTAGCCTCCTGTATGGATCTGTGCTCCTCGCTCATTGTCTGCGACGTTTCTATAGTTCTCATCCCCATTATGGTAACATTTACCATCACCCTGTGCTTGTGTGTACTGTTTACTGTTGGTGAGTACCAAAATTGTTTTGTAAAAATCATAAAGGGTCTGGGGGTCAGTACAGTCAAGGTCTTGAAACATATCCCTATTTGTTGCATTGTAAAGTGGGTTCCCTTTGTGCAAATTTGAGTTATGTGCTGTTTTCCAGGAACACATGAACAGCATGAAGTGAAGGAAACCTGTACAGCAGGTCTTAAGTGCCCCCTAGTGGTCCTCTCCTCTATTTCATCTCAATGATGGACTAACAATAGTAAGAGATGATAAAGCTAATTATGGCTTAATAATATTGCCAAGTTTCTCAAATTCATATAAACCTTCTGCTACACATTCTTCAAATATATTTTAAATGTCATGTGTCTGCGTACTGGTAAACCAGTTCACTGTTATTCACTATATTTGGAAAGACCCATTTTCAGAGCAGCATTTTTTCAAACAAATTGAATTAGATTAATATGCATTTTAAAATTCAATAAATTGTAATCAATTTCTTCCCAACATACTAGGATACACATATCCAGAAAAAGATTTACATTTGCTCTAGTCATGCTGTCACTTCAGCATTTTAGCTTAAAGTGCAATCATCCTTGCCAGTTATTGGAAATATACTGCCTAGGACTTCAGATCCCCAGTCTTTGACTTGGTTTTATAATCCTTTAAGGATTTCACTAGGTTTATATTTGGGCAGCTTTTAATTATAAATAACACTTCGCTCCCCAAGAAAATTCAAGCCTTTACAAATAGTGACTCTGCCGCACACGCGCGGGTGGGGGTGGGGAATCACACTCTTGAGGAAAAAATGCTGCTGAGGGAATACACAAACAGATAAGCTCAATGAACAAACCGGCATATTTTAGTACTGGCCTTAATCCACCCCAGAACCATTTTCTGCTATCTTTATGCCTTTTCTGCACTCGGGAAGGTTAAAAGTGTACTGCTGTGGGGAAGGACATTTTCTTGTTACCTGCCAACCAGAAACATTGACTGCTCCATGCTCAGTTTTTCTTACTTTATGTCACTAAAGCTCTTCACCAGAAATTGAAAGTCCCAGATACTTTACTAGGCAAGTTCAGTGATTAATTCTCAGTCCTGAGCTACAAATAAGTTTCACTCTTTAAACTCTTCCTAATCTTATCCTTTCTTAGATCTTGCCTGGGCTTTCCAAATCAGACACTCAATGCACATGAAATGCTGGAGCCAAAACCTTCAACCCCTTATTCTTCTGAGAAATCTTTAATCCTAAAAACAGTGCCATTCACACACACCAACTGAAATGCATATATTACATAATGAAAGATGCACAGCATGGTGAAACTGATATCAGTGCAACCTGTGTTGTCCACTAAAATACATACATCCCATTATGTATTACTAATAGTAGAGCAGCCTTCCAGGGGCCACAATCAGAATCAAGAACCTGCTGAGGGAGGCATTTATTTATACAAACACATTTCTCATTAAAGGACCATGTTTCCATTTTCCTTTAACTGCACAAAACTTTAACCATTTAGGCTTAACTTTTCCATGCCAGATGTCTGCCTCACACTGCTTTAGTTCCAGCTGAAATGATTAGCTGTTTCCAAGAATGAAGGTAGGGAAAAACTTGTTTTTCTCATGTTAAAAAATTCTGGCAACCTTTTCTGTGGAAAACTCTGTATCCCCAAGACTGTAACAGTAGTTTGAAATATGGTAAAGCCAAAGCCTTTGCATTGGGGACATGGTTTGGCTGTCCTTGCAGAAGTCTACCCAAATGTGGTCAAATTATAAACCTTTGAAATATTATTCAACATGCTTAATACATACTACTTCAATTTTTGTATCTAAACTCCCCAAAGATGCTATCTATAGTAACTGTAACTTTGCCTGTAATCGCAGCTATGGGTTGTTTGCATCCAGAGCCACAGACTTGAAACAGGCACCTCAACTGAAATCAGGAATTGTGTTGTGTTCCTAGCAAGCACCCTGCTCTGGCCATTTACAGGAAGACAACACCAGAACTAAGTGCACAAAAGAGGGCAAAACAAGCATGGGTGGGAGATGAATGGGGACTACCTAGCTGAACATGCAACCTGGGACCAAGAACAAGGGGATGGTGAGTAGTAGGGATGCACCAATAGACATTTAGGGGTCGATACCAATAGCAATTTTTAAGAAAGTATATCAGCCAATACCAGTCTGATTTCCAATACTGGCCCAGCAGCTTGGAGAGCTGCATCCAGCTGGTAAGTCTGCTGTGGTGGAAAGGAAAGGGGGAGGGAAGGGGCATGGGGGAGCAGATCAAGGGCCCTATGGTGAGGGAGGGAGTGGGACTAGGGAAGGCACTTTCCAGCCACGGCAGGGTGAGGCATGGGACAGAGCTGCACTGGCTCATTCTGAGGCTCTGGGGAGGAATGGGGCAGCTCCCACTACTGCATGCACCCGGGAAGACATGGGGGGCATGTGTCCCCCAGATCTGCATGGGGCAGAGAAGGCTGGAGCTGGGGCCAGGGCTGCACCAGGCTCTTCCCAGTGTGGGCTGGCCCGGGCTGTGCTCAGGGTGGGCAGTGGCTGCACTGGAAGGACGGCTACGAGGGGAGGGGGCGGGGCTGCAGCCACCCCAAAATTTGCCATAGCACCCCCCAGTCCTCTCTCCCATTCCACCCCAGCTGGGCAGCACCTGCCCCAGCATCAGCCCCACTCCCACTCTCACCTTGGGGGGCCTGATCTATCCCTTTCCCCTCCCCTTCCACCACACCAAACTTACCAGCTAGACACAGTTCTCCAAGGTGCTGTGCTTCTTGCCGCCTATGTGCTGCACTACAGCTGCGCACATGCATGGGCCATTTACTGGCCAAATTAATCGACCACATCAGGCCAATTTCTGATACAGTCAATTTTCTTTATATTGGTGCCAATCCAATATCAGATCGATGTATTGGTGCACCTCTAGTAAGCAGGGGTGAAGAGTGGTGAGAGAAGCTTGATGAAGAGCTGGGGAACGGGGAATAGAGAACTGGGGTAGTTTAACAAAATTCTGGGGTAGAGTCAGAAGGGTAGCTACAGCTAGGAACCTATCAGAACAGGGAGGATGCATGCTAAATGAGAAGGTGGGGAGAGGGACTGCGATTTGTTGCCCCGATTGTTTTTGCTTAGGAACTGTCACAACCCAAGGGTGTGATTTTGTGTGCGCGCGCTTCGGCACTGCTAAATTATTTCCCGCCACTCGGAGCTTTCTTTGCAGGGTGCATTTAGCGATTGGTTTGCTAGCCGTATAAGAGGCTTGAGCGGTTTCCGCCCAAGTTGGAGGACTCCACAACCATCTGGAGGAGGAGGACTTCACATCTTGTGGAGATCTCTAAGCGCTGTGGAGCCTATCAGACCCAGCGTGTACCTTGAGAAGGCTATAGGGGTCTGATCAACCTCTGGCCTTTCCCCGTCGCCAAACGATCCCTCGACAAACCCCTTCCCTGCGCACAAGTTCCACGGAGACTAGCAAACTTCGTGTGAGTGTATTCAGAGCTCTTCTCCAAGTTGTTTTCTTCAGTTGACACGACGGGCTCATGTGTTCAGAGCCTTCAACCGGATTGGGCTAGAGGTTCGCGTGGAAGGAACTCTTGTCCGCCTCTCTTCTTTTTCTGTCTGTAACTGCAACTCAAGCAAGTTTTCCTGCCTGCACCGCGACCATCTATGGTGTAAGTAAAATAATCTTTAATCAACCGCTACGTGTCCGTGCCTAATTCTAGTCCGCTGGCCTGCATTCCCCAACCCACGTGCCAGGGCTGCTGGCCACAGCCCGCCGCACGCCCCCGAGGGCCTCAGACCACTCCTGGCCCACACAGGAACATTGCACAGTGACTGGCAGTGAATGTGGAAGAATAAATCCAGAGGAATAAGACTAGGATGTCCTGGGACCAGAATAAGAAGCCTCAGCAAGATAGACTAGGATGAGGTAGTCAAGAGTATGACTGTAACTGAGCCAAGTGGTAGGGAGTGAAGAGAAGAGATATGATAGAGACAAGGGCAGGTTGAAAGGGAAGTAGCAGAAAAGGTCAAATTTGAGCAATGAACAAAAAAGCCTATTCCTGCTAGAGCACACTTCTCTCAAAACCTGGAATGATGCCCAAGCCTCCCAAGTCTCATCACTCCTTTGCTGGCAGCCATTACCTGTGAAATCGGCAGCATAACTAGGTTGGGGGGAAAAGGGCATCAGCCCTGAACACCAATTCAGAAGTGGCAGCAGCTGGGGTGGAGCCTGCATTTGGCATTAACACCCTTCCTTGCCCCTCACTGCCCAGCTCTAAGCACTGAGTTTAAAAACTAGGAAGGTATTCACAAAATGCATTAAAATATAATCACGTTATGAAATATTTCAGAATCATATGCAAGTTCTTTTTACATGAGGGAGAGACGGAGACAGAGAGAGAAGATCATTAATTAAAATCATAGTGGGAAAAGTATTATTGGTTGTGTGACACTTGCCATGCCCTTAGGCTGGTCATGTTGAACTCAGACTCTGAATTATTTTTTTTGCTGTTTTGTTAGCTTCCTCGCCCCTTTCCAGGGAGCAAATTGCTCTTCCTGTCTGTTTGGCCAACAAGCTGTGGGTAGAGTTAGGGCTTCTTGAATTCCCTGGTTATCTATGCTTTGCTTGCATCCTAGAGTACCAGGCACCTGGCCAGTAATTTCCCTATATTTCCTGGACAGAAGATTAAATGGGACCTTACAGCTGTCTCACTCACCTGCATACTAGGGGTGTGCAAAATGGCAGCGTTCTGTTTCGACCAGTGTTTCGACATTTCTACGGAACAGCGTTTCATTTTGAATTTTGTTTCAGTTCGAAACAGCTGTTCCGTTCCGTCGAAACGGCTAAAATGTTTTGACATTTCGCCCTTGGATATAATGGGGAAGGACAAAACAGCCTATATCTTTGTCATTTCTGGCCTGATTTGGATGAAACTTGAGGAAATTGTAGCCCCGTATAAAGGCATGAGGCCTGCCAAGTGTCAAGGAGATAGGTGCAGGGGGTTTGGAGAAACTGCACCCCAAAATCTTAAAAGCAAAACTTGTGTCACGTGTATGTGTTAAGCCACAGCAAGGTCAAAACCACAGGCATGCTAGCCCCTGCTGAAATCAAAGCCTGCCAAGTTTCAAGGGGATAGGTGCAGGGGGTTCAGGGAAATTGCTCCTCAAGCTGCAGACAAGCAAAACTCGTGACATGGGTGACAGTGTGTGTGTTAAGGCGCAGCAGGGTGAAAGCTGCAGGCCTGCTAGCTCCTGCTGAGGCCACAAAGCCTGCCAGCTCTCAAGGCAATAGATGCAAGGGTTCTGGGGCCCTGCACCCCTAGCTGCTGACAAACAAAACTCATGTCATGCGTGCTTGTACAACTGCGTCTGTCTTTGGGCACGGTGGGGTGGAACTACTGCAAGCCTGGCTGCTAGGCCCTGCTGCGGCCGCGACGCCTGCCAGCTGTTAAGGAGATAGGTGCAGAGGGGTTCTGGGGCCCTGCACCCCTAGCTGCTGACAGGCAAAACTCTTGACATGGGTGCATCAGGCAGCAGGACTGAAGATCCCCCATCACTTGCCATCACAGACCGGGGGTAATAATTGACCACAGTATGAACATGAGCCGGCAGTGCAATGCTATAACTAGGTCAGCCAACTTGAGAGCTAGCAGGCTTCGTGACCTCAGCAGGAGCTAGCAGGCCTGCAGCTTTCACCCCGCTGTGCCTTAACACGCAGTGTCACCCACGTCATGAGTTTTGCTTGTCTGCAGCTTGAGGTGCAGTTTCCCCAAAACCCCTGCACCTATCTCCTTGAAACTTGGCAGGCTTTGTGGCCTTAGCAGGGGCTAGCATGCCTGCAGTTTTGATCCCGCTGTGGCTTAACACTTACACATGACAGAAGTTTTATTTTCAAGATTTTTGGGGTGCAGTTTCTCCAAGCCCCCTGCACCTATCTCCTTGAAAATGTGGCAGGCTTCATGCCCTCAGAAGGGGCTACCATTTCTATAAGTTTCATCCAAATCTGGACAGAAATGACAAAGTTATAGGCTGTTTCGTCCTTCCCCATTATAGCCTATAGGCAAAACGTTGAAACAGTGGTGAAACAGCAAAACGTTTCGACTTGCCTCATTTTGTTTTGAGGCTGTTTTGACCATATCTGTTCCATTTCGATTTTGCTGTTTCAACCTCGAAATGAGTGAAAACAGCATCAAAACAAAACTGGTGGCGAAATTTCTCACAGCCCTACTGCATACTCAAGTAAGGGCTGTGTGGTTTTTTTTGTTTGTTTGTTTGGTTGATTGTTTTTTTTTCCTGTGTGTACTCATTTGTGCTTTAAAGGATGGGATTAGATCCGGAGAATGTAATTAGATCTATTTTCAGCTGAATTCTGAATTCACGATTTATGCCATCTACACACACACAACCTGCATTCTGGAAAGGCAAAAGGGAGGTCTGATTTTGGTTTTACATTTAGGCTTTAAGAGAGAAGCTCTTTTTGTCTAAAATTTTTGCAACTGTCATTTGTAACCAAAAGGCCTAATCAAACTAATACTCAGCAATGGACCAGGGACCACACTGTGACAGTCACAATATGTTCATAGGACAGTAAGGCTAGAAGGGACCTCCCAAAGTCATAAAGTCCAACACCCTGCTCAAGGCTAAGTTATCCCAGCCAAGTGGCTGCCCAACCTGCTCTTGAAAATTTCCAGGGATAGAGATTCCACAATTTCTCTAGGTAGCCTATTCTAATGCTTGACTGCCCTCTTAGTTGCTTCTAATCTCCAACATAAATTTCTTTTGCTGCAGTTTGGTCATTTTTCCTAGTCCTGTCCCCACAGCTATAGAGAATAGTCTCTCTCTTTTCTCTTAATAATCACCCTTCAGGTATTTGAAGACTGTTAAAAGATGCACCCCTGCCTCCCTGTTCCCTTCCCCCCCCAAAAAAAATCTTCTCTTCTCCAAACTGAACAGTCCTAGTTGTTTCAGTCTTTCCTCATAAATTATGTTTCCCAGGCCTCTAATCGCTTTGTTGTTGTTGCTCTCTGATGGACTCTTTCCAATCCATCCACATCTTTCTTGGAGTGTGGGGCCCAAAACTGGACCTAGTAGGCCAAGTGAAGCCTCACCAGTGCTGAATAGAGCAAAAGAATTACTTCCTTTCATTTGCAAGTGATACATCTGTTAATACAGTGTTTCCCAAACTGTCGATGCCTAGGACACTTTTTTCTGGATTAAAATTGGTGGCACACTTCACTTACACCCAAAAGGGTTATTCCCCCAAAACAAGTCATATTTCAGTCCCCTTCCAGATGTAATCATACCAGTGCTAAGATGTACTGTTAACAACGCAACTTCATAACTTTACTGAATTTCACAGAATCCCAGCTGAAAAAATCACCAAGATAGATCTAAATTCAGAAAAGATATGGAAGGGGGCCTTGAGGCCAAAAAACTGAGAATCATCATCTCTCTGATGAGAGATGGCAAAGGCAGGATATCACCTTGGTGCGTCCTACTTTTTCTAGTTCCTATTGCCTCCTAACCCCTCATCTGTACCTCAGAGGGTAAAGGCAGTCCCCACTGCTGAGGCTACTCTTCCAGGGTCTCACATCCCTAGCAACTATCCCTGCAGCCCCCTCCCACAGCCCCTGAGAGCATGGGAGGAGTGAAGGGAATGAAAGGCTAGAAAGCACAGCTCTGTGCATCTCCCCACCCACCTGCTTGCAGCAAAGAGGCTGCCTGGGGCAAGAAAGGGCAAGGGAAAGTGGCAGCATTGCCCAGAGAAGCAGCCACAAGTGCTAGCGGAGTAGCTGAGGCAGGTACAGAGTGCTGGACAGGGGAGGAGAACATTTACCTCCTCATACAGTAGGATCTCATGGCATACTTCTGTTGCTCTTATGGCACACCCTTTGGAAATCACTGTGTTAATACAAGCCAGGATTGTGTTAGCCTTTTTTGCAACAAGAGCACATTATCATTTTATGGTCCACTGCAACTTCCACATATGGTTCTACCGCACTGCAACCTAGCCAGCCATTGCTGTATTTGCACAAGTAATTATTCTGTCCCAAGTGCAGGGCTTTGCACTTTTTCTTATTGAATTTCATTTGACTGATCATGGACCATTTCTCCAATCTATCCAGGTCATTCTGAACCCTAGCCCTACCCTCCAGGGTGTCTATAAATACACCCTATTTGGTGTCATCCACAAATTTTCTGAGCATGCATTCAATCCCACTGCCCAAATCATTAATGAAGATGTTAAACAATACTGGGTGCAGGACAGACCCCTGGGGAACTGCACTTGATACCTCCTTCGCACTAGATACTGAGCCATCTAGGACTATTTGTTGAGCATGATGTGTTCATTGGTTCCCTCTAGTAGTCTGGTAGTGATCTATCACAGCAGCACACTACTTACCCCTGCTGTACCACTTCAGCTGCGCTAGCTAACATATTTAAGGGGTGGGGTCTCTAAACCACAACTATAGGAAGGAGAGTAGTGGCCCTACAGAGGCTGCTCTCCGTGTCTCATCCTACCATGAGTGGGAAACCCATGCAAAGGGCTGAAGGAGGTATTTTATGTCCCTATGTTCAGATGGAGAATGAAAATTCTCATCCATAACATGCAAATGTTTTTAGCAGTTCTGCAGAAATGAGTGGGTTAGGAGTGGTTTATTTTTGGACAATATTTTTAAGCTGCCAAATGTATCGCTTGTGACCACTTCCAAATATTCTTCTACTGACCTTTTGTTACCCCTTCTGAGTCAGTCAAAACCCACTCATCATGATGCTTAATACCAACCTACTTCTAAATATGTATGAAAGCACGTAGAATGTACAACAGTTCCAAATTCCCTATCAGCCCAAATTCTTAATCCACTCCTGTTTGGGGAGTTTTTTGGTTTAGTTTTTAATGTTGTCTTGCTTCTGCCCACACTTTCCATTAAAAAAAACCAAACTGAACAGCTGGGGTTTTTTTCCATTTAATGTCCTTATTATCTACAAATATAGTCAGAAGATGAAATAAAATAGTCCTTATGCTAAGATTTTATCTGAAAAATAATGTACACTCTTGATCTGTAAGAGATTCCCAATTTTTAGTTAGGGAATTTTCATTACCCATTAGTGAGTTTGCAGTAAAGAGCTTGCTATTATGGCGGGAATGATTAGAACTTGTCTAAAGCCAGGCTAAAAGTCATTTTCTCTAAATTTACATTCATATTTATATTATTTTCTGGTAACAGGCCCAAAAATGTCATGGAATGCCTAGCCTTTAGCAAAATTCTTTTCCTCTTTAATTTTAACCAATCTGATCCTGCAAAGCAAATTACCCTTAACTCCCACTTGAAATGAGTAGAAACTGAAAGAGATTCGCACCTGGTACATCCCTGCTAGCAACAGGGTCACAAAAAGGGTGAACAAAAGAGCAAGAGTGACAGCTTTGAGAGACTGCCAGTTTTCCTAACAGCAATGATCTGGACTAAAACTGTTCTAAAGTATCTCAAAGTGATTCAGGTGGTTAGCAAATAGTAGCATTGGGCAATACACAAATAGCCAAGCATTTGTCCTTGTTCAATGCATCACAGTACATTTGCATCAAAAGATATTTATTCTGTAAGTTCAGAATTGCTAAGCAGTCCCATGAGTCAGAGCACAAGTTCTGAGTGCTCTTGTGTGATTATTGTTGCCAGGGAAACTAGATCCTTGCCAGGCATCTATTCAGCCTTTCAGAGACTAAGCGATCATAAGGCACTGGAATAGCAATAGACGTCACAAATGTAATTTCTCTACAAAGCAAATATATTGCTGGCGCACAAGACAGGTTTTTAAATCTGTAGATAATGTGTTTGATGATAAAGTATATTTGCCATGGCAAAGCTGCAGTTAACTGTGCTCTAAAGCTGTGAATTCAAACATATGTTTCCATTTAATCTGTGCTATGTAAATTAAGCCTGCCCAAATCTTTACCTCGTCAAGAAAAAAAAAATCTGTCTAAAAATAGCAGAGATTTGCTGTTTCTTCGTCTGGTTCCATTTACATACATTTTGCAGCCCTGTCAATTATGGCATATCCAAGCCATAATTTTTACTGTTGGTTACAATGGTTACCATCGTAATGTCAGTTTTCTACAATTTTAATCATCTTAAAGTGTTTAACCACATTTTATTTTGTAATGCTAATAACAACAGTATTAATGCTAATATTGTAAATGGTATAAAATGGCTGGTTGTGGTAGGAAAGACTTACCCCAAATGGGCAAGGAGCGGAGCTGGCAGGACACCGAGACAGAAAAAAAACCCGGCGAAAGTGAAACCGCAGCGAGAGAAGATGCCGCATTAAAAGAAAAAAGGAAAAAGAACAGATGAGCCAGGAGGAGTCGGGGTCGGCTCCCAAGTTGGCGTGGGCACACTTTATGGCCACGTGCTGGGGCCAATTTGCGGGCTGGCCACCTGAGACTGGCATAAAAGGCTTGGCGGAAGAGCAACTCGGGGAACCAGAAGTGAGTTCCGTGACAGGCCCGGAGCGGCTTGGAACAGAATGGAGCCCCACTGAAGTGACGCGGTGGCTGCCCCAGGAAGGGGCTTTCCAAGATGAACAGAGCCAGACAAGGCTCAGTGACTCGCCTAAAGAAGCACCGTGGACGTTGGACACCTCCAGCCCAGATTGGATCCAGACAGGATCTAAAGGGAGAAGAAGAGACAGATGTCTGAGCCGTGGCAAGTATAGAGCTGAGAGAGAGAGAGAGGCACCAGGGAGCAAGGTAACCCGGGGTTGGGAAGACGCTTAGGCGGGACCAAATACAGTCGGGAAAAACTTGGATGAGGTAACATCCTAATCCGACCATCATAAATTCAGAGGACCGGAACACCAGAGTTTATACAAACCCACTCTAGCAATCCAGAAACAACATCTTTGGTTTGCATTAGGTGGGGTGTAGGGGAGGCAGAGCCACAAGTAGAAAAAACAGTCAGGAAGATTGAAGGAAAGTACCAGGAAGGGTGGGACAAACCATCTTCCTCCCAATTAAAATATTTAATCTTGCTGGAATAATTTATTCCAGCAAGATGTGGCAGTTGAGACCCTCTGGGTAACCTTCCAAGCTCTAACCCAGTAACAGACCTGTCTCTCCCTTAAGCAAAGGTGAAACCAGAAAAAGCCCTATGGACACGATGCATGGGTGAACGACATCGGAGACTACACTGGTACACATTGATCTACCCTAATAGATAAACTAATCTATGTTAGCATCAAATTAAAGAGGATACATGCAGGATTTGGATGAGATGGAATATAATTCTGCTACAAGAACAGATTAAAATAGGTGTGGACTAATTAAAAATTAATGTAACCCACAAATGTCTGGAGGCTACATGCTGTTATCCTTACTATTACTGTGTAGTATCTTCCTTTTGAATTACACCTGCCATTTTCTGTAGGAGATTAATTTCCCAGTTTTTATCACAAATGTTCTGTGCATTGTTTGGTAAAATACTTAATCTGGCTTTCCTCAGCCCCAATCCCAATCCAGTGCCTTAATTGAAAGACTCCTACCAGTGATACAATTATATCCAAAATCACTAGTAAAGAATGTTAAGGCTGCAAAGTCAGCCTTAACATGTATGCCCCAGTCTTCTAACCTCTGTCTCACCTGAATCCAGCTGTCAAAATTCAAATTGGATAGTTTATCCTGCCACTGTGCATTGAAGCCAGCAGGGATGGCATTGAGAATGTAGGAAAGAGGCTCCCTGATACCAGTTATGTTTAGCATCACAGCAGCCTCCAATAGCCAAGAACAGCTTTTCCAGAACAAGTCCTACTTGGTCATTTTAGCCAGAACATGTCTAGTGCATCCTAAACAATGGAAATTAGTTGTCTTTTAAAAGGCAGGTAACTCAGTTGAAGTTACTGGTTTTCACAGAAACAACAAAAGGTACATCCCCAACCCCTCCCAAGTACAAGATTCCTCCCTGACAAATTTCAAGCCCTTGCTCCTGAGCATAGGCTGCTGGAGCTTCAACTAAACGTTTTTAAACAAACTGATTTAAATCTGTGTTAACCTGGGCACAGCAATGGATTTTTCCCTAACCTTATCCCTCAATGTGGCTGAATTGTTTTTTTCCTGAAACTTGCCAAAAAAGGTCCAGCCTGAGGCCTAAGCACAGGGACCCCAGTGTGGCCTGAACCCAGCATAGAAAATTTTAATCTGGATAGCTAATATTCTACAAAGTTGTACATCCTGAAAGCAAGGTCTAATGGGAAGTTGTGTACTACCAACACTGCCTAGAATTAATCTTATCTTGCATTTTGCTTTCTCTGCTCTTCCAAATATCCAGTCTCTGAGATATTGCCTCTTCTTGAAAGGAGAACTAAATGACATGTGACATCTAAATGTAACTGTGAATTCCATTTGCCGTTATGTGAAAAGGTTTTCAAAAACAAATCCCCAATGACAATCGCTTCTTCCTTTAACAACAGTGGTGTATAACATTGACAAATATCTATTTTCAAATTGTGTTTCTTTGCTTATAGATGGATACACAACCGATGATATCGAGTTTTACTGGAATGGAGGAGAATCTGCAGTAACAGGAGTTAACAACATTGAGCTCCCACAGTTCTCAATTGTTGATTACAAGATGGTAACAAAAAGAGTGGAATTTACAACGGGTATGCACCGTACCTCTCAGAAAAGTGGTTCCAAGACAGAGGAGTCAATGGCTGAATTATTAATGCCACTTTATTCCTTTTTACAGGAGCATATCCCCGACTATCGCTCAGTTTTCGGCTTAAACGAAACATAGGTTACTTCGTTTTGCAAACATATATGCCTTCCACGTTGATCACAATTCTCTCATGGGTATCTTTTTGGATCAACTATGATGCATCTGCAGCCAGAGTTGCCCTAGGTAACTAACTTTCAGGTCTATCAAAAAGAGAGAGAGTACTGCTAGCATTTAAACAAGTTGTTTGTTACAGAAATTACATAAGGCTAATTTAGGAAATGCTAATTTAGTATGATCTTTCCAGTAGCATGTGTAGTACAGTACATAAAGATATAGATCCTTTAAAATCTATAGGGATTAAATCTGTACTGCATACTTCAAATACATTGTGTTATACCTGAGATTCGCTAACCCATACGAATTGCTGTGTACAACAGAATGTAATTATAGCACTTGTCTTGCAGCTGCTTGTTCCTTTATTGCAGAAGTTCATGTCACAGTGTTTAACACCTTCTTTCTCAGCGCTCCAGGAACAAAGGAATTGCCATACTGGATCCAACTACGGATCTATCCAGTCTGGTTCATTATCTCGGAAGAGGCAAAGAGTATAGTCCTCAAAAATAGATATTTATGCCATGGCATGCCTGTGGTGAAACTTTTGCTCTGCAATTTGGACCTGAACAACTTTCAAATAACATAACAGACTTGGATCAGGCCCCTAGCATTTGATCCTTTGTACTGAAGCACAAAAGTTGATATCAGGCATTTCCATCTTAGAACGTGCAACTGATACAATGGCTCAAATCAATAAGAATCAGCATTGCTCCATCAGTTCGAGTGGGGCTGGTTACCAATTTATACCAAATGCAAACCCTGCTTTATATTTCACCCATTTGCTTGCCCAGACTGTGACACCATGTTAGCAGCTGAGGAAACTGGAATGAGGTCTTTACCCTGTTCATAATCTGCGAGTAGAGTTTATACAGACATCTATGTTTAAGTCTATACTTTTAAATTCTAATTGCCTTCTTTAAATGGAGTTTATGATGCCTGAATGAGTCTAGAGCTATTCATAAGGTACATTAATGATCTGTGCTCAGAACAGAATAGAAAAAAGTTCCATTCTTGTAGAACAAAATAAAAATTAATGGTTGGTTGATTAGAAAACTCCCAACCTGAAAATCTGCATTTCATACAACAAGGTGATCCCTTTAGAAGTTAGTAAAGAGGTCTACCTTATGTTGGGCACACCACTTCCCTTACTTCCCTGTCCACCAGCAGTAGCACAAAGCACAGCTAGAACGGGGCATGCACCAGGATTCCCTTGCTGGGCCTCTCTGACACTGCAGGGGAAGCTGCACACTGCCCCTGCCCAACCATAGGAGCAAGTCAATCAGTCCATCTGGGGAGTAAGAGGAGTAGAGCAAGTAGGATGGTGCTCCCCTCCCTCTGCTGCCTCTCTCCAGGGACCTTTCAGTGGCAGGGGAAGTCCTGCACTGCCACTGCTCAGCCACAGCAGTCAGACAGGGTAGCACCACATCAGACAGGATGTCTGTGCGGCAAGGGGACAAGTAGGATAAGCATAATGGTAGCCTGTCAGGAGCCTTTGCCAGAGCGCACACAGCCCTGCTCCCAATATGTGTATATGGGGGACATGAGGAGGCAATGAGAATGGGACACTGAGATCTGGAGGAAGCCCAGCCTTGGGAAAGCTGACACTGAGCAGCAGCCACCACCTCCACCAGAGTAAGACTTTTCTTTTCCTTATCCATGCTGCTCCCTGATACCCAGAGTGCCCTATGCCACTGTCCACCATGACATTCTGGAGCTACTCTTTCTCTAGTCAGAAATTTCACTAATGATATCTTTCCTCTGGATAATATTTACTGTGTGTCCAGGATGCCAGTCAATTTTACTCCACTGTAGGTGAATCTGGCCAGGTGACTACAGCAAGAAATAAACTGGGCAACATCCCCTTATCTAAAAAAACCAAGTGTGCTCCCTCTATAACACACCTGTTCCCCCTGGCTGTGTCAGCCAACACCGGAAAACACTTTATTATCACTTTGGAAAAGGTCTGCTGTATCATAAATGTCAGAGGAGGCTACTAGTGAGAAGAGCAAACCAGAGATAAATAGAGGTAATCAATTAACCCTCCACCCATGGAAAAGGCCAGGGAGAAGGGAGGCACATGAGCTATGCAATATCATTTGAAGAAAAGACTTCTCTCACCTGCAGTTTAAGCACGTAAATTAACATGTTCAGAGAACAAATGGCCTTGATCAGCAGTAATATTATTTTGTTACACTCTTCTAATCAATTAAATAAGCCACCCAGCGTCATAAGTGAGATATGTTTGAGTTGCAGCACCAATCTGCTGCCTTTCAAAAGTGAAGAATGGTTTTAATCAGTTGTCTTTGTCAGCTTATCTTTTTGTTGTTCACAGGAATCACAACAGTGCTGACAATGACCACAATCAGTACCCATCTCAGGGAGACGCTGCCAAAGATTCCATATGTAAAGGCAATAGATATTTACCTAATGGGATGCTTTGTGTTTGTGTTTCTGGCCTTGCTGGAATACGCCTTTGTGAACTACATATTCTTTGGAAAAGGTCCCCAGCGTCAAAAAAAGGCCGCTGAAAAAGCTGGCCAGACTCCTAATGAGAAGGGCAAACTGGAAATGAAAAAAGTCCAGGTAACAGATTCAAGATGATTTTTCATATGCTTTCTATTTCCATTATAGCAAGCTTGGAAATCTCGGGGGGAGGAAGTAGTAAGAAAAGTATGACAAAGAATTAATAAAATGTTTCCATAAACTGTAGTATATCATTACATTTAGGTATGATTTGTCTCATCTCATATTTAACCTACCGGGGCTATTCTGCATTCACAAAATAGCAACATAAATAGTAGGTAACAGAAAAAAGTAGGTATATTCTGTCAGCAAGTGTTAGGTTTGAGGACTGGAAATCAGACCAATAATGCTATAAAGGACCTCAGCAGGTCACTTAAGCTATCATCTTGCCCCCAGGCAGGATGGAGTTTTTTGCAGTATAGATACATTTTTTATATTTCCATGTTATGTATCTGTTGATAATGTCTGTACAGTAAAGGACTACTGTATCAGGACAACAAAGTATCCAGAATTGGATATAAGGTAGTAACAGCATAAAATCTTATATACTCTATATATATGAAAGGCTTTCAAGACAGAAAAAACTAAAAAAAAACTCATATAAAAACATGGAAAGCAATGGAAAGACTCTCCATTTCAGAAAAGCCCAACACAACTGAATTCTAACTATGAGATCTCATTCCACTGTAATGGTTTTCACCGCTGGACATTGTCTTCTTCTTTGCCTTCCCTTGGTATTAGAGTTATTCCTTCTGGAAAACAGTCAAATTGGCTTCAGTTAACCCACCTGGTCACATGAGGTAATAGCCAAGTAAAGAAACAGAACTGAAATAATCTCTAATCCATCCAGCTTGAAATTCTAGAAAGCTTCCTAGAAATTCTTCAACTATCAACAAATTTTTTAATTCACAATAAAATAAAATAATTTAGATTTTAAAATGAACAATTTCAAATATTTGCAAACCTGTTCCAGTTTTGTCAAAAAATGTTGATAAATATACATTTATGCTAGAAATATTGGGCCCAGACTGTCTCACATGAAAGTGTATCACTGAATCAGAAATATAACTTTCTGCTGAATGCTGATTTCCTTCTAATTTCTTTCAAGTGCTCAAGAGATCTGACCTGGGTTAGCATATAAAAAGCAGTAGTCATGTTTGCAAGTACCACATTTACTCAAACACAAGATGACCCTGATAATAAGATGACCCCCAATAATTAGATTTCATACATGGAAAATTTGTAAATGTTATAATTTTCCTTGAATTTGTCCCTCTCCCACTGCTACAGCAGGAAAAATAAATCTGAGGGGTCAGGTAGCCCCTTTGCTCTCTGCTTCCCCACAACTTTTTCCCCTGGAAGCCTTCCCCTGTCTTCTTACACTAATCTATTCTTGTGCTATGTTCCAATCAGCATGTTTGCCCAGTGTGGGCCATGTATTTTACAATATGCTTAATATCAGCTTCATTTAATCAACTTCATAGTTGGTTTCAATTGCTGAGCATGTGCAGATTTTGGCAGCAGTTTAATGAAATGACTGTATTTAGTGAGATTTCCTTGCATGTAAAGAACAAGAGCTTTTATTCTGCATACCAATGGAGGGGAATCCTTGTCTTGTATTTGAGTAAATATAGTAAAGTTTGGGGGGAAAAAAATCTCTTTTAAACTAAATTGGACTTAATTTCTGCTGATGATATGAAAATACTGAAAAAGTGATATATCAATTTTTTATCAGATGAGCCATCAGAGAGATACTGTAATTACATATACATTCACACTTCAGAAACAGATGCCAATTTGGCCCTTGACTGGAAGATCCATGTCCCAGTAGCCACAGAATATCAGGTGGGCAACCATGTTCTCAGTACCAATATGCTCATAATCATCACTGAGCAAGTTAAAATAGACTTACATATATTATTCACTTACTGCTCAGAACAAAAAATGGCTCTATTGCACTACAAAAGCAAATGTGTTCAGACTCTTAACTGCCTGCAGGTGCTCCACAAAATATTGCCCCCACAAAGGTAAGATAACCTATGCCTTTACAGATTGTTGACTCAAGGGAAAGTCCACAAACTTTGTATTTTCAGATGAGATGGGACACACAAACACACAAATATACTGAGGCCAGCTTCAAAGGCCCAAAGGCTCACACTCCTAAGGTACTGTAATGTAGAATGGAACATGGACAGCAAGCAGCCATGATGAAAGCAGGGAGATGCTTCAAGATCCATATTGGCTCAGTGGATTCCAGTTCACTGAGTGAAGAATTCAGAATGGACTACTTATACAGGTGCTTCCTGGGATGGAGGTAAGTTGTTATGGTTTTCTAAAGATTTGTAAATTGTAGTTATATCTTGATTAGGTTCATAATAGCTGATGTAAAACTCTCATATAGATCATAAGTTGGAAGAGTCTTTAGAGAAATGAAGGATATCTGTACCAGCAACTGCCTTCTACACACAGTGGACACATCTACACATACACATTTACTGTACAGTAACCTAAATTACTGTGCAGTATGGATGCATGTCTACATGTGCATGCCCATACTATGCAGTAACTATGGCAACTTACACCAACTTGGGCACCATGTAGATATCAAATTTACACTCGATTAGTTACTGCACAGTCATGTATGTGTAGACACGTTACTGAGAACTAACACTGTGTGTGTGGACTGACTTGGGCCTAACTTTAGTCCCAAGTCAGACCACACACAGCATTAATGCACTTTAGCGCCTGCATATGTAGATGCCGGCCTATTTCCGCTTATCACACAGTAAATTTATTGTGACGTAAATGCATGTGTAGACATGCCCAGTATGCCTGTGATGTGCGTGAGTTTGAACTGATTAAGAGTTTTGCATCTTAATACATTTCATCATCCCACTGGAGTCCATCAATGTCCTTATACGCATGGCCTTGCTTTAGCTTGCAGGATGGAAAATACCAATGAACTAAGGTAATTTTTACCTTTCAGTTTTTAACAGGAAGAAGACATGGGTCACAGGCTAGAGGGGCAATAGGTTGGAATAACTCATCTGATCCAATTATCTCTTGTGTTCCAGTGATTCCTTAGGGGTTCATACCAAAATACAAGAAACTGTTTCTGGAGAATAGGAAAAGAGCATCAGTAAGTATGAGATGTGACTCACTCATAATACATTGATCCATGCTATATATTCACATAAGCACCACTTTAAGCACCCTGGTGTAGATGTAACAATTCTTCCTTTCTTTTCTGACCAGGTTAATATGTTACTAATTCCTACCTATGCCTTGGGTACCAAGAATTAATCTTCCCCTACATCAGACACTATGCTGTTAGATACGCTTGAGAGATGCATGCAACCTTATCTCGCAAGTGACACGGGATGTGGAAGACAAGTTTAATGACCTTGTAATGTTTCATACATGGCTGTTTTCACCATAGCTGGAAGGAGGAGGAACCCATGACCCCTCCAGTCTCACAGTAATATGTTGTTTTTAATTACTTTAATTTCTTTATACACAGAGGACATTTTTTCATTGTTATTAAAACTGCTTCTTATTTTTCCTGAATAAAACATTTAAAAGTGATTTATAACTCTGTCCTCCTTTTGTCAAACCAAGATGTCACTTCTTAGGGAGGTCATAGATTTAGATAACTGGAATAAAAACATCCAGAGGAGTTAAATATTTAGAGGGTCCCTGTATGCAAATGTTTGTTTCACCGGCACTTATTTTTAGATCATTAATCACTTAGGAAGCTCTTACGTTTTGCTTCTGTGAAGTTCAGGTAATCTTCTCGTTATCATTCTGTCTAGCATTATTGCTCTGAGGGCCTTTATTGTGCTAACTCTAATAGGATTATTAGTGAGAGAAGCCACTCACTACTGAGAGGAAATTTTTCAAAATCTGGCCAGAAACCTTCATCTTAAGATGAACAGAAAATACAGGAAGTCATAGCAAAATGCATTACTGCATCTGTCGACTTATTTATATAAAGTAAATAAATTCATCATTCATTCTAGAAATACTGAACATTTCAGAGCCCAGCTCTACTAACAAACTGCAATGAGAAAAAATCATAGTAAGCAATTCCTATAAATCTGACTTACCACACTTTGCAGGTATATAATATATTTTGTATATGCAGCCAAAACTTTCAGTATTGCTTAGGAGCCATGAAGCATGAAACAGCATTCATCACTCTCTAGATAAAAGTACTAGCTTGAGTTTCTTTGAGTTTGTAGTGATGTCAGTCAGCAGTGAGGAGTCAGGCATGTGTGCTCTATCTTGGTATAGGTTGCAGGGAGCTTTACTGAACCTTTCTGAAAATGAAAATGGAGTATTCACATACAGAAGCTATTACTCTGGCATAAAAAAAATATTAAGATGTTTTTATTATAAAAATAGTCATTGCAAACCACCTCACTAATCTGAAGAATATTTAAACTTTGATACATCTATGTAGAAAGATGAGTTAACTAATAGTATATCAGCTCTACTATATTTTTTATAACTGCCTACATATCCTTTAATTTCCTTTGGGATGACAACAAATAGAGTAACAATACTTTCCATTTCCCTAGCTACTTTAAGCAGTCTCACATTGCATCTCACCAAAATTAATTCAGGCTACAGTTATCTCTGTTGCGCAGGGAAATGTTATCACCCTGTTATAGATGGTGCAACTTAGACATAATGTTTATCCAAGTTAACTCAGGGATTGATTCATCTCTCCTGGCAGTCCTGTATTTTAACTATAAGGGTGTCCTTTGTCTATCTGCTCTTCATCCTGTAACTGTTCACGCACAAAAGAATTCAAGGAAGTCACTAAGACTACTCACTAGATTAAGATTGTACAGATCTGCATGTGCACTAAATATTTAATTATAGTTACATTATATTTTTAAAAGAGCAACTATACATGAAATTCACTAAACAAAAGGTCAAAAATCCATCACTCTACACAGCTTACATTTTAAAAGTGACTGCTCATTTTGGATGCCTCAGTGGGAGTGGAGAGGCAATTCAAAAGAGCAAACATTGCTGCATACAATTTTGGCTCGAGATGCTGCACCTCAGAAATGTCAAATATATTCAGTTTGCAAAATAGTTGAAGGTTTACACTGAGACTAAATCCAATCTACTAGGGCTATGCGAAGCTTCAGTCCCTGATTTGATTTGGCCCGATGCGGCGACCGAATCTAAATCAAATCAAGAGACCCTTTAATCTCTCCAAATCGAATCAGAACCCTCAACATTGGTTTGGAGAGATTCGGAAAGATTTGGCGATTTGGACATAGACACAGCTTTAACTGTTTTTTCTACATACCTCATGGTACCAGGCGGCTCGTGAATGCTACAATACTGGGGCAGATGGAGCATCCCACAGAAGCGTGGGAAGCTCCCCGGCACGCTCAGCAGCAGACCCAGCAGTGGACCAGAAGTACTTCCAGTCCACTTCCAGGTCCACCGGGGAGCGCACTGGGGTGCCCCCCCACACCCTTCTGGCTCGGTGACTGGTGCCTCCTGGGTCTAGGAGGGGCACCTGGGGTCCCCCTGCAGCCAATTGCTAAGCTAGGGGGCACAGGGAATGCTCCCCGGTGGACCCAGAATTGGACCAGAAGTGGAGGGCCCCCTGCCGAGCATGCAGGGGGGGCCCCCCACACTCCTATGGGATGCTCCATCCGCCCCACCATTGCAGCATTCATGAGCCATGCCTGGTACCTCGAGGTATGTAGAAAAAACATTTAAAGCTGTTTCTGTGGCTGAATCACTGATTCTCTGAATCAGCATCAAATCTTCAGATTCGGATTCCGCTGAATTGAATCGGGGACAGTGACCTGAACCAACAAATTGAATCGCTGTCCCTGATTTGGGCTGAATCCGAATTGAATATGGCCTGTTTTGCACACCCCTACAATCTAGTAATATGCATTGTTGGCCCCATCATGGCCTACCCAACACAAGATATAAAGCTGTCATTAGGTATGTTTCTCAAAACATTATGACTGAATTAGAATCAGCTTCCCAGGCTGACCTTGGCAGCATGTTTGTCCATATTAGGCTTATGAAAAAGCCACAAAGCTACACCACAGAAACAGCATATCCTAGCTGGGCTGAGCACACCAGTGTTGTAGACAAGCCCATATAATCCTTTGTTAGGTGGTGCTGCTGATGAAATTGTTTTAATATACTAAATTTATACAATCTTGCTTTGCAAATACTTATTACAAATTACTTCTAAAATTAATGTTGTCAAGATTGATGACTGTTCTGCAAACAAGCTTCTTTTGGGGATTTCTTATAGCACGTACATACTTTTCCTAGACTCCTGCTACACCTCAGTAATTAAACTTTAGCTATATGGCTTGATTAAAAAATAACATTATTTGGAAATTTTAGTACACCTTTAAAGTTCTAATAAAGATACAGATGCTGAATCATCTACTGAACTAGCTTCATATTACCCAAGCAGAAATTTTGGCTCAGCTTTAGTAGATTAACTGCAATGCCTCTCTTTTGAAGAGCATTAATTCATTAAAGATCAACATGAATTGTAAGTTTATGAATTGTAAAACCTATAATTCAAAGCCAGTGAATTGCTTTATGATTTATTCAAATCAGCAGGCCTAAAATGATTTAAAAACTCATTTTAAAATGTAACAGGATCATTCTTAACACTTAAATTAAAGCAATAATTCATATGCCACTTGGCTTGAAATAAACTGTGAGTATATATTAGTTTAAAGGGAAAAACCCATATGACTCATCAATTTAGATTTTAGGCACTTGTGAGTAGTTTGTCTTTACAAGAAGAAAACATAACAACTTAATGATGCTTACACTGCTGCTGCAATGACATTACAAAACTGTCATTTCATTTACACATAGGATTATACAGCTTGAGAGACATATTTCATAGACTTAGGGGAAAGAATGGTCCCACAAAACTGAAATAAAAAAAAATGTTTTTAAATCCTATTCCACCTCAGGACAAATCCGAAGTATTTAAATGTTTCGTTGTGGAAAGCTAAATAAAAAAGCAAACTACTTGAAAACAGCAAATAACTGATTGGTAAGGGCACTCACCCAGAGTGTAAGCAACTCCCAGCCCAGAGGCTTTAATGTTGATGTCCCACACCCTGGGTGAGTATCTCAACCCGTTTGATGTGGTCATTTGGCTGTTCTCTCTCCTCTTATGTCTATAACATGGGCTTCCCCCACAAAAGTTTTGAATTGATGCAAGCCCACAGATAATTTTGGTTTCAATATTTCATCAAAACATTCCCAAACATCACTGCAACACTACCCAAACAGCTTTAATATTCATTTCCTTCAGAAAACTCCAGGAGAACTTTTGTTTCTGCAGAGGGAAAAGAAAACCTTTTTTCCCCTCAAAGCCTTTCTTTTTTGTGCCTTTTTCGACAGACAGTTTGCTCTTCAGGGCAGGAACAGTATCATCTTTTGAGGTGGGTTGTGGTGTCAGCCAGACATAGATCACACTTAATGGAATCCTTTCTAATTCAAATGATCACCATCCCTACTGTGTGATGCACGGATGAAAGTGAAGTGGCTGATGCTCCATCCAAATAAAAAAAGTAATGACAGATCTAGTGGAAGCAAGCAGATGATATACTGAAGATTGTACCTTTCCTGCTG
>NW_005842002.1:2947429-2950741 GCF_000455745.1 Alligator sinensis
GCAGGAAACAATACAGCCTTTCTTCATTTCACTGCAGCTTATACTTTTTCAGATGTTCCTTGCACTGCTGCATCTCCTGAAGACTAGATTTCTGCATGGGGGTGCTATTTCTTAAACCCACTTGTAACTGCTTTTGATGAAGCACCAGTGTGATAAGTCAATGTTGCTTGACCTATCTCATAGGGGGACTGTGGATGGCATTGTTAAGTGTTACTCTTATTTTTCAACTGGAAACAAGTTATATAATACAAGTTCTATATCTCTCTGAAAAGGGCTTTAACTTGGACAAGACCACAATGTTATAGAGGTGTAGAATCACATCATTATTGTATATCATGAATGTTATATTTGTTTTCACAAACCCAGAACTGACTTTTAATTGTAAATGTTTTGCAAATCAAATGTTACTTCAGTGTTGTACTGCATGCATAGAATTATTCCATGAATCATCTTAATCTGTGTACACTTTCACATTTGTAACTGAATTCTTAAAATTAAAAAGCAATTCCTGGCTTTTTAATTTAGTAGATGAGGTTAAGTCCCAGGTATTCTTCGGCGGAACTGGCATATCATTTTATTATTGTATCTGTCTGTATTGTAAGTTGCTCAGAAACCTTTGAGGGGAGCATCATAAAAATCAAATAAATAAATAAAATCTGTTCATTCCTTGGAGCACTGAGAAACATAATCTAGATTGGCTGCATACTAATCAATGGAAAGGGAACACTGTTTGATATTCAAAGCTAGAAGTGGAGTTGACAGAAGTCAAAGATCTGTTCCTTAAATGTGTCTATGTCTATTATAAACTGCTTAAGAATATATATTTGAGAAGTCCCCCAAAATTTTCCAAGACGAAAAAAAAATATATATGGAAATACTAAAAGCCTTCCTATAGTAATACAGGCCTCGTCACACAAAAGCATGTTCATCCTTGAGATGACGAAAAAGTGAGAAGTGGTTTGTAAATATTGACATGAATTCTGAGTTATTTTTTAGGTTGGTCTAAATCCTGCCACATTTTGTTTGCCTTCTGTCCATACTGATATCAGAAAATGACTATTTTCTATTTACAGAACTGTGCGCCTGCCTATATCCGTGATTCTCAGCCAGGGTGCTTTGGTACCCTGGAGTGCCTTAAGATCCTTTCATATGCTCATACACAAAACATTCACTATGAAATGCTCTTCTCCTCAATCATAGTATTCTAATACCAAGGCTTTAAAACTACTCAGAGAAGTATAAATAGACAAATATTTCTATACCTACAAAAATGTCTTCCTAATAAGTATTTCACTGTGCTTGGCTGATAACACACACACATACACACACAGTTGCTTTTTCTTCCTGTGAAAGAAGTCAACTATCACAATCCCTATACATTTTTAAAATGAGCCTAGAGCACTATCACTGTATAAAAGACAGAAGAATTGTATTTTCCACATGAGTATATGACATTGGCAGATGATGTTACACACTTTGTTCATTCAGGCTTTTTCTTATAGATTCTGAGGCTTAAAGGCAAGACTGGCAGAATTTTATTATGTGAAATCTATAATTGAAATAAGTAATCCCCAAACCAAGATACCGTCTTGGGATAAAAATAATTAACAACTAAATATAAAATGGGCTATTGGATACCAGGTAAAGGAGGAAAGTACAAATGCAGACAAGTAATATGTATACATTTGCTCTACTCTCCTTGGTGCTGTTACTACAAATGAAACAGCTCACTCATTAGTAAGAACAAAAGCAATTTGTTAATTTGCGAGAGAGAAAAAAAGACACCCAAGTAAGGTTAGCTAACTGAAAAACCTAATGTGCATTCCTTTCTTGACACAGGTTGATGCTCATGGAAATATTCTTCTTACTTCACTTGAAATAAGAAATGAGGACAGTAACTCAGAAATGTTCACAAGTATCAGTGATCCAAGAGCCACCATGTATTCATATGACAGTGCCAGCATCCAGTACAGAAGACCCACCTCCAGCAGAGAACTCTACAGCAGAAGCACTTTGGATAGGCACATGGTTCATAAAAAGGGGCATTTGAAGAGAAGGGCATCACAGCTCAAAGTCAAAATCCCAGATTTGACTGACGTTAACGCCATAGACAAATGGTCAAGGATGGTCTTTCCCATCACATTCATTCTTTTCAATGTTGTTTATTGGCTTTATTATGTCCACTAATTTATACAATGATCAACTCATACCTAGACTTGTTTTCTTTACTTCTTAAATTTTGTTTATCCTGAAGGACTGCAGAAGTTCTAATGCTACATTTTCAAGGTAAGATACTCAGCTATTGAATGGTTATAGGATTTTTTTAACGTCAAACAATTTAACCATGTGCACTTCAAAAGAGTACCATGTCTATTCAAGCATACTATTATTCTTGAGATCTGCTCTTAAAGAGCAACTTCAACTTAAAAATAGGCACTACTCTGGTATTTATATAAAAAATTCTTGCATCTTCAGTAACCTTTACCTAACATCTTTGATCTGTTTTTTTAATTAAAATTAAAACCAATCTTCTTTTGTTCCCCACTACAGTCTAGTAGGTAACGCCTTCTTAACAAGGCTGCCTGTCAAACAGAGCAGCTGGTACATTACAGATTTCCAGCACTGACAGAAGTCAAAGAACAGCAGGAAAGGAGTCCTTTAAGGAGTATATTTTTTCAAGAGTGAGTACTTATGCTAAGAGTGGCTTATACCAGTGTTTTGAGGAAGTCTCACTAAAGGATATTCTTATTGGATTTCGGATTTTCAACCCTATTCTACTTACCAACTAGTTGATTTGCTCTAACTGTTATTTCCTTGAAGAACTGAAGATGATAATTAGCTTTTTCAAAAGGGCAAAACATACAGGGTAAGAACTGTTGCATAACTTTGGATGTGATTCTTATAAATGGCCATTACCCTAGAAGGAAATATGGAATTATATGCCAGTTAACAATATGCAGATTAAAGTTAATGATTAACAAAGATTATATTTAATGGGAACCAGTTAAAACCTGTCACAACTGGATTAGTATTCTCATCTGTTGACTTTATTAATAGTTGGGCAACTTTCTGTCATTTTTCAGATGATCAACAATAAGAAATCTAAAATAACTGTTTTTTTTACATTCATAATGTCAAAATCTCTACAAGATTTGATCCTTCTCATAGGCGAGATAAACCTAAAACCTCTTTCCTCTACCCCAGCAGTATAAAAGAGTTGCAAAAGAGCCTCTAGGAAATTCTCCTAACATATGAAAGGAGCCTTCCAGTCCTAGACCGCAATGGTGGAAAAGCATTAGCTATAGCACTCTT
>NW_005842002.1:2950784-2951997 GCF_000455745.1 Alligator sinensis
TCCACAGCAAATCATAGCTGTGGAGCAGCCCACAGCCAGCCATTTAAGCCTATCAACAGAATATCTTGCATCAGAGAGAAGCTGCCAGCAATGAGCTGTTGGAGCACATTTATATTCTAGCAGCAATTTGTGTCTCCACTCAGCAGCAAGGTGCGCTCTTGGAAGGCACTAGCTGATAAAAGGCTGTGACAGCTGGCCGAAAGCTTCAGAAAGACTACACATGTCTTCAGCCAGCTGTTTAATGGCAACAGAAGGCTTACATAGTAGTGGTGGAGTAACTCTTGCACAAGAATCTTCAGGCACCAAGAGATCTGAGTGCAAATGTACAGCAGATTTGCTGGCAGTACTAGAGAACTCTATAGCAAAGACTAAACATAAATTCACCTCTGTATCCAACTTCAAAAGGGCTGTGGCTTTGTTGCTGTGACCTCTAAGAGGCAAAGTACAGAATCAGACCTAAAATTCACATTCTACTTGATGAACTAGATAGCTTTTTGACCAGATTGCAGATTTATTTGGACTTTTTTTTCAGATGAATATTTCTCAAATCAATTTACCATAGTCTGAATGTTATGGTCATCATTACCTGAAAATAATACCAAAATTATCCTTGCAATGGAAGGTTCACACTGCTTTTGCACTTAAAAATAAAAATCAGCATATAATGTTTCCTTTCACCAAGTATAACAGAGTGCAGAAAATAAAGGGTACCATATATTTTGGCTAATGCTTATTTTCTTACTAAGTAAAAAAACCCTCTGGAATACCACATGTACAATCTTAAATTAAAGCACGAGTTTCTTAACCGAGTAGACAATGTTTGAGCTGAACTGCTCCTTGTATGTGCAAAGAATTCACAAACACTAAATTGTTCATCCTACTTAGAACCAAACAAATATGCATTGAACCCAGCTACCAGTTGAAGAAGTAATCTACAAGCCAAAGGCCTCGTACAGACATTCAACCACAAGTGTATAGATGTTCAGGCTTTTTCTACCAGGGTAAACAAACCTGGGGACAACCAGGCTTAAATCACTCCCAGAAGAGTTTCCCCTGGGAGAGCAGATGTCTGTACATGCCATGGCTTCTCTCAGTAGAGAATATGGTTTTTCCCTACCACCACCACCCCCAACCCAAGGGAGAAATGTGTCACTCACTGGACTCTGCTGCTCCAAAGCACTCCCCCTTCACAATCTCCACATTGTGCTGTAGG
>NW_005842002.1:2952007-2960859 GCF_000455745.1 Alligator sinensis
ATCAGCAGTCAGGGCTACCCTATGAATTGCTGTGATCTGTTGCCAGCCAGACTAAGGAAGCCTGCACAGCATGCTGAGATATATGCACAACACGCTCCTCCCTCCAACCCCCATTCCAGCCCCCACTGCACAGTGCAAGCTCTCCACTCTTCTGGGCCTCAGCATTGAATATCTGTACACACAGCTCTGAGTAAGTTTTTTCTAGATGAAGAAGAAACCCAAGAGAATAACCCAGGTTATTTGAATGCATGTACATAGCCAAAGTCCTTCCAGATGCTTCAGACTTGATTCCCTGCTCACCTACTTGATATAGGCCCAGGGCCAGGTTAACACATAGGCAAACTAGGCACATGCCTAGGACCCTGATCTGCAGCGGACCCCAGTCCTTCCCTCCATGGTGGCAGCGCAAATGGCCCCATCCACCTCCCTTCCCTTCCCCTCCCCTCTGCCGGCCTCACTCCTACAGCAGCTGCTTCCTAGCCATGGCTCTGAGCCTCGCAGGCAGCAGCACTAGGATGGGACGAGGGGGTCTCAACCAGCCCACAAGTTTGTTTGACTAGGGCCCACTAAAGGGTTAATCTGGCCTTGTATAGGCCTCGTTGCTTTCCAGTGCATTTGCCATATCTTGGCTTGATATAAAAACCAATAGCAGAACTGGGGCCTCAGTGAAGGTTCTGCCTAGATGATGACTAAAAATAAGGCTTCCCAGACTAGAACTTTAATGAGCTTGCAGAGGTTAAACTAGGAAATAGTTTGATCTGGTATCATTAACACTGACTAACCACTCTGTTGCATAGAAAGACTGGAGATAGGTGGCAACCAACTTGGATGAAATTAAAATACAGTTCCTTCCACTGGGCATGTCTACACAAGACACTATGTTGCTATAGTGACATACTACAGCGTAGCATGAGCAGGTGCATCATCCAGTTAGTTCCCAGCCAAACACTAGGCACTACTGTGCAGTAGCTTGTCACTATGGTGACAGAGTTGGAAATGACCCGTGCACCGCTGGGACTGTGCAGTCCCGGCTGGTACTGCGCAGTCGTTTAGTACTTGCTTTAGTACTAAAAGACTGTGCAACTACAAAGTAAGAGGCATGTGTAGACGCACCCGCTGATAGGCAAAGGCAAGCTTTCATAATCGGTAGATACCATGTTTAAACTGATCAGTCTGCACTGCAGATTCATCACCAGTGATTCGGACACCAATTCCCACAATTACTGTGGAAAGACCAACCTCATTCTTGGAAAGACCAACCAGTCTTATGCAAAGTCAGTGCCCTAAGACTGGAGAGCAAAAAAGAGATGGAAGGATGGAACTGAGTAGTGAGACTGCAAGGCCTTCTATTCCTGCACATGGCCATACAAGGAAACTATATGTAGTTAATGGAGCCCAAGTTCTCATTTATTTCTTGCAGCTACTCCCTTCTTTCTGCTGTGGAGCTCCTTAGCATGAATTGGAAGAAGCAGACCACTAGACCCATACACCCTGAAAAGGGCAGTCAGTTTAAGATTCTTTTCTTTTCTTTTCTTTTTTTTTCTTTTTTTTTCGGGGGGGGGGGGGGGGAGGAGGGGGGAAGGGTGGTCCATAAAGAGAACACAAGTTTCTAGCATACCCAGGACTCAAACTAAAGTTAGACCTGGAAATAATTTGAAGGAGGGAATATATCCTATGGAGTTCAAGTGTAATATGTTCCACTGATGAAACATCTTTATAGTTACCAGTCTCTATCAATTGAAATTCCCCTGTGGTCTTCAGAAATAGGCTCAGCTAGAGCATATTCTGATAATTTCATCTGGAACAGACAAAATCATAACTACAAGGTTTGTATTAGGAAGGAAAGGTTGTAACCTCCTTGCCAACAACAAAGGACTTACTCATTATCACAGTTGTTATATGGATATCTAGAAGCAACGATAAATCCCAGGAAAGTCCTAGATTATACATTTTAGCAATAAACATGAGACATTTGTCTCCTGTTAAAATAATAGATAGTACTTCATCATTTCTCTCTCATAAACTCCTGGATAAAACCTAGAGGATGCTAGATTAAGCCTGATCCAGTTAGTTCCTACCCAAACACCAGACACTTGGACAAGCTATTAACATCACAGAGTTCTAAGGAAAGTGGGTCATGGAGCTGAATGTCATTAGCATGCCAAACTACCTCCCTCTCTCTCTCTTTCCTATACACTAAAAAGAGCAGGCAACCAAATAGCATGCTTTAATGCACTGTTTAGGAAAATCTATGGGGCAGATACAAATTTCCTCCATTCTACCCTCCAATTTTCTCATATACAAAGGAATGAGGCCATCTTTTCTTTGGCAAACTCACAGTGTGAAACATTCGACTCTTTAACCAGGTAGAGCCAAACCATTTTTACCAAGCAATCTTTCACTTAGAGGCACTTCATTGAGTGGGATTTTCCATGATGTAATGATGGAAGGGAAAAAAACACATTGTTTCTATTATAACAATAGTACAGGATTTCATCAATCAAATTCAAGATGCAATATCTGAATTGTCACCAGTACTATATTTTCCTTCCTCTCAGCTCTCATAGATTATTTGTGCAACATGCTGATTTATGAAGATAAAGCAAATGCAGAAAGAATATTGGATACAACAATCTCTCCTAAAAAACATGTAAACACAAGGGTATGTGTGAAAAAGGTAATGCATATCATGCAAATTAAACCCCATTATTAAGTTATATATAAAGTCTCAAAGCTATATATTAAAAGAGCGCATCCAGACAGAGGGTGTGTATTACAGCGCTAGCTTGATTTTCTCCTTCTATTTTTATTTTGAAAAGTAGCAATAGGCATTCTGACCTCATGGCAATGTTTGGGTGGAGTTCTCTCTAAAGCCAAGGGAGTCCATTGTATTGCTGATTCCTGAACTCCACTTGAAATGACTTGTGGGGAGATGGTAAGCACTTATATTTATACCTTTGGAAAGCACCATCTGGTGTTTGAAATGCAGAATTACACGAGGAACAGCACTACAACTTCCCTTTTAGGCTGCATGGTGAGATGGAGTTGTCTGATTGGTTGAAACCAAAAAATGGAAGGAGATCAGAGTCTATAGCCAGACACTAGTAACACACATCTGTATTGTTTGGTGAGCATCATTGAGTGGTTAGTTTATTCTTAAAAATTTAGCTAGGATTAAGTCCTAGAGACCATTGAAGCCTGCTGTTGTGAATGGGTAACAATTTGATATGAGTTTTGCTATTAGATCCTTATAAATTTACATTTATACTTAGTATATCTCATATTAAAAGTCCCTGTGTAGATCCTTAGGATGGCCACACATGAGTGGCTACACCTGAGAAACCAATTGATCTCCTTTACCTAATTCTTCAGAGGAAGTTCCATGAATAACATTTAAGACTAAAATCTGAGAAAAGTTATGGACATCTAAGGCCATCAGTCCTACCACAGCACTGTGCCATGATTGTGCTAGCCATAAAAATGTTTCTATAAGAGAATGGCTGTGCTGATATACTGAATCTGTCATGCAATAGATACCCCTAATGTACTTTCTGTAATAGTTTATGTTAGCAGACAATGGCAGCAAACAGCTGTGATGTGTAGCCACTAGTGCTGCTCTCTCCCTCTACTGTCTGACCTTTACCATGGGCCTCCATGAGTGCTCAGATGCTAAGAATATATGGTTAATAATCTCATGGGAGTATTAATCAATGGAGGGACTACTTTGTGGTATGAAATCAATTGCATGCAAAAAAAAAACTACATTAAAAAGTATTATTTACATTGCAGTTAAGTATTTGAAAGCAAGTGAATGCCAGGTCTGTGGTTACCCAAAAAAACTTCATTCTGCCCCTTTGGCATCCATCATGTGAACAAAACAGAATACCTGTAATAAAATAGTAGATAAATCATGAAGTTAAGAGTAAATTACAATGCATATATACAAGGGGATGAAATTAAAGTAGCATGGGCAGTCATAAATCTGCCAAATGGGTTTACTTTGGGCTGTTTAAAAGGTCTCACAGCTGAGAGTAAAGTGTATTTTGTCCACTCACTTAGCATTTATTGTATAGCTTGTTTGGGGTCTTCCTGCCATGGGTGGAACTGATGCCTGCTCTGCCCCCAACTACTAAAGCACCCTCATGCCCCAGCCAGGCCTGTCAGCATCTACATGTGCACTGCAGTACACTAAATAATGCTGCTGCACTAGCTGTAAACTTGTGTTTACACATACTAACCTACAGTGGCATTTAGTAGTTTACTGTGGCCATGTGTAGAAGCTGACTCTACTGTGGAGCTAATTAGGCAACTCCACAGTAAAATGTCTCACATAGATGCGCCCCAGTTACCTTTCTAAGATCTACTTCCGCTAGGAATTTTTTTCCAGTGCTTCTTTTTCCAAAATACTGCTGCCAATGTCAGTTTGCACTTGTAAGAATCAACAGAAAGACAAAGCTCCAGAAGGCCTTCAGTATTACTCGGATCCTCTGATTTTTATGATGGCAAACATCACTTTCCCCACTGCTAACACATTAAAGTAAATTTGGAGGTAACAGCTGTGCAACTGTGGGATGTTTTGAGTAAAAATACATGACCATAAACTTTGAAAGTTGTGCATATAAACATCTGAAGGCAAACACAAAGTATTGAACATCCCATATTTTGTTTTACAAACCACCCTAACATACAATGCACTCTGCAGAAGCACAGTAGTCTGTCTGGCCAAAGACCATTGCAAGAGTAGGACCTTCAGTAACATAGACCTAAAAACAAGGAACACAAAGACCGATTCTTACTCTCAATATGGCCCCTTTAATCACTCTTGATAGCATTGCCAGCCCTTTAATCAGTCTTGATAGCATAAAGAGGTCTTGGAATGGGTGTACATCATACCTTCTAGGTTGACGTAAAGGGTCCTTTAAAAGAACAAGGACTGAAGTATTTAAATAAGATTTATATGAATCAAAAGTTTTGCTAGCTTGGTTTGTATACACCCAAGTACTCTTCCAGGACCCAATGAAGTAAAACATCCTATCGTTGATTCTTTAGTTGTAATTTCAATGCATTCGTAGAGTTCTACATCAAGAAAATTTAACAAAACGCAGAATTGAGTGCATTTCAAGTTGGGGTGTTGCCCAAAAGGCTTACAACAGAAATTTATATTTTAATTACAGACTCATAAAAACAGATATTTTTAAATTACGGTATTTTTTTTAACATAGTCACTTCATTACAAAAACAGTTTTACTGCAGTAATCATTTCTAGACGTGCTTCTTGTGGGTTTGCTCCTACTCCCATCCACTTTAAAGGTGAAAGATCAAGGCCTAAGAAAACCATGACTATTTTTTTTATTTTGCTTTTTTTTTTCCTTCCTTCCTGAAATCTTGAGATTTCAACAAAACAGAAAAAATATGCTTAACAAATGCCAAGTGAGAACAGGTAGACTAATTATTTTTGTAATGATCTTTTCTACTTTGTATCAAGATATGCTGCATTTTCTGATTCAAACTGCAGATGTGTCAATGCAATGTGAATTTCTGTAGATGCTTTATACATGTTGAAAACAAAATTTCATACAGTGTGTGCATTATCTGTACCCTTTATGTTAGGGGTTTTTGTTCAAATATTTTAGTTATATCAGTTTATTATATGTTTAAGAGGTCTGCACATTATATTTAGAATACTTTGCTGCCACAAGGGTTTTTGTCAATATTTTACTTGAGATATTTTCCTGAAATACATTTTGATATATGAACATTTCTATAGAGCCCTTAATACTGTGACTTGCATAGTGACTCAACAAACCTGAGATGGACCAAACCATGTTCACTTCTTTCTGGCAAAATTCCCACTGACTTCAATGGAAATTCTGGCTAAGTCAGTTCTGAGAGTCACATTGTACCGAATTGCATAATTACTCATGAGCTAGTCAAAACAACATGGAATCACATGTAAAATTACAGTTTAGCCAAGGAGGAACCCTGCATAGCTCAGGATCTGTAATATTTTGAAATGTTTTACTCATGTGGATTTCACTTCCAACGTATGTGTGTCCACAAGGTGAAATCCACATATACAAATAAATACTCAAAGAATGTGATTTTTTTTAAAAGAAAGAGTTACACGTATGAGACAGTAAAGGGTAAGATGCAAAAAGATCAACTGTTGGAATTATATGTATGGTATGAAAATACCATATTAATAGGCATCATATAAGTAGCTAAATAAAAAAAAAAATCCCACAAGGCCTGAAAACATGCAGAAAAATGTGGAAATTATCAAAGAGGATCAGTTTTTATATATGTGGTTTTATTAGGGTTGTATCTTTTATTGGACCAAGTGCATAGCTGGGATAGAGTTAGACAAGTTTTGAAGGCAAGCTAGTCATCATCAGGTCACTGGATAAACATCTTGCATTTGAGAGCTTGTCTAAACCTGCCCCAACTATGTACTTGGTCCAACAAAAGATAACACCCTAAGAAATCCTTGCCTCTTCCATAACCCCTGGATCATCACATACAATGTCATTCTAACACTACTGTATAGATGGTGCCAGAAAAATAACAGCTCAGAGAAGAATCAGTTTTCAAGGAGAATACAAACTCCTTTCTCTTCCCCCTCCATTGTTTAAGCCTTATACATTCAGGATGGATTTTTGTGGATCCTGGTGCGAATTACTTTGCTCTCTCACGGCAGTCCTGTGTGATTTGGATGGTGATGAAAGCAATATCTTTTTCTGTCATATTTCATTATGTAACCGACCACTTCTCTGTGCTGTTTCTTTGGTATTCACATCATTTGGCCATATCTTGCAATGTACATAGATAGCAACAGCAAAATGTACTGAAGGCTCGTTTTTTTTCTGTATGAGAACCTACTTGGAGACATAATGCTTTCTTCCATACTCCAAGACATATATAATGAGAGGTTAAGTACTAGAGGGGCATGACCACACAAAATTCTACAGGGTTATTTTTGTAGAATTTCTAAGTTTCAGTTTCCACACACCTCCCCCTCAGGTGTGATTGCTTGTCTTTTCTTAAGCCCTTTTGCTGCAGGGCACAGACAGAATTATGCCATTGCCCAACATACTGCCTGATGCTCAAGAGCAACGTGCTCTCTCTCCTAGTTCCTTTTTGGACCATTTAATTTTACATGACATGACATGGATGGTTGGTCTTTTCTAAAGATTGTAGGCTTGGACTGTTTTCTTCAAAAACAAAAAAACTATTGTTTTCTAGCCTCCTAATCTTGATGCTACCCAATGTTCCCCCATCCACCCTTTTCTTTTCTGATCCACAAAGCATAATGACTACAGTGTGCAGACGTTCAGCTTTGTTGATCTTAGCACTTTTAGGTTCTCTATAAAAATCTAATAAAGAAAAGTTGCTATTACTTTTTATTATCGCTGTATCTTAGCAGCAACTATGGCTCTTCATTTTATAATAAATGTAAGATTTTTTCAGCCTTTCCTGTTAAATGCTGCAGTGAAATGGCAAGACAAACATAAAACATAAAAATACTGAAGAGTAAATATCACACCCTCAGCGTACTTATAAAACCATTTTGGCATAGCTTCAAAAACGTAATACAAAATATAAGTACATACTTTATTTATTAGCCTATGTATTCCTAGAAACAAAAGAATTTTTTTTTAGAAAGCTTACATTTTAAAAACTTACTTTTTACGAGCCAGAAACATGTCAGTTTTCCAATTTTTTTTTTATAGTTTAGATGAATGTAGAACCTGAAATTCTTATGTGGCCTTTTGCTATTATTTTAACATAAAAGGACAAAAACCATTGTTCTGAAGGATTTCTTTATATTTTAAGAATTTGGTTTGTAAAAACTATGTTACCAGCAAGAACTTGTGTTTCAGAAACATACTTGTGTATAAATTTATCATGACAACTTATACACCCTTTTCAAAACAGACCTTCTAAGCATTTGTAAAGTTTTTTTCGTTTTGTTGTTTATGTATTCCTGATATTTGTCAACTGTAAAAATGGATCAAACAAGTGGATGAAACTGTCTTCTCAAAATGATGTGCAGAATTGACTTGATAGTATTATCTGTTTGAAATAAGTTGTGTGTCAGCTGTTTCTTACTTTCAGCACTGTAAATAAGTAATTAGGTTTTGGCCTGTTTGTATCTGCTTTTGTACCCCAAAAAAGTGTTGATAATAAAAACAATTACTAAACATAATCGGGAGTCTTTGCTTGTATTCTGCCAGTTTAAGTAAAGTTGAAGTATCATTAATAATTTCACTCTTTATGGCCCTTCCTTATTTAAGCGAGTCTCAAAAGCTTACACAATTCACAAGTCATGTACAGGGCCATAGATTCATAGATGTTAGGGTCAGAAGGGACCTCAATAGATCATCGAGTCCAACCCCCTGCATAAGCAGGAAAGAGTTCTGGGTCTAGATGACCCCAGCTAGATACCCATCTAACCTCCTCTTGAAGACCCCCAGGGTAGGGGAGAGCACCACCTCCCTTGGGAGCCCGTTCCAGACCCTGGCCACTAACTGTGAAGAAGTTCTTCCTCATGTCCAATCTAAATCTGCTCTCTGCTAGCTTGTGGCCATTATTTCGTGTAACCCCCGGGGCCGCCTTGGTGAATAAATACTCACCAATTCCCTTCTGTGCCCCCGTGATGAACTTACAGGCAGCCACAAGGTCGCCTCTCAACCTTCTCTTGCGGAGACTGAATAGATCCAGCTTCTCTAGTCTCTCCTCATAGGGCTTGGTCTGTAGGCCCTTAACCATACGAGTGGCCCTTCTCTGAACCCTCTCCAGGTTATCCGCATCCCTCTTGAAGTGCGGCGCCCAGAATTGCACGCAGTACTCCA
>NW_005842002.1:2961810-2973192 GCF_000455745.1 Alligator sinensis
AGTCTGGCGCCTTGCTGTTGCCTCTCTACAACCCCAGTGAGAGACTTGTCGTGCCCCTCACTTAGGAACACTGAGGCAAAGAACTCGTTGAGGAGTTCAGCCTTGTCCCCTCTGTCCGTCACCAATTGTTTCTGCCCATTTAGCAGGGGTCCTATTCCTCCCTGGGCCTTCCTTTTACTCCCTATATATCTAAAAAACAATTTCTTGTTGTCTTTTACTTGGGTTGCCATCCTTAGCTCCATGGAAGCTTTGGCCCGTCTAACTGCCTCCCTACAAGCACGAGCAAAGGAGGTATATTCATCTTTGGTGATCTCTCCCTGTTTCCACTTATGTGCTCCCCTTTTGTCCCTTAGGCTGCCCTGGATTTCTCTGGTCAGCCAGGGAAGCCTCCTGGCCTCTTTCCCCCCTTTTGCCTCGCTCAGGGATCGTCTTGCTTTGTGCCTGAAGGATCATTTCCTTAAGACACAGCCACCCTTCTTGGGCTCCCATCACTTCAAAACTCCTACTCTGCAGTACATCCTTGACTAATCGCCTGAGTTCATTGAAATCAGCTTTCCTAAAGTCTAGCACTTTCACCCTACTAGTTACCTTACCCACTCAATGTCTTATGGTGAATTCTATTATTAGGTGATCACTGACCCCCAGATGGCTACCGATCTGGAGGTCCCCTACCATGTCCATAAGCATGAATAGCTTGCCCTATCTAGATTCAATGGAAGATGACTGTGGACTTGGTAGGTTTTGAACTTCATTTTTAATTTTTTTTTTAATTGTCAGAATTTAACAGTTTGACTCAACTTCAGTATGTTCTAAATCTATTCCCAGACTAACAAAGCCACATTAAACCCTTAGGAAAACATTAGAAGGGCTCTGAGTTTAATCAAGATTTTTAAATTAATAAGCCACTCATAATTATCCATACGAAGCAGCAACTGTTTATTGCTTTGCTATTTACAAGTATAAAACATATGTTAGAAGATACTGCTGTATTTATCCTTCCCATGGCAGCAGTTTAGATATTATCTTGTAATAAGATATTGTGGAGGCAAGAATTCTTATTCTGAACAAAAGCAAGTGTATGGAGATTGGCAAAAATATCTGACAAAGTTCAACAAAACAGAACATGCCTCTTAACCAGTTCATAAATGCTACAATAGTGTCATAAGTCTAGATAACTTTCAGCATTTTCTGTAAGGCAACTGTGGATATGTTTTTGGTCTAATGGTTACTAGATTTTTCTATTTCCATCAAGTCTGAGAGCTCTTCTGGTCTTGTATCTCATTGCCAGTTCAATTCAGTCCTTTAACAGCATGATTACTCTTTCATTTTGTAGAGTTCATCTCTAATTCTTTTTCAGTCTCTTATGGAACCAGTCTCTTCTTCTGATCATCAGAATCATCATTTCAGCTGTAAAACAAACTTCAAAAAGCAAGTGAACGAAGAAATAAGACCACAATTAGTAAGAGAAAGACTCAAAATGCCTAAGCAATACACTACACAGTCTTCACTATTATACTAGATGGCACCTGTGCCTGCATGCATCTTCATTTAAGAGATATAAGGGAGCATGCCATTCCTTCTGTACCTCCTTCCCCCAGCCCTTACAAGTACATATCCGTGTCCACAACATTCTCTTATTGACCAGTACACTTGGACAACTAAATGAACGTTGCTAAAAGACTGATTTTATATTAGGGAATGACAGCCCAGGATCAGAAAAATAGGCTGGTGGACCACAGGGTGGATGTGTATACACATGCCTATTAATGTGCAGCAATAAGCTCTGGAGCTTATTGCTGCCGGGCATGTTTCTGCATGTGTGCCCGGGATCGCAGCATCTGAAGCCAGGTCAGAGCAGCCCTGACCAGCAGGGGGCCCCGGGGGTCAGCGTGCCAGCCTGGAACTGCTTCCTCTGGCTCCATGTGTTGCAGAGGGACTGGCTGGAGCACGAGGGTGTTTCAGTGCAGGGCTAGCTGGCAGGCAACTCCTGCACAGAAGCTCCCTCGAGCCCCAGCCCTCCCAAGCAGCATCTACATACATGCGTGGCTGCAGAGTAAATTAATTTACTCCAGCCTAATAGCTGTGCACGTGTAGACACAAGATGTTTACTGGGCAGCTAATTAGTCAACTGCACAGTAAATGCCTTGTGTAGACGTGCCTGGTGTATCTTATACAACAGCACCTACAGCACCATTCCCAGACCAAGTCCCTCCACTCTGGTGCTATGAACAAGAATGAAAGATGGCACTTATCCCCTTTCTTTGTGTGGGGCCCTCATAAAGAATCCAAGCAACCTTTAGGCTACCAAAGCCTGGGCTGAAGTTTTACAGGTGTAGTCTAAAATTTGAGGAGACCCTTTTTGCTTGGTTTGGGTGAGAATTCAATATATACACTCTGCTCAAAAAGTGGCTCCTATAACTCAGCTTTAAAAGTAGGTGGAGAAAGTCCAAAGAGGTGCTGCTCCCACCTGTCAAGGAGCTACACCCAGAGGGAGTTGTTGCTATAGTTCAGGGCTGAGCAAACTGTGGCACATGGGCCAGATGGGGCCCGCCAGGCCATTCTATCCGGCCCACAGGAACCCTAAATATTAATTTTCTTAATTTTTTATCTGCCCCTGGCTGTCTGTCATGCAGTCCTCGATGGCTTGCCAAAACTCAGTAAGCGGCCCTCCACCCAAAATAATTGCCTGCCCCTGCTATAGTTGGACCAGACAGCTACCCCAGAAACAAAAGATACATACTGGTAAAGGCACTTGGCACTAGCTCAATGAGCAGTAGTTGACCAGAATGAATTTCCAAAAGGAAGATTTTACCTGATCACTGGAGGAAATGATGATTCTTACAAAACAAAGGCAGAGATAAACTAAGCCAGCTGAAGTTATACACAAGTAGATGTCTATGTACAAATCTGCTTCAAAAAATACGTTCTAATTCTATAGCAGAAGGCTATTTTGCTAGTGGTTGTTGGCAAGACATCAAAGAGCATTAATAAAGAGTTGATTTAAAGAGAGAGAGAAAGAATGAGACAAAGACAGAGACAGTCAGTAATAAACACCTTATTAGCTGCTTCCAGTGCATTTATTAGATTCTGTAGCTCTTCCTTATTCATTTCTATGGAGACTGGCTTAATTTCACCATTTTCTCTCACATCCAGATCAAGGTTGAGAAGTGGTATTTGCAGCATGGAGATCTTATCACTGGAAAGAGCAAGCTGTACAGGGCAATGAATTAAAATAATTTAAAATTGGGATAATTAAATTTTTTGGGTCTTCTTGTTAAGACATATATAATTTACCTTGATAGGAATTATCAGGATAAACAATGAGTAGCAGCTCTCCTTTGTCAATTATATCCACTCCTAAAATCAACTTCTCTAATGTTTTACATATCTGCTGAATAAGTACTTTTTTGAAGTTTCCGACCAGCTGTATAATACTGTATATTCACAAATACAGCATATGGCAAATACAAGTAAACTTAGTCAACTAGTGAATATTGGGAGGAAAGGTGATCTTTGCTATCTTTTCACCCCAATATGATTAATTATTTTCAAATGTATTAAACAGTAAAATACTAGACAATGTTACAACCAAGTACTGTACACAATTATTTTATTCCTGGAAACCGAAGGAAATTGAGTGGCTCAGATATTTCGCAGTTTGTCTAATAGGCACCAATTGCATTATGACATTTACTTGTGGGTGTTACCAAAGAATGTCATTTTAAAAACACAGAAGAAAAGGAAAAAAACTGTCTAGGTCCTATCTTGATCCTATGACATGGAGAAGGCAGCTTGTCTTGTATAATTTGGAGACAGCTGCCATTCCCAAAGTAATATACGGACTATTTTTTTTAATTCAAATTCAGTCAGCAAGACAGATCAATACTTAGCAGCAGCTCATATGAAGCAAAACAAGATGTGATGCTACTTGTTCCTCTAAAATTTGGTCCAATCGGAAAAATCTGGAGTTCCCAAATACTTTTTCTGAATAAATTACCTAAGGCTCTTTTTAAAGACAAAAAGCTGGTACCATTATTTAACAGCTTGCAGGGACAAATATAAAGCAGTACTATCCACGTTACTTCCATAACGCACTTCTGGTAGTTTAAGGCATTTATTCAGAGAAGTCCTTCTGCTGAAGCCATAGATCTTTATTCAATTTTTTGGCAACATTGGTCTCATTAGCAAAATAAATCTAAATGCAACTTCTTTCAAAACAAAACTTCAAGGAAAAGGTTAATGCATAGTTCTGGGGGATTTCAAATGAAACAGGGAATTCTAATCTTGTTTTACCATAATTTTATTTTTTTAAGTAGAGGTTTTCTTCCCCATTAAACAAAAGTAAAAACAATTTCAGTTGGGCCTTCATCTGTACTGAAAAGTTATTTCACTTAAAGTAAATACAATCAGTGAAGAAATATATTATACACACACAAACACCTGAGAAATAGTGATACTAGAACACAGAAAAGGAAATGATTTTCTGCAGTTTGCCTTTTTAGTGACTCCATTGTTTATCATCATGCAGTTGGGTTTCTGGCATCCATAAAAGTCCAACCTTACTTCATAAGAAGCAACCCTGCTACAAACCATGCATCTGCAACCTTTTAGGTCCTGAAATACTTTCCCATGACACAGATTCAGTGAACAGCAGACATGGAGACAGTCTTACCTTTAACTGCCAGTCAAAATCCTGTAGCTGTGCAGAAGAAATTGCATTTATTTTTTCTACCAGTGCACGCCTGATTTCTTCCTTTCTGGCTTTCAAGCACTTTATGATTGCTTCTTGATAACTTGAATTCAATTCATTCAACTGCTGAGCAGCCTAAAAATGCCAGCAAGAAGATTATTTTAATCATAAAGCAAAAAAACTAAGTTTTATAACACAAAATAGCTGTACTGGGTAAGAAGTCAAAATAATACCCAGGTAGAAGTCATATTTGAAATTATAGCGCTACCTCTCCCAGTAGGTCACAATGACAGCAAATTCAGGGATAGATACACTATCTTTTTCCATCAAAAACCTCACCAATGCCAGAGAAATATAGAAAGGTCCCCACTGTTACTAGCCTAATACTGATTAAGACCAAATACCAGGCACTTGAATTAAAGCAAGTTTCCCTTTCCTTCAATTATTTTCCTCCCTGTATGCTTCCAAACATGACTCCATTTCCTTGTTTGAGTAGTATCTTAGTTGTTTTATTAAATACAATGTGATTTGTGTATAAGCACAAATCCTGAAACAAGATGGCAGACAGACATTATTAACCTGTCCACAAGCCTCTTTCAAAGAAAGCTTCTTTTAATATACTTCAAAGCAGTTCTAAACATGCTTGAGTATACCACAACAGAACCCAGGCTGGTTGTGTTGGTTTGAAGGGACACACTTATCTGGTCATGTCTCTATCTAATTGCACAGCTGTCCCCCATGCTCTAGAATTAGCATTCTACTTGTTATCTGCTAGATATGAGATGAAGGAATGAAGACTCCCAACGATATCCATAAGAATAGAGTTCCTTTAAAATGTAGGTATACCATGTGTTTTGCAAGTTGCATAGTTGCAAGTTGTGGCTATTATTATGTGTTTGCTAAACTTCAGCTAAGTGAATAAAAAAGGAAAAAGCAAAGTAAAGAAATCTCTTTGGTTAAACTCTTCCCTTTAGGTAACATGATGACAAGAGGATAGCCATCTATCCCCCACTACAAGCAAGATCCAGAGGGAAGTATATAGCCAGAGAAGTCTTCAGAAAACTATTGAAACCCCAAATGCAAATATAAAATTACTAAAATATTAATGTAATCGGTATGCTTTCACTTTTGGAAAGCTAATTAGTAGGTGTAGCATTCAAATAGAGTTAATTTCTTAGAAATAGCTGTACTCTGGATAATAGGAAAATAGGGCTGGAAGGGACCTCTTGAGGTTATCTAACATAGCCCCCTGCTCAAGGCAGGATCATCCCTGACTAAACCATCCCAGCTAAGTGTCAGTACAACCTGCTCTTGAAAGTTTCCATAGATGGAGATTCCACAACTTCCCTGTTTCCTGTTGACCATCCTCATAGTCAGCAAGTTCTTCCTAATCTCCAGTCTAAATTGCCGTTGTTAAAGTTTAAGACCACTACTCCTAGTCCTATCCCCTACTGGCAAAGAAAAGCCCATCTCCACCCTCTATGTAATCATTCTTCAGGTATTTGAAGACTGTTATCAAATCCCTTGCAGTCGTCTCTTCTCTAGATTCAATAAACCTAGTTCTTTTAGGCCTTCCTCATAAGTCTTGTTCCCCAGGCTTTTCTTATATTTGTCACTCTGCTGGATTCTAATCTGCCCATATCCTTCTTGAAGTATGGAGTCCAAAAGTGGGCATAATACTTCAGGTGAGGCCTCATCAGTGCCAAACAGGGAAGAAGAAACACTTCCCTTTATTTGCAAGTTAATAACCTGTCCACAATAAAATCCTGGAATCCTGTTAATAAAAACCAGAATGGGCAGATCTAGGATTTTGGGAAAAAAAAGTGGGGGGCAGATACTGTGGTGCATCATCATATATAACCCAACACACATTTTTCTCCATGTAAAAATAAACTAGAATCTCTACTGATATGCTAGGGGCCTAGGGCTATATTATTCAGGTTAGGATAGAAGTAAAACAAATATAACTTCATTGGAACGTGCACTAATTTGTCATATCATGTATAAAACACAACAAACAAGGTAAAAAAAAAAATCGAAATATGTTGTTTCTTTAATCCTGTTATTAGAATAAAAAAACCTTTCAGATTCATAAAACAAAATGTAGCCTTCTTGAGCTTCTTGACAGTGCATCCAACGCTTCATTGAAAGTTATTTCTATACCTGAGTTGACAGTCACCTGACTTAGTGTTTCCATACCTGAGTTAACATTTTTACTTTGAGTTAAAAATAGGAGGTGCACTGATATATTGGATCAGCACTAATAACAGGAAAATTAACATTATCAGCAATCAGCTTTTTTTGGCCGATAATGTCACCAATAAATGCCGTGTGCACGTGCACAGCTGCAGCATGCATGCAGCCAGGAATGCAGCCTGGCAGCTTGGAGAGCACTCTCCTCCTGGTAAGTTTGTGTGGGGGAGGGAGCATAGGGGACAGAAGGGGCATGGGGGTGGAGGGGCAGATTGAGGCCCCCATGGTGAGGGAAGGTGTGGGGCAGGGGCAGGCACTTCCCAGCCAGGGCCCAGGGCCAGGAGCAAGATGGAGCCACAGGCAGCTCATCCACGGGGTGCAGGGAATAGGGTGGGGAGGTGAGGCAGCTCCCTGCCTCTATGCACACCCCCAGGGGAGACACGTGCCACCCCCAATGCTGATTTGTACATAGAGTGAGGGCGGGCTGCCTGCTCCGGGCTTGGGACCAGGGGCTGGGCCAAGGGCTGCAATTGAGGCGGGCGGTGGCAGCAGTGCTTGGGAGAGGTGGCTACAGGGAATTTTGGGGTGGCTATAGCCCCCACAAGCCCTGCCCCACCAGCATCACCCCTGCTTCGGGCACTCCACTTTCTAAAGCATCTTCAATTCCACACAACATTCTACTTTATGAAGTACATTCCTTTTAAGCACATAGCCTTGGAACTGAAACCCCTCCCTCATGTACTTACCTGAAGTATGTGCTTACCAAAATTTAATGAACATTAAGAACACAGCACTGCCAGTATTGAGACAGTGGCACTGATTAGCGTCCCACATTTTCAATGTTTCTAATAGCCAGTTTCAGGTCTGCTATTAGCAGCCTTGAAAATGAAAGGAGCTAGGCAATTTGGGGGCTGCTAACACCACACCACTGACAGTGCTATGTATTTAACAAGCCCTGTTTACAGCACTGTCAATGCTGTGGTACTGGCAGCCACAAAACTGACAAGTTCCTGTCATTTTTCAAGGCTTCTAAATAGTCAGTTTCAAGGCTGTTATTAAAAGCCTTGAAAATGAGGCAAGAGAGCAACTGCAAGAATAACTAGCTCTTGTCATTTTCAAGGCTTCTAATAGCCCTTTGACAGCTGCTTCCTCTTCTCATTTCTGGTGCAGTTAAACAAAACACAATTAGTCACAAAATACATAGTTACAGTTTGTATACAGTTAACATGGGCAAATTAAGTTGCAAAAGCTGAATTGGAGCAATACAAAGGTGAAACTGATCTGTACAAAGAAGTTTTGAAGTCTGCAGGTAAAAAATACATTTCATAATTAGTCAATTCAGTCAGTAATATAAGGAGCCTGCTTGCATCCATCACCCATGCCAAACTGCCAAATAGCAGCACCCATAAATAATACCTTCCATCATTTCTAGCTGGTCACTAAACTACATGCCATCCTGGTATGCAACAAAGCGACCTCAGCTCCTCACTTACATCACCTCTTCAGTACACCAGAGATATAAATATATGTAGACGTGAAGTCTGTGTTTCCTGAGAAACTCCATTCTGTACTGAATACTGAAGAAACACAAGCTCCTGTAAGCACATCAAACTCCTCCTCCTGACTTCTGACACTGGCTTCCTTCACAATTTGAAATCATGTTCAAGGTTTCTGCCCCTAACTTCAAAGCTCTTCATGGACTCAGGAGATTTCAGACAATCTTTTAAGTTCCAGGAGGAAGACCACAGTTGATACATTCAGGCACAATGGATTTCTTCATAATGAGAGATAAAGATTATCTGTGTGTCAGGCAAAAGTTTCCCTGGAGCCCATTCAAGTCTGTGGAACAAATTTCTTCAGGAACCAAGGAACCATTACAAACTCCATCACCTTCCATTCCAAACATAAAGCTTGCATCTTTGAACTTCAATACTTTCTCTTTCATAAACAAAATAATATGTGTATTACTATTAAAATAAAACACTCCCCTGCACAGGGAATAGAGAACGATGATGAGGGAAAAGACAATACTTAACAGTCGCATTGCTTTATTCACTAGTTAAAATTATTCATATCTTACAGTGATGGGCATAGTATCGAGACAAAATAGATAGGACAGGTGAATGAATGAATGATTTACTTCTTTTCTCCACCAACATAAACAGATGACGAGTTCAATTCTGTTAAGGTGTCTTAAGCAAAATGTCATTTGATACCAGATATGCACTTACAAAGTTATTTCAGTTATGTTAAAGTATTATTTATGCAACTGTTATTTAAGGTCTTTTATAAATCCTAAATTCTATTTCTCTATCTTCATACATGTTTGGAATTTCATAGAGCTGAAATTTACACATCTGGCCAAATGTTGTTTGCTTTACATCATAATGGCAAAGATCTGATCTATTTTATTACTATATAGATGTTATATTAAAAAAAAATTCAGGGTATACGAAGTTAGAATATCAATTTCACCAAGCTCAGTCACTGAAAGTCAAACTTTTTCAATGACGATAATCTTACCTCTTCGTCTGACAAATTTTTGCCAACTGTAGTCTTGAAATATGTTGCTGTTTCTTCTACAATCTCCATCCATTCTGTCAAATTCCAAACACTGTTATAATCTGGGTATGCAGGATATGCACGGCCACATATACCATCAACTACTTTGTGAAGGAACTGGAAGAAACAAATGAAAACAAAAGTTTAAGCAGTGTTTGCTCCACTATTAAGCCATACAGGAAGCAGATTCAGGTCCAGGGAAAAAATGGTTATTATTCTTCCTTCAGCAGAGTACTAAATGAATGGGGCATCCACATGGCAAAAAGGGGCCCTCATGCAGTGTAAGGCATTATTATGGAACAGCTGTAAAACAAACAGATCCGTGTGGTCCTTAACATGTCTCCTTCTGTGAGCAATAGTGATGTTTAACTCTCATCCCTTAGCCCAGTTCCCCTTGGGTCATTACAAAATGCCTCTTTCAACTTTCATTTGGATAGTTTCTTTTTATCTTTCTTCCTGCAGTGTGCAGTGCTGACATGCATCTGAACAGTACCTGCACCTTACCAAAGAGGAACATAGTGATTTTTGTGAAGTACTTGGGAGTCTTCAGAATGAAAGAAATTGTAAACAAGCATAAAACATTTCTCAGTCAGTCTCTTCTGTTACCCGTTTTCCATTCCCCAATCAGAAGCCTGACAGTTCCCATTACCTCATTACTCTGTCCTTAAGACCCCCTGTAGAAGCTACTTTCTTTGAGATTAAGGAATATTTGACCATTACTGCACTCACGGATGGATCCAACTATCCTTTATAATGGTCTCTATAGTCCACTCTTCAAACTATCTGCTTTTCTACAATATTGCTGTCTCTTAGCCAATCCTGGTAATGTTTCTTTCCTATTTAATCACCCAGCAGACCGTTTTTAGTTCTAGCAAAAGACTTTAACTCAGGTGTGGCAGCATTCATTCAGATATAGAAATGACTGCTAGGGAGGTACTGGAGGCACCGTCAAGACACACAAGGAGACTAGATTTGGTTTTTCTTGGTCTGGTTCACAAAAGGAGACAAATGGATCCATGTGGTCCTCAACATGTTTTGCAGCTGCTCCATAAAAACACCTGATGCCACGTGAGGGCCTTTTTGCGCCATCCCGATGCCTCGTTCATTTAGCACTCAACTGACAGATTTTGCTTCATGAGGCAGGGACGTTACATGTATATAACTGTAATAACTAACGCCACACCCTCTCGTAACTATTTTAGCCTGGTTTGCCATGTGCATACTTTTTAAAGCTTTCTATAATCTCTTGCAAATGAGTTCACATTCCAATAGTAAAATCAATTACAACTCGTAGCAGAGACGATCTCTCTTATTAGACCAACAAGATTTTTGCAAAAAAATGTTCTTTAATTGCAAGCTTTCAGGCACAAACACCCTTCATCAGGCATTGGAGAAAAGATTGTAAAAGTTGTCCTGGGTAGAAATGAAAGTTCACGCGTCATAGGATTTCACAGATAAAGATCAAAGCTAAAACAAACATGACTCTATGTGGCTAATAGGGTGCCAGCCCCCTCGCCTATTCCTAAAGCCTCTGGTTTCTCTTTCACTAGAATCATAGAGAAGTCGAGCTGGCAGGGACCTTCAGAGATCATCCAGTCCAACCCTCTGCCTGCGCCAAGATCATCCCTATCCAAACCCTCACCTAAACTCTACACTAAAGAACCATCAGCCCTGATGCAACACAGACCTCACACCCTCACCCGAGAGGAACAGGGGCAGCCACATGTCCTGCTTGTAGCCATCAGGAGGTGGGTCTCACTACCCCCATTTTACAGAGGAGAAAATGGAGGCAGCGGGGAGTAGAAAAGATCTGCCCGTGACCACTCAGCAGGCGGATGGAGGAGCCAAGACTAGAGCCCCCGGCTCCCAGTCCCGGGGCCCCCCGCGCCCTGCACCCCCTTCCCAGCAGCCTGGACCCGCCGGGCCGGGCAGGAGCG
>NW_005842002.1:2973397-2986508 GCF_000455745.1 Alligator sinensis
GCCAATGCCGCATCGGGGGGTCCCCGCGCGCCGATCAGGGGCGGCCACCCGGGCTCCGCCCCCTCCCCTGGTCCGGGGGTGGGCCCAGCGGATCGGGGGTGGGTCCAGCACCAGGTCTGGAGCAGGTAGGGTGGGCGTGTGGTGTGCCCTAGACCTGCATTTCTCAACCACCCGTAGGTCGCAAGAACAGATGAAAGGGTTGCAAACAAATCTAAAAGTGGACTCACAGACTTTAAAAATGGATTCTCCGTTAATGAGGAAAAGCACGAGAAACCTGGCTTTTCCCTTGCAGGTTGGCGGAGTTCCAGCCTGTGAGGGGCTGTTGGAGCCCCCTCTCCCCCCCCCCCCAATTCCACACACCGAGGCACTGGGCTGGGACTGGCCACTGGTGTTTACAAATGGGTCTTAGTACCGAAAAAAGGTTGAAAACCAGCGTCCTAGACCAGCTGGGGCAGGTGCTACATGCTGTGCAGGTCACAGCCCAGCCTGAGTGGGTATGTCCTGGGCCCCCATGCACAGCTGGTCTAGCCCGTGCCACGTGCAGCTTGGGAGCCAACTGTAGAGCAGCGTTTCTCAACCTGTGGCTTGCAGGAATGTGTTAAAGGGGAGCAAACAAACTTTAAAAACAGATTCTCCTTTAAAGAAGAAAAATGTTGGAAATAGCGTTTCCCTTGCAGGCTGTCAGAGTTCCAGCCTGCACGAGGCTGCTTGGGGCCCCGCATTCCCCACTCACTCTGTGTTTGGGCCTGGTCTGCGAGGGGCAGTGGGTCAGGACTGGCCAGCAATGTTTACAAGTGGGTTCTGGTACAAAAAAAGGTTGAGAACCACTGGTCTAGAGCAGGGGCAGCACTGGAAGCCAGATGATGGGGCTCCAAGGGGCGTATCTGTGCCAGTCAAAGATGCACAGAAGACTAAAAGCTGGCATTTCCCAAGGGAGAATGCCTTAACTATAACAAGCAGTGCCTTAAATGTGAAAAGGTTGAGAACCACTATGATACATACAAAGAATATGAAAATCTGGCACAACATTCCCATGACGTAGAGTGGTACTGAGGCAGGCCCTGTCATGCTGGGCTATGGTAGGAGCAGGAGGGGTGTGCAAGTTCCAGACTATGCCTCAGGCGTTCGTGCTATGTTAGCAAAAGAGAATATCAGAAATAGCAGCTTAATTTTTTTAAAGCTATAATGTATTTTAAATGTAAGTGTAAATAGTGTTTCATGTTGGTGGGACAGTAGAGATAAAGAGATTCTGTTTTAAAGACTTGTAATAATGACCAACCCTTGTTTCCCAGCATTTTCACTTTTAGTTTTGGTTCAAAACTGCATTGTAGATCAGAGATTCACAGCCTACTACCCTTAATCTGGCAATGGGTCTTCAGTGGCATTCAACCACAGGGGGCTTCAACAGCAGTCATTGCCCCCTGTTGGCATGGAGAAAAGCACTGAGAGCAGGCTCTCCCGGTACCACCACAGGGAGGAGTGGTAATGGGGGGAACTTTCCCGCTGCTGCTGCTGCTGCTGCTGGGAAAAGTGGTGGCAGTGTCTGGATCCTAACACTCACCTGTCTCTGACCCAGACTGGTTCAATCTGGCTCACAGCCTTAAACAACTGCCACTTGTTGTAGATCAGTGGTTTTCAACCTGTGATCCGTGGACCCCTGGGGTTCCGCAGACTACATCTAAGGGGTCCATGAAAGTTGACTATGATCAATCAAAAGTTTGTGAATACCCATACTTGCCATTCAGAGGAGTCTGCACCTCCATTCAAAATGTCCAAAGGGGTCTGCACCTTCATTTAAAAAAAAATTTAGGGGGTCCACAAATGAAAAACGGTTGAAAACTGCTGTTGTAGCAATCAGGCCACACAGGCATACCAGTCTCACCAAAAGCAAAGTAGAACAGCAGAGGGAGCCCTGCACAAAACAAAACTAGAGGGGATTAAAATGAAAGAAAGGGAGAAGTAGGAAGACAACATCTGTGCAGCTGTCACAGTGGATCTTAAATTTTATAGTCCCACAACCAGTCTGGGCAATTCAATACCATGCATGCAATCTGCATTTCCAATTTAGCTAAACTTGAATTGACTCTTACAATTTTCCCATGTATTTCCAGTATCTTATCAACTGCTTGAGGTTCACAGGCTAGAATGCCATCTACACTTCTGGCAAGCGTTAAATATTCCTCAGAAAACCTCCTTTTAATTTTCCCTGTTAGAGCACTGACAACTGGTTAAAAAGTAGCACATACCATTTTTGCTTATTACAGGCAACCCTCGCCATTCACATGGCAAAATACACAAATAAGGCATGCAGTGCCCGGGGCAGCTGGAGGTGGGGGCATGGCTCCGGTGGCGGTGGCGGGAGCCTGGCAGCAGCAAGCGCAGAGCTCCTGAGGAGCTCCTGTAAGTGTATATAAAGTGTATTTAAAATGCGGGTTTGGCATTCGCGAATATTTGAAACTGCGAATGCTGAACCTGTGAATAGCGAGGGTTTCCTGTATTTTTATGGTTACAAGGGAAGGTGCTTTCTTGCACCGCAGCTTGAGTTCACAACAAAGTCACTCAGTTTTAAAGCCTTCCTTAGATGTCAAATAGGTTTGTCTTTGTCCCCCTCAAGCATTATTCCTACATTTTCCCCATATCACAGCTCATCTCCCCAGATGCCGTTCTAGGCTTGATCATTTTTCATATTTTTCAGTCATGGCAGTGCTAGTAACTATTCTTGCTACTGTGTACAGTAAGGCCTTTTCAGACTGCATTGCCTTGTGAGCAACATGAATTAATAACATTAGTTCTCAAAAACAATGAGACAGATGATAGAATCTGCTTTTTTTGCACTTGGTACAGCAATCCATTTGCCTTAACAAAATTCCAGTTACTTCCATCCCGAGACAGCTTGGTTAGACATTGGATAACAACCTTTAAAAATTGGACTTGCATGCTTTGACATTTTTCCACCTGCACGCCCAACATGTATCACTAAGACTTGTTAACTCCACAGATTTTACACCTAGGGTATGCTGTACATCACCAAAAAGTGCATGGTTCCCAGGCATGGAGAAAAAACAATACAGTAACTCTAAAATGCAACAAAAAAAAAAATCACAACACAGTTCTGTTTACTTTACAAGCATCCACAAAAACAAGATTAAGCTTATGTGCCATACAGTCGGTGTAGATAGCTGTTGGGTGGTTGTTCCTAATTTTTTATTGGGCTCTGTTTGCATCCTCAGACATAATGCTCACTCCACCATAAGCTTGATCCACTATTGGAACAGTACTTAGTCCAGCTTCCTCTATATCTTCTTTGAGACAATTTTAGATCCGCTCTGCCTTTCTACATAACACACACAGATCGGAAGTTGCTCTTGTTTAAAATACCACCCTTCATCAGTAATCAGTCAATAAAATCCCACATTCCTCATGAGTTTGACAGGTGACATACAACTGAGCCCGATTTACTTGCTGCCTGGTAATTTTTTCCATTTACTCACACATCCAAGTGAACCTTACAATTGGAGTGACTGTTCAGCTTTTCATTTATCTTTTTCCAATCTCACAATCCCTTTTCTGTAAAAGCATTTCATAGAGTCAGAAGGGACCTCAACAGATCATCGAGTCTGACCCCCTGCCTGGGCAGGAAAGAGAGCTGGGGTCAGATGTTATCTTTGTATTCAGAAGAACTATAAACAATTCTGCAGGGGTAGCAAAATATAGCATCTGTTGGCACGCTGTATTCAATAAAGGGATACCAACTGAACAATGATGATGAGAATGATTGATTTTGTTTGCCAAATGAACTTTGGGGATAATTACTCAACTTCACCTGTACAGGCCCACCTGATAGGTCCCCTAGTTTCAAATCCATCAAAACACTAGCAGCAGCAGAGGCACTTACATTCTTATCAACGATGTGCATGTCCTCTGTGGGTTTTTTTCTCTTTCATGTTGATGAGCGATTTCCACAATGTCTGCGTTATTATTTTTTCAAACAATGCCATAAAAATCAACATTGGTTGAATTTCCTCATTATCTGTATTTGAATTTGCACTTGACTGTCTGGGTTTAAAAAAAATCTCATTATCTCTGCTGCCATTTTACCACCTCAGGCACAGAATGCACCATGCCACTGTACTGAATTTATCAACCAAACTGCAGCATGCATCATCATGTCAAAAGCCGAGACCCACACAGTAGCAGAGGTTGCTGCATGCTGCATGGTTAGTGATTTTGAATAGGCATTCATTATGCGTCATTAGTAACAGTTTGTGTCAAGACTTCAAATGTTTGTGAATTAGCTTACCTTAGCCCCTCCAAAATTAGCGTGGGGAGTCTAGGCCCTGTTAGCCCCAGCCTTCTGCCTGCCTGTGTACATGTATACACATTCTACAATGTAATAAACAACAGGGCCAGATTCTGGGGTCTACAGTTCCCCTCCTACCCCTCAGTTCCCCCTACAAGGGGATGACTTGATGGAACATGTTCTTCAGGAGATGATCTCATAGTTTGAGTCTTATCATTATGGCACAAGGCTCACTCCTATTGGGCCTACTGTTTCACCCCAACCTTATGCCAACCTTATCTTATTAGCAGTTACTATCAGGATCATATTTGCTCAATCTTCTTCACAGTTCTTTTTATCACCGGGCAGCCTGTCGTCACGCTAAGCTAGTTGCCTTCATGGTGGAAAGCAGTTCTGAGTATGTCCCAAAGAGGTCAAACACCGGTGGGTATTTCCCACTAGCACTTGTAACCTTGACAAAACCCCTTTAACTGGGTTTGAGCCTGGTGGGTCCCTGTATGCTCAGTCCTTTTTGTTTTGCTCTTATCTTTCTCTTTTCTTTGGCTTTAGGCCTTGGCTTGATCCGTCACAGTGAGGATTCTCTCCCTTCATCAAAACAAAGAAACTAACTGGAAAAACACAGGAGCTTTCACTTTTACAGCTCCAAAGGTGTGGTCCCTTTAAGACACACTTTTCCCTAGATCTGCCCTTCTCCTTTAGGGACTCAGTCAATTTCCCTAATTGATTAATGTTAATGCCCTTCTGGGGGTTAAACAGTCTCAGAATCCCCATGGCAGAATAATCACAAAAGAAAAGAAACTTCCACGCCTATTCAGGTCTCTCCTCCCCCCTCAGCTCCCAGGGCTTTAACCCTTGATGCTGCCATGCTTGGCAGAATGCTGCTCTGTCAGAGCACCTCTGAGCTCATTGACCTGGACTAAGTCTTGAACCCCATTCCCAGGGTTCAGTATCATCAACTTCTGTTGAGAGCCTCCATCCTGCCCTAGTTCTCGCCTCTCACCACTCTCTCTCTCTGGCCAGAAGTAGCTATGGCTTCCCGGGGAAGATCCAATCCGGGTCACTTGGCACCGTGATAAACAGAGGTCTGGACACACCAGGAAATCTCTCCCCAGTGTCATGACTGCACCCGCTGGTAAATCCAGGTATGGATCTTCCTTTTTCTCTGAAGAGGCACCGTGAGCCTCTTCACAGTTCACAGCAGTGCAATATTGGCCTTGGATACCATCCTGAACTGGGCATTATTACAAAGTAACAATATAAAGAAAACTCCAGTGATTCACATAGCACACTAACAACACTTCATTCTCCAATCAACTTCTGCACCCATATATATAGTCTAGTAAATACACACCATATATGTAGCATACTGTTACAATTTTGCAAATCAACACAGCAATCACTGGGTGTAGCATCGCATTCACCACTGGCCATAGGAGAACACCCGAAAAATTACTCCCACCCTGTGTGCCTACCAAATTTATCCACATTGTTAAAGATCTTAATTTTCTCCTTGCCAAGAGAGATTTCTAGGACTAATTTATGTGCTGCATCTTCATTTTTCTGTAACAGTACTGCAAGATCTGGATGTTGTAACAGCTTTTGAACAATATCCAAATTCATGCCTAAATGCACCACGTCAAAGTTCTGAAAAATTGTAAGATTCCTTTTCATGTTTAGAATCATGATCTGTGACAAACTAACTTTGGAGTCACATCCTGAAGTCTTAATAACATTGCAGACACAAAGGTATGATTGTGCCACAAAACAGGAAATATAAACCATTCATTAACAATAACTTCAGAACATAAAGTATTAACATAGATACAGTTCTCTGACACTTGGTGTATTATGGAATGGTTAATGCTTCTTCCCTTACTAACCATATAATGATGGGATGTATGATTGTCACCTCAGCAGCAGATATTATTGTAAATATTCCTGCAAAAATCACTTGATCAGTGGAATCATATTCAAAATGAATGAGTTTCCACCAATCTTTTAATTGCAACTCCATTTCTCTGGCTTGTTCTGATAATATCTGGCCAATTTCCAGGGGAATTTCACCTGAATATCCTTACCTCAGTATTCCCATCATTATACCCTGTATCCAGAACTGTGCCTGAATACACGTCATTGAGACAGAGGTGATATTTTGCAATGAGGCAATAGATTTTAATAATAACAAGTGGTCAATTTCATTTAATTCTCTCCATTTTTGGTAACACCTTTCCAGTGAACCATTTTTTTCGTGCAAGTTTAGACAATGCAGAAGTTATGGGTGTTTGTAACTTTTTGTTTTCATGAGACACACTTGCTAATTTATTAGCCAGGACTTCTATGCCCACTGAGTTGACAAGTGCGGTTCCCACACCTACTGCACCGGAAACATCTCTTTTCCTGAGACTATATTGGTGTTGTACTTTCTTTATGGCTTGTTCCCAGCCATGCCACCCCACCTTAAGTGGCTTCACAAATTGGTAATATTTTTCATTTATCAATCCCACATTCACATGGTCCAGACTCAATTCTGTTCTCCATAGTATTTTCACTAGTTCGGCTACCAGGTAACATGACTGATCTAACTTGACATGGATTAGACCTGAGAGTCTTACAATGGGTGTGGTTATTGTTGTAAAACTAAACACTTTTCAAAATTGACCAGTGTTAATCAACCACCACCCGGTTAAGTTCGAATCATACTAATTTCCATAAATTCATAAAATCCTTCACCTTTAACATATGTACAGTTTCCCCAAGACTTGTAACGTGACAACCACTGTTCCGACAATAAGCCTGGTAAGTGCTTTATCCTACTGAATGTGTAATCCACAGGCAAGGCAGCCTCTAGTGTTACTGTACTATGAATCTATGACAACTTATCCAATGGAATGTTCAAATGAATGTAGAACTGGAAAGTTTTTCCTGTGAAAATCCAGGAAGGAGAATACCAAGTTAATTCTGTGCACACCATCTCCTTTTGGTCTGATTCTTATGCATTCTCACCCTCCCCCCAAACAATCATAACGGCGAGCTTGCCAAACTTTTCATTCTAACAAATAATTGATATGGAGGATGTTAATTGAAACTGTATTGAACACTTCCTTTATGCTTGACATTGGTGTGCTACCATCCAGTTGTTCTGTCTGTAATGATCCTATACATCTATTTTCACGGCATCCACCCCTTTAGCAGTTTCTAGCTGACACTGCACCTCCACGTTAGTGTTACAAGGCTCATTCACTATTGGCACTCCTTTCTCAGTAACATTAGCCCCATGCGCCTGAAGCATTGCCCAAGGATAGATGCTCCAACTAGTCATGGCAAAAATCTGTGACTACTTTTGATGGCAAGTCTGGCTAATGGTTATCACAACAGATAACTCCTCCTTTCCCATTGCAACCTCTATTTCCTTGGTTGGAGCCCAAGCCACTGGTAGCCATCGTCATCCTCCTCCTTGTTGTAGACAGGTTGGAGTGGTCATCATTAGGGTGATCCATACGACACTCAGTCCCTCCCTCATCTGAAAAAGAAAACAGAAAACAACAATGACCTGTATCGTAATTATTCTAGTTCTTCATTACATTTTGAACATCCCAATTTCCTTTCCATCCTTTGAGTTAACTGCAATGAAACCACTTCTTAATCTTGCATTTATTTTTCCATAGCTCCAAAGCATAGGTAGTGGGGATCACTTCGTCAATTATATACAGTGGCCTCAGCCACATTGTTAAGAAGGCATGCCTTTTCTTGGAGAAAGACCTGTACAGGACTCAATCCCTCATGTCCCATTCTATAAGTACCTTTTGCCGGACAAAGTATTTGTTCATTCTGATCTTGTTTATCCCCAGCATGAGTGCTACTTGGATTTGCACTCTCTTGATGGTTTTCCATTAACTTATTTAACCACAGCTCAGTGAGGACCTTGGGCTGCTATTTGCTGGATGCATCCCTGTCTGTCTACCAGTGTTCCAGTGACTGCATATTTCTCCCCATCATGGCCAAATCTGGTGTAAATCCATGGCTTGCCAGGGTTCCCCTTAGAGCTATCAAAATGATTGGTAATTGTTCATCCCAATAATTTCCCAAATTATTTGCCACCTTCTTCAGGATGGTTTTTACAGTCTGGTTTGTTCTTTCAATGAGACCAGAGCTTTAGGGCCTTCCCAGGATATGTAATTGCTGCTTTATATTAAAAGCACTACACACTTCCTGCATCACTTGTCCTATGAAGTATGGGCCTTGGTTACTGTCAATATACTTTGGCATGCCCCATCATAAAAATACATGCTTGATTAATATTTGTGGTAGTCAAAGCAGTACAGTTCCTTGTAGGGAAAGCTCTAACCTCATTGTAATAGATTGTACAATAGATTGCAGAATGTAAAGCAATCTACTACCAGAAGGCAGTAACAGTTTCCTTTTTTAGTCCTAGGCAGAGGATCAATATAATCTATTTGTCAATGAGACCATGGATCCTCAATGCGCTGGTGTTTAAGCAATCCCTTCTGTGTCACTCTGTCTGGATTATTTGTCACAGATAGCAAACAGTTGTTGACAAAATTGGTTACATCACTCCTGGCTGAAGGCCACCAACCAAGAAGTTCCAATCTCTAAAGTTTTATTAATGCCAAGATGTCCTTGGTGATATATTAAAGCAATACAGTCTGTGACCACCTTGCTTCGAATATTCGCTCACGCGCTGCCTTGGCACGGGCGCCTGGTGGTGGGCACGGTGAGGCTTCATGTGACCATTGAAAGGGACCTTGATCACCTCAGAGGAGACCCCTGAACTCACCTGCCATGACTTTGAGTGTATCTTCAGTAGTGGGGTCTCCTGTGGAAGGTCCCTCGGGGTTGGTTGCTCCTACCGACAGATATTCATGGGGCTCTACCTCCCCTACACCCCTTCCTAATGCCAGTCTCCAATGGGCCACCTGATCTTGATACAGCTGGCCCTCCAGTTTTGATGATCTTTGCTCTTTGCATCCTCACTGGTATCAGTTATTATCCTTGTTTTTCCTAGCAGGCTATGGGTCTGCTGGGGTTCACCCCTCTTGGTTACTTCTCCCATTGTGTGTCGGCTACTTGTCGAGTCTCGTAAGCATCCCCTGTGTTAGGGTGTCAGTCAGACCCCCTCGATGTGGGCTTAACAACTAAATAGCAGAAAAAGACAAAAACATAAGAAACAACAAAAGAACTACACACAGGCAAGAGGAAACAAAAGAGAAAAAACTTAAAGAAAGAGGGTGGATAGGAAAGGAGAGATCAGGCTAAACAGCTCCTGCTCTCTCTCCGCCCTAGAGCCTGTGCCTGACTGTGCCCCCCAACACTACTCTACTCTCTGCCTCCCTTGACAGCGTCCTCCGTTCCTCCCCAGGTCAGCCTCTCTCCTGCGCCCCAGAGCTGTGGGAGCCCAGTGTGGAGAGCCTCTGTCGTCTCCGGTGCTTCTGTTGCTCTCCCTGGAACGAGATCTTCCCCTAAACGCTGGTGCTGCCTGTGACCGGCGTGAGGGTGTACTGTGGCCATTGCCTCCTGAGATGTTTCTCCCCAAGTGGGACCTTCCTTTACATGCCGGCACTGCTTGCTGCCAGCGTGGAGAACCTCCACAGCCTCCGCTGCCTCTCCCACTCTCCGCGCTTCTCTGCTGGTCTTCACCTTTATCACGGCTGGCTGGTGATCACTCCTGGTGTCAGCCACCAGATCCAGCTGTAGATATGCATGGCTGATGAACCGCATGGGCTTCTCTCATCACTTTCCTGCATCTGGAGTCCTGTAGCAGGTAAGTAACCTCCGATTTCAGGGTCTTTTCTCCCAGAGTGTGCAGCCCCTGTCCTGGGTCCTCCTGTGGGGACAGTTTCTAGTTCCCCCATAGTTGTACCCCGGGACACAGTCCACCCTCAACTGGCTAGGAATAACCCATCAGGAGGCTCCTCACCCCTTCTGAACAGGATGAGACTTGTCGGATCCTACCACACACACTAATCTCCGATCTTTCCAATTTGGACCGGTTTGGATAGGCCTAAATCCTGAGCTTCAGGCCAACCAAATTGGCAACATCAAACATGGGTGTTGTAATCTTGGATACAGGATAGCTGTAAAAGCTGTACCATATCTGGCATTCCCCACAAAGGCCCCACCCTGGCCCCCTCCTTTGCTGCTAGGTCAACTTTACTGTTGAGGACCCCATCAGCTGTTGCTTTCCTTTGGTGTGCCTTCACCTTACTCAGCATGACTGGATTCTCCCAACCTTGACCAAGGTAATACATATTGCAGCAATTTGACATACCCAATTGGTTTCCCACTGGAACTGTGTAACTTCCTCTGTTTCCATACAGGCAACAACTCTAACAACAAACATAAAACCCAATCAGAATCACTATAAATTATACACTACTCATCTTTAGGTGTATTTACCAGGGCTACTGTGAAGCTGATGATTTCTGCTGCTTGAACAGAATGTGGAAGACACTGCCCTTTCACAGTCTCAGTGACATCACCCATTGTTCCAATTCATACAGCGGCATATCCCATCTGTGAACATCCTTCAAAATAGGAACAATTTCCATCAACGAACCACACTTTGTTAAAGTCACATAATACTTGATTACTGTATGGAACTCCTTCCTTAAATACAACTTTGATAGGATCTTGATTACCAACAGGAAGGGGACACTCATGTTCACTGCCCTCAGTTAGTAAGGCATATGGTGCTACAGGTGCCTGTGATACAGCTTTGGTGCTAATATTCCAGATAAGCAAAGCAATAGTCCATTTAGCTAAATAGGTGATGAAACACCTGAGTCTTTTGCTTTTCCAGAAATAATATATTTTATAGGTGAGAGTACCATTTATAAAATCACCGGGGACATTCCTGCCAAATAGTCCCAGTGTTTAAACACCCATATAAGCATTAACACTGTGAAACTTCATTCTCAGAGCAGGTTGATATGAAAGACATGAAAGATTTGTTTCTCTCTCTTATGGCCAGGTCTAAATACCTCATAATCAACTGGGACTAGTTCCTCGGTGATGCAAGGGGCCGTCACTGAGCGGAGTGGCGTGGCATCAGGGTAGCATGTGGTGTAATCTTTAAATAGTAACTCATACTGGTTACCTGCCCTACTCTAGGGCAAGGTTCCCACTGCATCTAATGCCACACAGGAGAAAGGTATATTAATAATAGGCATAGGTTGCAAAGGGGCTTGCACGGGGCCTCACCTCCCTAGCCTTCTGACATTCTGGGCAGGCTGAACACATCTGGGCGACTTGATCATATAAGTTTGACCAGAAGAACCACTGGGTAATCCTTGCAATGATCTTATCATGGCTGAGGTGACTCCCAATAGGAGTGGTGTGTGCAATATGCCACACTACCTGTCAAAATGCCTTCAGGACTACCAGCTGGACCCTCTCAATTCCTACCTCCCACTATGCTATTAGTTGATATAACAAGTTGTGCCTCAACTCATAATGGTATGCTTACCTTGCTAGCTCCAGAGGGGTTCCAGCCATTGGGATCTCATCTCCCCAGATGTGTCATATCTCATCATCCTCCTCTTGAGCTTCCTGGAACTGGGCTGCACTTGCTACATCTGTTAATCTAATGGGTTCATCTTCCCTATAATCCCCCTCCTGGTCTGATTCAACCTCCCCAAGCCACCCATCTTCACTCCACAGTCATTGGCACTCCATCTCCGCTTTTCTGACTTGGTTAATAACTTGATAGATGGGAGGCCAATCACATCCTAACACTACTTCACATGCATGTTTAGGAGCAATCCCCATTCTCAATTCACCCCTAACCTCCATTACTCTTATGGGCATGAGTTTCCTTTCACAGTGTGCCGCTTCCCCATGGACACATGTCAGCCTAAAGGGGGTGGATCCCTTGAGATGTTCTTGCAGAACTATATCAGCTCTAATCAGGGACTGTGAGCAACTTGTATCCAGTGCAGCCCAGATATGTTGACCCCTAACCCAGGCCATTACAATGGAGTGACACCAATTCACATTTACATCCATTCTTCTGTAGCTGTAATTCATGGCTTCTGTGTTGTCTATGGGCTGGGGCTTGTCTCGAAGCAGTCATGGTATTACCTCTGGCCTCAACCAGTCCCCTGTATTACTCCAGCAATCCTTGGACATGTGTCCAATCTTACCACATTGAAAACACATCACTTCTCTCATGCTGTCTTTACATAGGGACCACTTTTTCTAGCTATCACTGCTCCCGCTGTTCCGTGCCCCAGGGGTTGTTTTTTCCCTATCTTGCAGCAGGGGTTGTTTATTCTGTACCATACTCCCCTTCAGAGACTGCAAAAGCCTCAATGGGATGAAGTGCCTCCTCACAGTTTTGCAGCATATGATGCCACACCCAGCATTGGTTCCCTTCTTCTAGGTCTGCTAGAAACTGCTCCAGCAGAACCTGGTCGACTGGACCATCCCAGTCGTGCACTGCTGGCCACAACCACTTGCTTATCAAGTCTCGGAGCAGTGGGATCAAGATCCAGTGTTGTTGATCCTCACAGGGCTTCTTAGCTCAAAATAGGCATCACTAGTATTCTAGAATGATGTCAAGATGGTACAAAATCACTGCCTTGACTTCTGCATAAATCACAAGTTTTGTCTTATGGCAACGCTCTGTAGGCCACCTGGGGTTTGCCCATTACAGGTGCACCGAGTTGGCTGGCCCAGCATATAGATCAAGGCCCACCTGTACAACCATCCTTTCAAAAGCTTCTATATAAGCTTCGGGATCATCATCCTTTGTCATCTTCAGCATCTTGAAGAAGGTGGGGATGTGCTGGAGCC
>NW_005842002.1:2986518-2997342 GCF_000455745.1 Alligator sinensis
GCCTAGTGAACTGTTGCTGCTGGACTTCAAGGACATAGCTCATAGTTCACAAGGTTGCCCAAGCAACTTGGAGTGTGACGCTATCGTGGGCTGCACATTGCCATGGATTGAGAGGGCCGGGTCAGGAGGTTATTCCCCTGAAATGATGTTGGTTTCCCGACCAATGAACCACTTTGTGCATGGAGAAGGTCTACTGGGCACTCGGAGCCTCAGTGCCTGAGGTGGATATCCCTCTTACTCGCCTGCCACAACTTGATGGTTTTAAGAAAAGAATGGGAGGTGTTGCCCCTAGGATTCTTTTTGCCAGAGCCCTCCAAGGATTGACACGGTCCCTCGTCCTATTTGGTATCAAGTGAATTTTAATAGCAATCCCTATTATTACAGGTTTCCTCCCCATAATACGACCTGGCAAGTGGTTCCTTAGACGTTACAGCAGCAACCTTTGGGGGTAGTGGCCTCAGATCCTCTGCTGGGTGCGTGGGATGTTAGTTTCTGGATTCCTCGTTCAAACAAGAATTCCAAGGTTGCTCCTGTCTCCCCAGGGTCACAACACAAAACACACTTGTTCCTTTGTTTGTCCATCACTTTTATAACTTTTCTAATCCCAAATTGTCCAATCGCCTGGCTCTGTGCCAAGCATTCCTTATATGGTGCACCAATCCCCTGGCACTATGCCAGCCACATTCCTTATAGGGAAACTGTTGTGCCTTGCTCACCTAGTGCCCAGTCACAGCACTTACATCGTCCAGTGCCACAAAAGGCACTCTGTTCAATTTTGTTGCTTAGTGCCAGGACGGCCTGGACAATGGCTAAAAAGCCTTGGCATAACTCAGTTTGCCTGCTACAGGAGGTCCAAATAATCTTTTTTTAGGCATCTGGCTACAGCTTCATCTTTCTGTGAAAACTGAGGCAAAGTAGCTGTTAAGAAGCTCCATCATCTTCTGCTAAGAGTTCACCCTGGCTATTTAACAGTGGTCCTTGGTCGGCCAGCATACTTACAAAACTTCTTCTTGTTGTCTTTAATCTTCCTCACCAGGCACAGCTCACTGTTTACCTTTGCCTTCCTGATTTTGCCCCTATGGGTTCTTGCTATTTTCTGGTATGCTTTCTTGGTGACCTACCCATTTTTCCATTTCTTGAATGCTTTCCTTTTGCATTTGAGGCATACTAGAAGCTCTTTATGCAGGCACATTGGTCTTACCATTCTTTTTGTTATTTCATGTTATTTCATACTGCGTTTTGATTTGTCTACTTGTATCTTTAATTTTGGGAGCAGATTGACGATCAACTGAAAAGAAGGACAAAGACAGAGAGGATGTTTCTGGGTAAAGTTAGGTTAAAGAAGACAAGCAGAGACACAGGGAGAGTGGGCCTGAAGCAAAAAAGGTAATGAAAAAGAGAGTAGGAGGAAGTAGAGCCATTCAGCACAGCCAAAGAATATCCAGGGGAAAAGGTAAAGAAACCAACTTCCCAGGGAAGTGGTCCTCGCTCCTACCTTGGGCAAATTCAAGAGGAGGTTGGATGATCCCCTGTCTGGGGTCTTGTGAACCCAGCACTCATTCCTGCCTGTGGCAGGGGATCAGGCTAGATGATCTGTTCACATCCCTCCTGACCCTAGCTACTATGAAACCAGTTGTACACCACTGGCAACACCAATAGCCAAAGGTCCTTGCTGTAAGCACTTACCTTGTTTATCAAACTGACTCAGTTTCTGTCTGCTTCCTACCAATTTCATCTCCAAGATTATATGAAATGTAAAAGCCTCAGACCCCACATATTTGCTCTTCTCTGTTCCATACTTTCATTTTCCCTCATTAGGGTGTCACCTCTGCCCTGCATGTTAGGTAAGATTTTTATTTTCTTTCTCCATTTTAACTGGAAGTGCAAACCTGGGCATCCAGAATTTAGAATCTCAAGGCTGCTTTGATGTTAATGCTAGATTCTAATTTTTGCACTCCTGCCTCAGTTATGTCAACTCTTCTCCCTTATCTGTGAATTACCTTTTCTATGCATCTCCCACCGTCTATTTCTAATAATAACAAGTCTTGCTGACACAGAAGGCCTTCATAGTAGATACAAGATTAAAGTTCTCAGAGTTGCCATACAGAAAGCACTGACAACTAATGCTGTTCCTTCCTTGTGCCTGCATTATAGGAGCTGACGGGGTACCTAAATCCATTCATTGTTCAGAACGTTCTACTGCACATTTTATGTAAGGACAGTGGGGGATTGAAATCCCAGAACCAGCACTTTGGAAAGGCATATGTTGCCAGGACAGCAGTTTAGTTATGGGAACCCACATCACTGTTCTTCCGCGGCTGTGTAAAATGCCTTCAATCTGTTAGTATCATGTTACAGGTATTGTCTATTGTCTCATTGCTGACAGAAGTGACGATTGAGCATCAAATGCATCAAGATGCCAATATCAGAGCCAATAACACTCTGTCAAAGCAGTTCACCCATCACTATTCCACTACCATGCATGATGGAAAGAATGCATAATCCCTGAAGCAACCAGATCCTCTCCCAGCCCATAGGGTTGGGTTGGGTCACCCCTGCAATCTGACAAAAAGTCTTCCTCTGTATTGCAGTTTCTTAAGAAGTGAGAGTAGGACAGTCTTTCTTTCTACCCATGGCCTCAGTGCCAGATCAGATGTATAACTCATCAGCCTAAGCTGAGCACAGAAGCAGTGAAGGTAACATTTTCCCCAAATCATCTCTTAAATCATTCTGTCTTAAAAACTTTAGATCCATTTGAAAGACTTGAGTTTAAGCAAACTGAGATCGGCTCTGATTTTCTCTTTTTCCAGCAAGTCAGGGGACTTGCTGACATTTTTAAACTTTTCATGTGTTCTGGGTCTGGAACTGGCCATGAGGCCTTTAGGCCTGTCATATTTATGTCCTTACTGGTGCAATGTTTTAATAAACCTGTGTTGGCTGCACCTCTTTAAAGGTTCAGGAAATATTGATATGCATCCTCTTATAAACTCAAGATGTGACAGGTGACCTTACAGCTGAGTCCAATATTTCTGTGATGTTAAAGGACATGAGCAAATTTTGTGAGCTGTCTGTGTTTATCCACCTGTCACTAGAAAGAATCACAGGGTTCTAGACACCATAACTCAACCATCCCAAGAGATCGTGGCATCTGAAGCTACTGAAGATCATGCAACTCATTAGTATGTATTCTTATTTTAAAAATAAGCAATTATTGAAATCTGGGGCAGACTTTCTATGTATCCAGGCTTTAGGGAAGGAGCAGTCATTCTGCCAGACATCAGTTTAGAAAAGTCTCATAATCCTTAGTGATTCTTTTGAAGCTCCAGTTATATAGTACAATGCTTTTCTATCCCACTTTTTATCAGCAGATAACAAAGTGCTTTAAAAAAGGAAGATGGCATCATTACCCTCATTACTTGCTTAATGTTAACCATCAGACCAATGAAAGAGCCAGAAATGAAACGCAGATTGCCGAAGTCCCTGTTCAGTAAACTGCAATGGCTATGTGCTCTGTGTTACATAGAGTATGTGTTGCTGTTCAGCTTCTGAGGTTTTGCTAGATACTGAAAGCCCAGGATTGAGAAAAGTTTTCATTCCTTTCAGGCCTCAATAGGGAGACTGGGAATCAATAAGATAAGCAGCTACACTGTGCTAACCATGACTCATCTAAAAGGCCACACTTCAAATCTTCCCAACTCTTTTATTCCTCATTGTATTGAACTGCTTATAGAAACAAACAAAAAAGAAAAAGGAGGTGAACAGGGGATGCCTAACAGGTGTTTAAGCATAAAAGATTTAATCCTCATCTTCAGATTATGTATTTTACATTTTAAATTATTATGATGCAAGAGAGATACTGTGACTCATCCAACCATCCCTGAGTACATCAGGTCCCTGGCTACTAGCAACTATTTCAAAGGTGCCCGTTTCTTTTTCCTAGGTAGCCAAGCCCTCCCAGATAGTTCACACAACCCTCATCACAGAATGACCATATAGGGTTAGTTTAATGGCTTCTTCATAGCTGAGAAGTTTAGAGTTTTAGAACATTTATAGGTACCATTTTTTTGTCCTTCCAGGGGTCCAATAAGGGTACTACTCTTTCTGATCATACTTTATACCAGTGAATCTGGGAATCCCACAAAATATCTCAAGCTCCAGTCCAAGTCCTCTTCTGATGTAAGCGAGCAATTTCCATCAACTGAGAAACTGGTTTTCCATGCCCTTCAGACATGTCTACACATGTCCCTATGGTGCCTTTGTTACTGCACTGACATAACGTACTTCCTTTTGGAAGTACTAAATGATGGTGCAGTGACAGCTCATACTGTGCCATGTGCATGGCATGGCACACAGTTATTTTTAGCTGCTACATTTTTTAGCAACAAGCTATAAGGAGGGAGCGCGTTGCTATGGTAACATAGCTGCAGCATCACAGTTCTTGCCCAGGGACAGTAGTAGTGCACTGCTATGGTGATGTAGCGTTATATGTAGACACACCCTTTCCTGCTCATTCTGTAGGACTGCCCATGGGGATGCCAATTAACTCATCAATCCAGAGGGTCGATAATCCTCTGCGACTCACACGTAGTCAGGTTCAAGGCATTAAAAGTAAGTTAATTTCCCTAAGCATTGATCTACTGCCCGACCCCACTCAGAGTTAGGAAGAGTAGCTACACACTACAAACACAGGTAGGTTGAGCAATATAAGCTGTATTACACAACAAAACCGGCACAACAACTACCCGACGCAATATTTCCATAACACTCAAGCCGCAACACAGTAAAATACACTTGACAAGACAATAACTCAACGCACATCCCAAACCCAATGTCCCTGGTCACACAACCTATCAACTACACATTACAATGAGCTTTGATCACTACAAAGTTAACGGCTGTACAACTTCAGGCAACCCAGAAACCACAGATGGCAGCAATAACACCCTGGTCCTAGTCAGCAGGAGAAGCCCTCTGACAGTCCCTGAGGATTTCTAGCTTTTCCATACTTAGGTACTCAGCACCTCAAATAGGGAAAGGTGATACTTTACCCAACTGCAGCTTCCACAGACGAAGCCCGAAGGAAAGAGCGCAAGACAGGTCAGCCTCAGCAAGCCCAATCCCAATGACCAGGTCACAGCAAGGAACCTGTGCTCGATGAACTCCTGCCCCCCGAGAGCCCAGAGTCAGCACTGTCCAGCCAGAGTGAGAGTGAGCCCAAGCCAGAGCCTATGTTCCCAGAGCTCCCAAAGCTTCTGCTGGCTGCTCTGGACAGGATTTATGGCCACCTGTCACTCACCCAATGGTCCAATCATTGCTCTTTGCATAATACCCAATCAAGTTCAAATCCGGGCAATACTTAAAAAGACCAATCACTTCAAACTGTTTCAACTCCATACAATCAACATGATCATAATTAACATATCAACATTGCTAAACAGTTGCATTACCATTACACACTGCACATGCCCAGACCTTAAAAAGCAGGTCATGACTTCATCAAGGTTGAGAGTTCAAACCGTCTAGAAACTTCTCACCTCTAGTCATATGGCGCATGCGTGGATTTCACTGTTCTACAGTTCTACCAGAAGCTTAGGGATCTCTTGGGTAAAACTAGGTTGGACAGGTATCACCTAAAAAGTTACTAAAGAAGTTACTTCCAAGGATCTTTTCTATTTCACAGTAATGCTCTTTAGTATCATCATTTGTAATTTCTGTTGTGGGTAATCTTAGCAAGTAGTACACTCAGGGAATCGCTGTGACTACCAACTGATAGATACATTTAGGATTTAGAACCAGGTTCCTAAGGACAAGAACCAAAAGCCACTGATTTCAACTCACTTTACTTCCACAAGACCCAGAACTTTATTAATATCATCAACCTAAGCAACTGTTTTACTTCCTGCTATCTTGCTCTGTAGCACAGCCCCCTAACTTCCTCACAGATATTTCATATCATAAAATAATTTCTTAGATAGGTTGGTAATTTGTTCAACCTAATAGTAATTATTTGCCCTTGGCATAATGCTGAACACAAAACTGAAGAATTTTATTTACAATATAAATTTAAACATAAATGATTTATTAAAACCTACAACTATTAATAAACTGTAATTGAGACTTTGGGGGAAAATTTTTCCCTCTATTTTACCTGCTGAAAACAACAGGCTTAATTCTGCTCTCCCTTACATATGTGTAATTCAAGAGGCACTCCACTGAAGGCAATGTACAGCATTGCAAAGTTGCTCCCTTTCAAGCAAGGGTTATCTCCAAACATATTTACTTTAATATGTCACACCATTCCAATGAGTTGCAACTGTTTCAAATGAACCCATGACAAGGCCTATAGATTATGATCCAGTTTTTTCTAGATATTTTTTACTTACAGTACTGTATTGTTCCGATTATAAACTGACTGCTCATGTCAGGCTTGCATTTTCAGTTTAGTTTTAGGAAATGCTTTTTTTCCCCAAATATGACTGAACTACAGATAAAATCCTTGAACTGCTGTTGCCCTTACAAATCCCACAGGAGACTCAAATAACCAAGAAAAGGCCCCAAAGGTTAAATGGACTAAAAATATCAAAATATACAAGTATCCTCCAAGTATCCCTGAGTATCAGCTCAGATTTGCCCTTTTCCTAAAAGTGTGAGCACAGTTCATTCAGCCAATTCACATCCTGGAAGGCAGGGGTGACGCATAGGGCGTGCTCGCGAGTGCATGTGTACCCCCTGCTCATGGCAGTGCACCCCCTACAAAAAGGCGCCTGCAGGCGGTCACCGCTCACCACCCCACCACCAGCACCACTGCTGGCCTCTGCGCATGCTGCCGGTGGCAGTTGCGGTTGATCGACAACTCTTGGTCGGCGCTTGCCACCCCCACCCTCTCGCCACCGACAGTACTGATGGCAGGTGCGGGAGCTCCCCCACTTACCGCCGCCGGGCTCCTGCCACCGTTGGGCTCCCCAGTCACCAGGGGGCACAAGACGTTCATGCTGGAAGGTGATATATATTGCTATCTTTTTTAATCGGTTAAATTTACCCTGAGACTATTTTTTTTAATTCAGAGCTAGAAATTTTCAGGAACGCTGGTCCTTTCCAGATAATAAATGCACAGCTCACTGCAAAATAATTAAATAGTGTATATAGATATATGTGGGTGTGTGTGGAGTGTGTGTATTATATATATATAAATAAATGTCCATACTTAAATAAATATATATATATATATATATACACACACACACACATACATATACACACACTCCACACACACAATATATATATGTCCACACTTGTATACACACGCACATAATGTCCACACTTCTAAAGTGTATCTAACTCCACCTGGTTTTTTGCCAGCCACCTTGTGAGCTGCGTCCTCACTTGTAGCTCCTGTGGTGACCTGTCTCACAGCTGAGGAGTCAAGGTTACTTTCTCAGCTCTCAGTAGTGAAGCCAGGGTGTTTGAAAGTCTCAGCTTGTTACAGGGCTCTTTAGGCTTCTGAGCTCTTACCCTGCTTGCCTCCTGCTCTAAGAAGCAGACCAGGGAGATCCCCAGGAACAGGAGGGTGCTGGGTCACCCAGCCATTGTGGCCCTTCCTTGTGTGACCCAAGCCTGCCAGAACCAATGACCCTTTGCCCCACAAGCCTATGATCCCTGGCCTTCAGGTGCACTGCAGGGTCATCTGCTCTGGCCAGGGGGCAGCAGAGCAGGTGACCCTCTGCAAAGGAGCAGATGACTAGACGCTGCCCAGCCCCTCGGGGTTCCAGCCAGGGTCATCTTCTCATTAAGATCCTTTTCCCCCAAACCTAAGGCAGCCCTGCAGGTAATTAGCCTGGGATTCCTATGGTTCTTGGGGAGGGAGAAAACAGACAACTTATAATCAGACCCATCCCGTGCCTCAGTTTTGCTCCCCAATGGTTTCCCTGGGGCCTGCAGCGGGTAAGAGCTGCCATGTGTTTTGGAGGGGGAGGATGGGGCTTGTGCCCCCAAGGCACGGCAGAATGGTGTGCTGCATTGCTCCACATGCACGTCTATACTGTACAACCCTCCAGCAAACCCTGCTGGGGCTCAAGGCCCCGCCAGGAGGCGCCGCTGTCCCAGCTGCTCACTGGGTGGCAGCGTCCCTCCCAGGCCCCAGGGGGCGCTGGTGTGTGCTGCGAACACTGGGAGTGCGGAGGTGCCTGCCTGGCCTTTCTGCCTACGCATTATTGTTGCCTAGCAACGCAGAGAAGCTGAGCGCGGCTCAGGTGGCAGCCACAGTTGGGAGCGGGTGCAGCTGGGCGTGGCATGGGATGAGGCTGGGGGGCGGGTACCTCAAGTCACATACATGGACATGTCCAGAAGCGGCGCGGATGAGTGCAGTTTTGGAGGATGGCTGTGTGGCACAGGAGGAGCCCCAGCCGGGGTCACCACTTCCTCTGGCATCCTGCCGGGCTGCAAGCAGGTGCAGCCAGGTGAGAGCCATCTTCTTGCCCCAGACCCAGGAAGGCATCATCATGCACTGCGATGTCATGCCAGGATATGGTGATGTCATTGCATCCCAATACCGAGGAGCTGTGATGTCATCACATCCTCACACCAGAATGTGCTATAATGTCATCACATCTGCATACTGCGACATGCTGTGATGTCATCACATTCCACATACCATAATGTGTTGTGATGTTAGATCAGAACTGGAAGCACAAGCTGTGGTGAATGAATGTTGGGTCACGTGCCTGCAAGTGGGGCCCCAGCCAAGAAAGACTGGAAACCACGATTCTATGGCGACATTCCTCACAGAGCAGAGTGAAACAGGCAAGCTTATATCAAGGGACATGAGAGCATGGTCCTCAGGAGATGAGTCTGCACCCCCCGACTTCATTCTCCTGTTTCCTGCACCGGTCCAGCAAGCTCCCACAGTGCCCTGCGTAGAGCACTGCCGAACACCGGAGAACCTGGGGGGGTGTTACTGGCCCTGGTTCTCTCTGCACTAGTACCAGCTGCTGCTGCAGCTGAAACACGATTCGTGTGTACCAGCTTCAGCCGAGGGCACCAAAATTCTCCCCCCCTCCCCAAAGTCTTTGCTACAGCAGGCACAGCCCAGCCTTAGAAGGCCTGGCAGCCATGTGCCCTGTGGGGTGGAGGCAGTGGGGAGCAAACAAGGCACCAGGACAGCCACAAAGAGCTGCTGCAGCCAGCATGCAGGGCTCAGCTGCAATAGCTCCATAGTGCAGGCTCCCATGGGGCTTTTCCTGATGCATTGTTTGCTTCCTTGCCCTCCCCCACCTACAGTACATTACGGCACCTCCTGTGGCAAAAATCCCAGGGGGGAGTGCCATTCCACTTGACCTGTCCCCCATGCACACTACTGGGTATAGGGACTGCCTGGCTTCGATGTCTGGGCTCACCTGTTGTGACTGAGCTGCAAAATGGAGGGGGGGCAGTCTGGTGTTCCTTCTATGACAGAGCCCAGGGCAGATGCCTCACTTACCCTTCTTCCTCAGTTACACTCCTGCATCAGTAGCATGCAGCTAAATGAAGGGACCCTACAGAAATCAGCTGATATACTCCCTCGTTTGTCTAAGACAGGGGTGGGCAAAATGCGGCCCGCGGGCCAGATGCAGCCCACCAGCCCATTCTATCTGGCCCATGGGGCCCCTAAAAAATTTAGAAAATTAATATTTATCTGCCCCTGGCTGCCTGTCATGCGGCCCTAGATGGCTTGCCAAAACTTAGTATGCGTCCCTCTGCCTGAAATAATTGCCCACCCATGGTCTAAGAGGAAGTAGAATTGATAGCATTTCTGGAAGAGTTGTGACCTGGGACACATCTCTCACCTTTCCCTGCTTTCATCATCCTGTGTTGGGAACTTTTTTCACATGGAAACAACCAGACCATTCTCAAATCATAGTTGTATCATTCCTGTCCTATACCAGGAAGTAAAATCCCTATTCCTCCCTGCAATCCACAAACCAAGCTTAGGATAGTAAAGGACGTTAAGCCATTTCTCCTCATTCCTAGGCCCAGTGCAGAGGTGATTTTCTTCCTCTCTTACAGTGGTATTTGTCTAGAGATTTTACGTGTCTGCCAGTGAACTGTAAATGCTATAACTGAAGGTTTGTTGCTTTTATTTTTAGATAAATATACACCAGGAACAGAAATTCAAATCCAGCCACAATCAGCATTAAAAGTAAGTTATTTTGGTTTTGATTATTACTACCAAACACCACAAGTTTTTGAAGTTTAATTTCCCCATGGATAAATGCATAAGAATTAGGTATGGGAATTACACATTAGTAAAGCAACCAGAACTAAAAAAGAGACATTCATATTTGTCTAGCAGGATTTCACCACCGTATATTTATTTGACCGTCTAATCAGTCTCTCCACTAGATTGCCTGTTTAATCATATGACAGCAGAGAGGCCCCCATCAACCTGGCTCGTATCTTATGCCCTATGCCTCAGCAGCAGGAGCAGACCAAGCTACCAGTTATAATTAAAGAAGCCTTATCACAGGGCTACAACAATTGCAAGCATCAGAGGCTCACTAGTCCATGTCATTAACATTCAGTTGATCTCTTCTACTTTCACAAAGAATGCACGAGTTAGAGTATAATATATGTGACTCCATTGTTTATTTGTTTCAATACATCCATAATTGTGTGTAGAGTTAATGGCACCCAATAAAAGCTATTATTTTATTGATGTTTTACAAGAAGTTAAGTTTGCTGATAGAATTTAAGACTAACTGCAGACTAACCCCCCAGCTTTTCAACTGAAGTTCTCCTTTAAAAAAAAAAAAAAAGATAGTCTGTACCTTGTTTTAAGGATATTTAAAA
>NW_005842002.1:2997352-3021468 GCF_000455745.1 Alligator sinensis
ATAGATACAATGTCTCTGTCCCTCGTTTTACCCTTTCATCCACAGCAAAAAGGGTGGGAAGTTAGGAATACTTTGCCACATATCTGTACATTTTCTTTACCAGATGCAAAGGAATTAAATTGAGATTAATATTGAAAAAGAATTCTGCGTTCTGTGCAGCAGGACATACACTAGATTATTTTCCTTTTAAATCTTGGGAAAGGTAACCGTGGTTTGACAGAGCAGAAGAGTTATATTCCCTTTTTATTACCTGGTGTAGATTATAGGCAGCATGAACTTCCATATACTGCACTACCAATATGCCTAGTTTTGATTTTGAGAGATCATCTCTAGAAGTGAGAAGGGAGTTCATTCCTCAGGCCTCACTGCTCACCCTGACAGTGAGATACTGGTTAATATTAACTGTAATGGCAATTTTGTGTTGTGGCTAACTACTTACTAAGAATTATACAGGAACCCACAAATCGTTTCAAATACACCAATAATTAGCCATTGAGGCTAGAGAAAGAAGTTACATATAAACTGGTTTAAATGATCAAAAACAGGTTTAAACCTGTAACAGAATAGAAGTTCAGTGCATATAAGCCAGTTTCAAAATGACTTAAATTGGTTTAGGGTAAACCTGGTTGAATGTAGTATCAGACTTAACTGATTTGGGTCAAACCAGTTTATGCAACTTCTGTCCCAGACCTCTTCCTGGTTCAAGTTAAATCAGAGTCCCCCAGCATCCCAGCATTTTGCAGCCCTTGGCTAGGCTGGGCTGTCTGCTCCAGAGAGCAGGGCTGGCCCTGCCCCTCTGCTCCCTAACTGGAGCAGTGAGGGCTGGCCCACTGCTTATTTAGTGCTGGCTGTGACTGTGGATTACAAATCCCAGAGGCACCTGGAATCAGGAAGAAGAAATGAGAGCAGATCTCCGGAGTCCTGCTACTGTAAGTCTGGACTGCAAATCCTAGAGACCTCAGGAGCAGCAGGAAGAGGAAGCAAACACACAGCCTATGCTGGCTGCATTTCAGAGAACTGTGCTGTAGTGCCCCCCAGCTTCTGACTTGAGCCACTGCAGGCATGTGGCTGCGTTTCCTGAATCAAAAGAGAATGTCTGTTCATTTGCTTATTTGTTAGCTTAGATTAACCTACAAAGACTGAATCAATTCAGCCTCAGGCTTTTATCTGTCTGTACTTAGCCTAAATGGCTAGTTACTGAAGCCAGATTGAAACTGGCAGTCCTGAACTGGAAGGGGAAATAATAGGGAGAATTTGCCAGCTCATCTTGATGTGTAAAACCTCAACTTTTTTGTTTTTAGATCTTTCAACAACAGCTGGATTCATTTCAGGCACTTCGGCAACAGACTCTGGAGAATGTTAACATGGTAAAAGTAGAACCTAAAGTACACATACAATAAGGGAAAAAAACTTTGATCTAAAACTCAGCATACTCTCCTAGTTTTTAGATTCTGCCCATAATATTTTAACTAATGTAAACAAATCAAACACATTTTTATTTTACCAAAACTTGATAAAGTAAAATAGCATTTTAATAGTAGGTGCCTATTTAAAAAATCAGAAGTTACACTGATTTGCTGAAAATGAATTTCCTAAGTCTTATAAAGTAAATACACATAGCCATTGATACAAAGTATTGTCAAGAGCCAAAATATATTTTATCCAAAACACTGGACCAAGTAAGCCAATTAAACATTTGGCTTACTATTGCTACTTTGAGCTTACTGTACATGTTAAATGTGCACTTATATAAATTTAATGTATGGTGATCACCAGAAAGTAGTTTATTCTGTCTGTCTACGACTTTGTACTGCTCCAGTCACTATGGTATCTGATTGACAAGCAGTACCTGAAAACAGGCCATTGTAGGAAAAGGAAACAGTGAAATAGAAAACGAGACAAGATCAGTTTCTTCTTCTTTCATTTGCATTGGCATAAAGGAAACGTTACTTCATTGACTTCAAAGAAGTTACTCCTGACTTACATTAGCATAAACAAAAGCAGAATCCATCCTGTAGTTTTAAACTGCCATATCCTCCAGATAGTGAGCCACTATTCAGGAACAGTTTTCTGCCCTTTCAATAATTTTACCTCATTTTGTAATGTAAAAATCTAAGACTCCAGCACTGCATAGACTTACATATACACTTAATTTTATTTTTCAAGGGTAGTTGCAGTGAAATCAACAATTTTCATTCTCATATATCAGGGCAAAGCAGTATACTGCTGTCTAACCTATCTTTCATGTGAGGAGAAAAACAAACCCTTTGCTGACAGGATATATTCCAAAAATGAAATATTTCTGCATGTATGGTTTCACGTATGTCTCTGAAAGAAAAACAGTCTTAATACTTCTCTTTTTCAGGTACAGTCTGAAATCAGTGAAATACTGAACAAGAGTGTAGTTGATGTGAAAACTTCACAGGGTAGCTCAAAAGAGTTTCTGATGACTAGTTCACCTGCCAAAACACCTGTGGTATGTTACTTAATCCTTATCGCTGAAGAAGTTATATATAAAAAGATTGTGCTGGACTGCTGTTCCTGATAATTCGGTTTGCTATAAAGCACTGTAACCAAAGCCAAAGGTTATTCTGTACATGAAAAGAATCCACAAAAACTTCCTCACTAAAAATATACATTTACATGATGTCACCATAATTCTGTCTTAAAAGAACTGTTATTTAAGTCAACTGGGAAGATAAAGCCAGGTTGAGGGACTTAACAAGGCTTTTCTCCAATCTAGTGAAAGCTCTGTTCCTTTTTGTTGTAGATAAGACTTTAACCAGGTCATCCAAACTATATTGTTCACTGAATAGAATCCAGGGCTTCAACTTCTTTTAAAGTAAATGAGGTAGGATGGTCAGATAGATGGATTTACTTCTGTAGCATGATGTATAAACCATTACATAGACTCAGAACCAAATCCTGGTTGCATTACAGGATTGTCATGGGTTCTGTGCATTTCCCTAACCATTCTGGTCCAATAAGCTGTTAGGCATGAGTGGACATTTGACCTCAAAAGACTTTTAGCTCACTAGTTAACTTGTCTTTCCCCAGCTGCAAATGTCCCTAGAGAACTCAGTGGGCTAAGTCAGTACTTTAGAGTTATTCCAATCCCGATGAGGGTCATTGGAAAAAACAGGCCATGGAAAAGGTCCTTTTTCTAAAGCAATGGTTCCTCTCTAGGTTCTGATACAAATGCTTGCTCTCTAAAAACATTTAAGCATCTTAACAAATATTAGTAGACTTCAGGAAGAAAACAAAAGACCTAATTAAATTAATTATGGCTCATAATATAGTTTCTTAAATTTACTGACATACTCAAATCTGTTCTTACTCATTTTCCTTTCCTTACGTTAGAGAGATAAATAGAATTAGTATATATAATCTCTACCAGTGCTACATGATGCATCATAAACTTGGCAACCATTTGGCTGGCTTTTGCCTCTAGAATTGTAAACAACAGTCCTTATAGAATGATTGTTATTGGATTATTCTAGTTTACAGAGAGTCCACAATCACCGTTTTCTATGAAGGAATTTCAGTACGATCAGAAACTCTGCACCCATCAGCCCCTGGAGGCAAGTTCTAATATTTTCCTTGGAAATGTGGTCAGTGATGTAAATATTTCTCATCAGATTTCACTAAAAACTGTAACAGCAGGAAAGATTGAAAAACCATTAGGACCAAATGAAATCAAAACTATGAATACTCTAAGCAATGAATATTTTTTGAAGGATTTTGCCAAACCTAAATGTTTTCTACCTTGCACTAGTATAGAAGCTGCAACTATTACTCCTGCTAATAATAAATTAATTTTGGATGAACCTAAAGCTCCTTTGAGTTTCCTCAAATATGATGATGAACTTCATTTAACAGACTTTAACTATTCTACCAAACAGTTGAAACAAGAACTCCAAAAGCCTCATGAACAGGAACTAGGACACACATCTGAACTTCAGAATGTTTCCTGTAGTCAATATAATGATTCTGAATATATGCTAAAACAAGATCCCAAAATATCAACTCTGTTTTTATCTTGCAAGAAATTAAGTGAGGACTCAAAATCAATAGAAATTTCAAAACCTGAAGAAACAGTAGACAAATCACATATTACACTGGTTTCTCTTCAAGGAAATAATCTGAATCTTGATAAAGAATTTAATAAAGATTCTGAATATGAAAACTTATGGACTTTTGCCCTTAAAAGTACATGCAGTACCCAAGAAGAAGCTGAAAGCAAAAACAAAAATGAATTTTATAGCACTGACAATGGTGTTGAGGGGTTCCAGTTCGATGTCTTTTCCAAAACAGTAAAGGATAAGTTACAAATGCTTGATCACATAGAACAACTGCAGAGAGAAAAAGAAGACCAACTGCACATACTAAGCCAAAGAATACTAGACCCTGGAAATCCTAAATTCAGTGAAATCAAAGCTGCGTCAGAGTACTCTGAAAAAATTGAAGTGTCTCAAAATTCCTCCAAATATTCTGAACACTTACAAAATAAAATGCTGCAACTTGAGAATGAAAACATAACTTTCAAGGCTGAAGTGAAACATCTTACTGTTATCATACAGTCTCTGAGAGAAAAAAGCTCAAAATATGAAAAGCAAATTAAAGCTCTGGCTGTAGAAAAGCAAAACATGAAAGTCAGATTAGTTAAATCAGAAGAAGACAGCAAGGAATGCATTAAAGAAGTGAAAAGGTTGTTACGAAAATGTAAAGAATTTCAGAACCAAAATAAAACTCTCCAAGAACAAAGAAGCCAACTCTGTATTGAAAACCAATGTATAAGGCAAGCATTAGACGACTTTAAAATTAAGAATCAGGAAGCACAAGAACAGATGATCGCTGCTACTGCTGAAAAAGATAAACTCACTGTGGTACTGGATTCTTTGCAAAAGGAATCTTTGGTCTTACGAGAAGTAAATCGGAAACTAGAAACAAAAACATCCCAGCTTATACAAGAAAAAACCTCACTTGAAAAAGAACTTGTACAAAATCAGGTTGAAATAAAGCAACTGAAAGAAAAAGAAAACGTAACAAAATCTGAACAGGAGACTCTTCTTCAATCAGTGCAGTTACTTAAAGAAAACAAGTTTAACCTTGAAATGGCATTGCAGGAATGTGCTAATGTGAGACAAATGCAACAGAAGGAGCTTGAGAAAGTCCAATCAGATAAAACTTATGCAGAGGAGAAACTCCTTACTGAACTTAGAAATGCAAAAGCAGAAATTGACTTTTTGAAAACTAATTTGGCCAATGTGGACAGAGACCAGGACAGGTTATCAGTTGTTGTCAGAAACATCACAGAGGAAAATCGGCTACTTAAAAAAGAAATACAGGACCATAAACATGATGTTTCCAAATATCAAATTAGCATTGGAAGACTGAATGAGGACCACTTACTAATGGAAAACCACGTAAGAACTATAGAAAATGAGAGGGATGTATTGCAGTTTGAAGTCCGCCACCTGCAGAAGGACTATATTAATCTGCAGGACCAAATCACTGCCCTGGTTAATGAGCAGTGTAAATACACATATACTTCAGGGAGTCAGGAGAAAGTTCACTCTACATATTCCATGGATATTTGTGAAGAAATTTCTGATTACAAGTGTACAGCTTTAGTATATAACCCACAAGGTGTGTATCATACTTTACAAGATCTTAGTGGGCTAGTGGTATTTTATTATTATTTTTTTTTATTTACCTCATTTTAGACCCAAGTAGCTTTTCAGATAAAATTATTGACTAAAAGTATTAACATATCTGAATATTTGTTTGAGTTTTCTGACTAGGGAAGTTCTAGGACCAGTTTAAGGTTTGTTTTTCTAATTTTAAGAATTTCTTGTTTCTGGAAAAAAAAGTTTCTATATACCACAGCATTTTTTTCTAATACAACAAAACCACAATGAGGATTTTATCCAAAGCATTTTGAAGGCCTGGGAGTTTTTCCTTTTGAAATAGATGACCCTTAGATTGGACCTTTAAAGTTATAAATTGTTCTTTCAGGGCCATTTCCCTTTTTTGTCCTAATTAGGTACTGAAAGAAATTCTTCCCACTATTTTTAAAAGAAAACTGTTTTTCTTTTTCAGGCAATTCCAGCTAAACTGCAACAGTCTCTTGATTTGGAGAAACTGTAATAAACATGCCTTCTTTTAAACCAATTAAAATGCTACTGTCCAATTATTTCATTACCACAGTGATCTATTTGTTTAAAGCTTATTTTTACAGTCAGCATTTTCCTATATGCTTTTTTTGAATGCCCAACTCTTGGCTGCATTTCATTTTTACTAAAAGGAGGTTTGCTGCAGCTGTAAATTGTTATAGGACCAATGAAGTCAAAGAAGCCATGACTATTTATGCTACCTATGGTTCCCACCCACAAATTTTAAGCTTAGAAAAGAGTGTTAGCTTTTCTAATCTAACTACTTAACAGAGTCCAGAACACTTTGCATAGTTATTTTGGCATCTAACCCAATAAAAGATGCATAGTTTTAATTCATGTTATTAAGACATTCAGGATTTCTTATGGTTAACAATGCCTAACCTACACTTCTAATCAACATTTTTTTTGTTTTCACAAGTAGTGAAGTCATATTTACAAATATTTTAATTAACAACTGGAGATTTAAGACATCTGCTAATATATTTACACTGGAAAAATGAGATGTATGTAGGCAGAGGGACATAATTTTGTAGGAAGATTAGAGAGGAAAGTAGAATCCATTACTGCAGAAATAGTCTCCTAGTCCCTCATCCTTGGGGAAGGGAGGAATGTCACAGACATATTTCTTATATGATACTTCATCTATAGGGATTAGTATAATGGCTCTTGTAGCCCAGATGGGAGTACTGTAGTTTACTTTTTCAATCCACTGCATGTTTCAAGGGACCATTTTAGTTACCCCAAAGGCACTGCTGCAGAATCATTCCATGAAAGAAAAGTAAAACAACGTAACAAGGAACTGGAGTTCCCCGAATCCCTTCCATAGACCTGCATTTGCTTTAGTAGGATGAGTTACACTCATTAGGGTACATCTTTTGCAGGCCAGAAACATCAGAGGTAACTTCCTAATGTTCAATAAAGCATCAAGGCATATAACAGCTCTTTTCTTGTTTTTGTGACTGTGCTTCCCATATAGATGAGAAGCTGTAGCGCTATGGAGTCAGACTTGGCATAGGAAGATGCTGTGCAAACTTTTCTATACAGCTCCGTTATTGTACCTTAACACATTGTTGATCTTCTTGCCTGGGAAATACTTTCCTAGCCATTTATAACAGTTGCATAGGGTTAAGCTCTTCTAGTACATGGTTGTACGGCACAAAAGCTAAAGTGGGGTTGCTGGGTACAACTGTAAATGTAGTCTGTGTATATTTTAGAATGATTTTTGTACAAATAAAGTCTACCCGTTATGATGTCAATATTGCCCCATGCTTAGGAGTACCACTTGTTTGGCTAGTGATAGAAAAGGCCACTGTCTTGGAAAGCCAAATTCAGAAGAGACATTAAAAGATTTATTCATTGACTGCTTTTAATACTGTTGTAAGTATAGAATAACTTAATTGGCTTCAGTGAAATTGACTCAGTTTTTTTGTTGTGATACTCAGATCAGAATCTACCCCAAAATGTGTTATGAACACACTATCAATTTTTAGTCAGAGGGTGAAAACAAAAATTACTTATTGTTATTTTTTGTACTTTGTAGGGCCTTTTGTCTTCTATCCTGGATAACAATGAAGCAGTATTTAAAGGCAGCTTCTGAGAAAGTTATGTATTCTACCATTTCAGTAAAATGTAGAGACAAGAAGGGAAAGATTAGCAATAAAAGCATCATTTTCTGTATCCCAGTAGCACCTAAAGACCCCAACCAGAATTGGGCCCCATTACAATAACAATCAGGAATAACCGCTTTCTGCTAATACAGACACATTTTCTGCCCCAGAAAACTTATAGTATTAGGCAGAAATCAGTACCTCCTTATGACTAGAATTGAGGCTGATCCACACAGCTTACCTATCTTTACTGACAAAGTGCAATGGAATTTTTAAACATTAATCTCTAATGAAAACTTACAGTCTCCAATGTTTCCGCTTTGTTAGAGAATGGAAAGATTGCTGAAATGCGAAAGAAGCTAGAAGAGGAAGAGGTACAAAAAGGGAAGAGGCACAAGGACCTGAAGAAATATTATAGCACTATTTCAGTCAGCTGTACTACATCTGTAATCAGGGAGTCAAGATTTAGAACTGCAGTCAGGAAGAAATACAGCACAGTTTGCTCTGCTACCTAGTGATTTGAATCTAGAGAGTTCAGCAATGAAGAACACACCCAAGTTATTGTATATATATATTCCTGGTATATATTATGAATATGATGCCAAAACAAAGGTTAGCACAATCACCAATACCTGTTTCACAATATAAAAATCAGAGAAATTAAGAAAAAAAAAGAAATATCTTTAAAAAGGTCAAGTACAAAAACTGCTATAGAAATTCATATTAAAAATATGCTGCTGGGTCGTGTTTTGCAGTAACTTTTGGGGACAAAATCTCCATTGATCTCAATGGGAATTTTTCCTGAGTAAGGACTGGAAGAGCTTGCCAATAATTTGATTCTCATTTCCATACTGTCAGATATTAGAAAATGTGGTGTTTAGTTGGAACATTAGTACAAATGTTGAATATCAGATGGTGAAAGCCTTGTGGTAGGACATTCTTAGAATCATTATGGCTACTAAAATGAGTCCGCTAATAAAAGTTGATACAGAAAACATTGCCTTCATGTAATAATTTTTATATTTATGTAACCCAGGTGGTGGCCCAATAGTTGCCACCCCTGCCCAATATCAGGGATGGTGTGGTGAGAGTGGGGCAGGGCTTCCGGCCAGCACCAATTTACTTTGCAGCCGACCCCTGCTCCCCACAGAGCAGCCCGTGGTCCCAAGGTCTTACACTTAACTGATTTAACTATTTGCACTTTATTTACAAAACAAGAATAATAGGAAAGGTTATTTACAAGTGAACTTAAATGACATAACTAGAATCACAAAACAAACCAGAATGCATTAGTCAACCCTTGACTCAAGAACCACAGGTAGGGTAACTGGCAGCTTTCAGCCACTGCTGAGATGCTACCACAAGGAAGCAAGGTGGTCACTCCCCACAGCTCCAACAGGCTTCCCAATAAGCGACATACTGCAACTATACTACTTGCTACCTTCCCCTCTATTTTAAGATGAGAGTTATCGTTTGTATTTGTATTCAAGATCCTAGATTAGAAGAGCTATTTTTTAAAGGCACATTAGATTCTTCATGTCTCCCTTCTTTGAAAATGAAGTTAAGATGCCCTCAAGGAAGAGACAGAATCTCACGCCCTCAGGAGGCCAAGAAGAGCAACATGAAGTGCTGATTAATGGAACTACTGGCAGTCTTTACTAAGAAAACCTTATGGCCTCAATCCTTTTTGGAACAGTGGGTGATCTTTTTGAGAACACTGTCTTAATTGAGGGTATATCCAGATATTGGTGAAGATAATCATAGAAATTAGGGTTGGAAGGGACCTCAGGAAATCATCCGGTCCAGTCTCCTGCTCAAAGCAAGTCCATCCACAACCAGATCATCCCAGCCAAGGCTTTTTCTAAGCAGGTCTTAGAAACCTCAGAGTCAACAATTTCACAGGGTAGCCTGTTACAGTGCTTTACTGTCCTCCTATTGAGAGAGTTTTTCTTAATACCCAACTTAAACCTCCCTTGCAGCAACTTGAGACCATTGCTCCTTGTTCTGTCATCTATTACCACTGAGAACATCCTCTTTGGAACCTCCCTTCAGGTAGTTAAAGGCTGCTATCAATCCCCTCTCAATCTTCTCTTCTGCAGACTAAATAAACCCAGTTCCCTCAGCCTGTCCTCATAAGTCATGTGCCCCAGCCCCCGAACCATTTTCATTGCTCTTCAATCAAAACTACAAGAATACATTTTGGCATACTTAAGATACAGATCAAACGTCATTATTCCTAAAGGACAATGTTGACCTCTTGAATAATATTTAATCTCTTTGATATACTTCATGGTGGTGGCAACCATAAGCAGCCATTGCCTTTTCTGAAGTAATCATCAATATATTAACCAAATATAACATCTAAATGATGCACACTAAAGTGTGTTACATGTATAAATTGTCCCAACAATATAAACTATATTATTTTGATACAGATTAAGATTTCTGAATAACTTACTTACAGACTTTATAAACATATCATTTGTAAATAACATGCATTTTTGTTAATTCATTTATAAAATATAGTCTCAAACAAGATGCAGATAAACTCTGCATTGCCTTATTTGACTGAGTTTCATCTTCCACAAAACTTTTATTTACTTCATATACTCATTAATTCCTGAATTGCTACAGATTACAGTCTAGAAAAGTGTTCTTTATTATGCTGCTGGGAGCCAATATGATGTCAGACATGTAGTCTTGTAATTAATTATGTTTAATGACCTGAAATGATTCAAGTGAAAAGAAGTTTACATTAGATTTCCCATATTTGCTCAATTCCAAGACAAGTTCCCCCTCTCCCCCTTTTAATCTGTGGAAAAATGCCTCTTGAATGGATTTGAGAATCAGGCAGCAAGGAGTGGAAGGTGGAGAAGGGAAGGGGCTCTGGATCTGGCCCTATCCCAGGGTGTGGCCAGAGTTACAACTGTGGCCCACTCACCCCCACGTCTTCCCGCATAGCCTCTGTCCCGCTAGTTACCCTGTCGCCTCTTTTTCCCCCACCCCCATTGTACCTCTTACCCCAATCTGACCCTCCCAGCTCCCTTCATAGTTTATAGTGCCTTCATGCAAACACTTCCAACTTCCCCAACTCAAGAAAAGAAATGAGATACTGCTCTGTGTTTGTTGAACTGAAAGTGAAACAAAAATTAATTACAGTTTTAGTTTTGGTTTTGCTTTTACTTGCAGTCTGAGATGAAATAAAAACCAAACCTAAAATTCTTATTTGACCTGCACAGCCAATTAAGTGAATTCATAACTTGATTTTTGGTTTGGATTATTATGAGAGTATATTTACCCTCCTGTTTACAAGTCAATATATATACTCTCTCACATACTTCCTAGCAATAATTACCTGAAAAACATTAATTCCAACTTTGAAACTGCCAAGCTTGCCTAATATTGTATTGGCATCCATTCATTGTTACTAATGAATTTTATAAAACAACAAATTTTTAGAAATGGAAAATTTCCCACAGAAAAATAAAGCACTGGAAAATTTTCTGCCCCGCACTTCTGACCATCACTTCAATTTATAATTGAGCTTGCGGAAATATATTTTAGTTTATGAAATACATTCCTTTTAAGCACATAGCCTTGGAACTGAAACCCCTCCCTCATGTACTTACCTGAAGTATGTGCTTACCAAAATTTAATGAACATTAAGAACACAGCACTGCCAGTATTGAGACAGTGGCACTGATTAGCGTCCCACATTTTCAATGTTTCTAATAGCCAGTTTCAGGTCTGCTATTAGCAGCCTTGAAAATGAAAGGAGCTAGGCAATTTGGGGGCTGCTAACACCACACCACTGACAGTGCTATGTATTTAACAAGCCCTGTTTACAGCACTGTCAATGCTGTGGTACTGGCAGCCACAAAACTGACAAGTTCCTGTCATTTTTCAAGGCTTCTAAATAGTCAGTTTCAAGGCTGTTATTAAAAGCCTTGAAAATGAGGCAAGAGAGCAACTGCAAGAATAACTAGCTCTTGTCATTTTCAAGGCTTCTAATAGCCCTTTGACAGCTGCTTCCTCTTCTCATTTCTGGTGCAGTTAAACAAAACACAATTAGTCACAAAATACATAGTTACAGTTTGTATACAGTTAACATGGGCAAATTAAGTTGCAAAAGCTGAATTGGAGCAATACAAAGGTGAAACTGATCTGTACAAAGAAGTTTTGAAGTCTGCAGGTAAAAAATACATTTCATAATTAGTCAATTCAGTCAGTAATATAAGGAGCCTGCTTGCATCCGTCACCCATGCCAAATAGCAGCATCCATAAATAATACCTTCCATCGTTTCTAGCTGGTCACTAAACTACATGCCACCCTGGTATGAAACAAGGGGACCTCAGCTCCTCACATATATCACCTCTTCAGTACACCAGAGAAGTGTAGTGAAGAGGTGAAGTCTGTGTTTCCTGAGAAACTCCATTCTGTACTGAATACTGCAGAAACACAAGCTCCTGTAAGCACATCAAACTCTTCCTCCCAACTTCCTACACTGGCATCCTTCACAATTTAAAATCATGTTCAAGGTTTCTGCCCCTAACTTCAAAGCTCTTCATGGACTCAGGAGATTTCAGACAATCTTTTAAGTTCCAGGAGACACAAGGAATATAAAAATCTGGTACAATGTTCCTCTGACGTAGAGTGGTACTGAGGCAGGCCCTGTGATGCTGGGCTATGTTAGGAGCAGGAGGGGTGTAAAGTTCCAGAATATGCCTAGGGCGTTCATGCTATGTTAGCAAAAGAGAATATCAGAAATAGCAGCTTAACTTTTTCAAAGCTATAATGTATTTCAAATGTAAGTGTAAATAGTGTTTCGTGCTATTGGTGGAACAGTAGAGATAAAGAGATTCTGTTTTAAAGACATTTGTAATAATGACCAACCCTTTTTTTCCCCAGAATTTCCACTTATAGCTTTGGATGCAGCAATGACTGCATTGTAAATCAGAGTTTCACAACCTATTACCCTTAATCTGGCAATGGGTCTTCAGTGACATTCAACCACAGGGGGCTTCAACAGCAGTCATTGCCCCCTGTTGGCATGGAAAAGAACAGGCTCTCCCAGTACCACCACAAAGAGTAGTAATGAGAGGTACTTTCCCCCTGCTGCTGCGAAAAATAGTGGCAGTGGCTGGGTCCTAACGCTCACCTGACTGTCTCTGACCCAGACTGGGTCAATCTGGCTCACAGCCTTAAACAATTGCCAGCTGTTGTAGATCAGTGGTTTTCAACGTGTGATCCATGGACCCCTGGGGATCTGCAGACTATGTCTAGGGTCCATTACAGATGACTATGATCAATCAAAAGTATGTGAATACCTACACTTGCCATTCAGAGGGGTCTGCACCTCCATTTGAAATTTCCAAAGGGGTCTGCACCCTCATTCAAAAATGTTTTTTTGTGGAGGGGATCCACAAATGAAAAAAAAGGTTGAAAATTGCTGTTGTAGATCGTAGGAAATCAGGCCACACAGGCATACCCCTCTCACCAAAAGCAAAGTAGAACAGCAGAGGGAGCCCTGCACAAAAAAAACTAGAGGGGATTAAAATGAAAGAAAGGGAGAAGTAGGAAGACACCACCTGTGGAGCTGTCACAGTGGCTCTTAAATTTTCTAGTCCCAAAACCAAACTCTGTGATTCAATATCAGTGCGTGCAATCTGCATTTCCAATTTAGCTAAACTTGAATTGACTCTTAGTTTTCCCATACATGTCCAGTATCATATCAACTACTTGAGCTTCACAGGCTAGAATGCCATCTACACTTCTGGCAAGCATTAAAAATTCCTCAGAAAAACCTCCTTTTAATTTTCCCTATTAGAGCACTGACAACTGGTAAAAAAAGTTGCACATACCACTTTTGCTTATTATTTTGTGGTTCCAAGGGAAGGTGCTCTTTCACACCACAGCTTGAGTCCACAACAAAGTCACTTAGTTTTAAAGTCTTCCTTGGATGCCAAACATGTTTGTCTTTGTCCCGCTCAAGAATTATTCTTACATTTTCCCCCATATCACAGGGCATCTCTCCAGTTGCCCTTCATTTATCATATTTTTAAAAGTTGTGGCAGTGCTAGTAACCAGGGCTGTGTAAAATTTCAGCAGCCATTTCATTTGGAAGTGTTTCAGGCCATTTCAGCCTGATTTGCAAAATTAAGTTGACATGCCATACAGTAGGTGTAGATAGCTGTTGAGTGGTTGTTCCTAATTTTCTGCTAGACTCTATTTGTGTCGTTGGACATAATGCTCACTTCATTGTATTCTTGACCCACTATTGGATCAGCACTTAGTCCAGCTTTCTCTATATCTTCTTTGAGACAATTGTAGATCCCCTCTTCATTTCTAAACTGTGAACTATCTTTAAATGAGATTAATTGCTCGTACAAATTTAAGTCAGTGTCCACATAATGCACAGATCAAAAGTTGCTTTTGTTTAAAAGACCATCCTTCATCAGCAATCAGACAATAAAATCCTGCATTCCTCATGTCTTCAGCTATTTGTTTCGTCACCGAGTCAGTCTCAATGTGTACAGGAGTGCATTTTGAATTTCATGGCTTGTCATGTTAAAAGTGCCATGCAGTTTCCTCTGAAATTGTTCATCATATTTTGCAAGAAGGCAGCATAACTCAAGACAATTCCCACTGTTTTCTGACTTTTTCTTTTCATCATGACCCCTAAGGGGCAATCCCTGGCATTAAAGATGGAGCAGCAAGTTGGTAATTCTCCAAGCAGTTTTCTTGAACAGTCATCTTGTGAGAGTTTGACAGGTGGTATACAACTGAGCCCGATTTACTTGCTGCCTGGTAATTTTTCGATTTACTTACGTTTTCCAAGTGAACCTTACAATTGGAATGACTGTTCAGCTTTTCATTTATCTTTTTCCAATCTTGCAACCCCTTTTCTGTAAAAGCGTTAGCTTTGTATTTAGAAGAACTGTAAAAAATTCTGCAGGGATAGCAAAATATAGCATCTGTTGGCACGCTGTATTCAATAAAGGGATATTGATCAAACAACAATGGAATTTACAGCGTAGGGTGGTGAAAGCAAGCAGTAAGGCAAAAGTCCTTGACTTCAGGAGGGCCAACTTCAATGAGATAAGGAAATTAGTAAGAAAGACACTGGGAACTCGGAGCTTCAATGAGATGGGAGTACAAGACGGGTGGTTGTTCCTTAAGGAGAAGATCCTCTGAGCTCAGAGGGAGTCAGTTAACGTAAACTAAAGGAAGCAAGAATGCTAAAAAGCCCCCTTGGCTCAGGGGGCAAAAAAAGGTGGCATACAATCAGTGGAAGCAAGGGGCAATCACCAAGAAGGATTACACCTCTGTTGCTCGTGATTGCAGGGAGGCGGTTAGGAAGGCCAAGGCAGAGACAAAACTAGGGCTGGCAACCAGAATTAAGGATAACAAAAAGTCCTTTTTCAAATACACAGGAAGTAAGGCGGCGGCACCAGGTAATGTGAGACCCCTACAGGACATGCTTGGCAATCTGGTGATTGCAGCAAAGGAAAAAGCTGATCTTTTCAACGAGTTCTTTGCCTCCATATTTCTGAGCAGGGATCGGGACAACTTCCCCACTAGGATTATGAACAGGCTCAGGGGACACAATGCCGTGCCTAGGGTCAGGGATGATCTAGTTATTGGAGGGGCTGGACATGTATAAATCAGCAGGTCCAAATGCTCTTCATCTGAGGGTACTGAGGGAACTGGTGGAGGTCATAGCAGGGCCCCTGGCATGGCTGTATGAGCGCTCATGGTGCTCTGGCCAGGTCCCAGAGGACTGGAAAAGGACCGATGTGGTCCCCACTTACAAGAGGGGGAGAAAGAAGGACCTGGGTAACTATAGGCCAGTTAGTCTCACCTCAGTCCTTGGGAAGACCTTTGAGAAAATTATAAAGGAACACATCTGCAGGGGCCCAGCATGGGAGGTAATGCTCAGGGGCAACCAACATGGGTTCATTGTGGGCAGATCCTGCCCAACTAACCTCGTTTCCTTTTACAACCAGGTCACAAAGTCCTTGGATGCAGATGTTGAGGTGGATGTCATCTACCTGGACTTCAAGAAGGCCTTTGACACTGTTTCTCACCCCATTCTCATAAAAAAAACTAGGCAACTGTGGCATTGATGCCTACACAGTCAGGTGCGTGGCAAATTGGTTTGATGGTCGCACCCAGAGAGTGGTGGTGGATGGGTCGTTTTTGACCTGGAGGGATGTGGGCAGTGGAGTTCCCCAGGGCTCAATCCTCAGGCTTGTGCTATTCAACATCTTTATCAGTGACTTGGAGGTGGGCATGGAAAGCACACTGTCCAAATTCGCTGACGACACAAAGATGTGGGGAAAAGTGGGCACACTGGAGGGGAGGAACAGAATCCAACTAGATCTAGACAGGTTACAGAGGTGGGCAGATGAGAATGGAATTCAATGCAGACAAGTGCAAGGTGCTGCACCTAGGGAGAAGGAACCTGCAACATACCTATAGACTGGGAAACACCTTTCTCAACAACACAGTGGCTAAAAGGGATCTTGGCGTCATTGTTGACTCCAGGATGGACATGAGCCACCAATTTGAGGAAGCAGTCAGTAAGGCTAACCACACCTTGTCGTGCATTTACAGATGCATCACAAGCAGGTCCAGGGAGGTGATCTTTCCCTTCTATGCGGCGCTGGTCAGGCTGCAGTTGGAGTATTGAGTCCTGTTCTGGGCACTGTACTTCAAGAGGGATGTGGCTAACCTTGAAAGGATCCAGAGGAGGGCCACTCGCATGGTCAGGGGGCAGCAGGCCAGGCCCTACGAAGATAGACTAAAGGACCTGAATCTATTCAGCCTCCAGAAGAGAAGACTGAGATGGGATCTGGTGGCCGTCTATAAACTCACCAGGAGGGACCAGCAGAAAATAGGTGAGGCTCTGTTCCCCCGGGCACCACCTGGGATAACAAGGAATAACAGCCACAAATTGATTGACAGCAGGTTCAGGCTTGATATCAGGAGGCATTACTTTACAGTTAGGGCTTCCAGGCTCCAAAATGGGCTCCCAAGGTGCTCTCCCCTACCTTGGGGGTCTTCAAGAAGAGGTTGGATAGATATCTGGCTGGGGTATTATGATCCTAGCACTCGTCCCTGCCCAGGGCAGGGGGTCGGACTTGATGATCTGTTCAGGTCCCTTCCGACCTAAGAAACTATGATTGATTTTGTTTGATCAAACAATCAAGAATGATCGATTTTGTTTGCCAAATGAAGTTTGGGGGATAATTACTCAACTTCACCTGGACAGGCCCACCTGATAGGTCCCCTAGTTACACCCCACATCAAAGTTCTGAAAAATTGTAAGATTCCTTTTCATGTTTAGAATCATGATCTGTGACAAACTAACTTTGGAGTCACATCCTGAAGTCTTAATAACATTGCAGACACAAAGGTATGATTGTGCCACAAAACAGGAAATATAAACCATTCATTAACAATAACTTCAGAACATAAAGTATTAACATAGATACAGTTCTCTGACACTTGGTGTATTATGGAATGGTTAATGCTTCTTCCCTTACTAACCATATAATCACATTTAGCAATGTCTAAAGACAAACAATCTAATTCCCATCCTAAATGCTGATCAGGAGAAGTAAATCCTGAACTACTTCCTACAGTACAACTACTAATATCTACCGATCTCCATCTTTGATTATGAAATCTTGCTCACTTTCTTTCAATCTCAGGCATTAGCAATGAATGAGTCACTCTCACCCCTAATGAAATGGGATTTATTATCATCACCTCAGCAGCAGATATTATTGTAAGTATTCCTGAAAAAAAAAAAAAAAAAATCACTTGATTGGTGTAATCGTATTCATAATGAATGAGTTTCCACCAGTCCTTTAATTGCAACTCCATTTCTGTGACCTGTTCTGATACTATCTGGCCAATTTCCAGGAGAATTTCATCTGAATATTCTTGCCTTAGTATTCCCATCATTATACCCTGCATCGAGGACTGTGCCTGAATACACATCATCGAGACCGAGGTGTCATTTTGTAACAAGGCAATAGATTTCAGTAATAACAAGTGCTCTGTTTCATTTAGTTCTCTCCGTTTTAGTAAGACCTTTGAAGTGAACCATTCTTCTAGCGCAAGTTTAGACAATGCAGAAGTTATGGGCATTTGTAACTTTTTGATTTCACAAGACACACTTGCTAATTTATTAGCCAGGACTTTCGTGTCCATTGAGTTGATATTCCTGGTTCCCACACTTATTGCACCAGAAACACCTCTTCTCCTGAGACGATGTCGGTGTTGTACTTTCTTTATGGCTTGTTCCCAGCCATGCCACCCCACCTTAAGTGGCTTCATGTATTGGTAACATTGGTTATTTATCAATCCCACGTTCATGTGGTTCAGACTCAATTCTATTCTCCATAGTGATTTCACTGGTTCGACTACTAGGTAACGTGACTGATCTAACTTGACATGGATAAGACCTGAGAGTCTTACAATGGGTGTGGTTATCGCATGTAAAAAATAAACACTTCTGAAAATTGACCAATGGTAACCAACCACCACCCAGTTAAGTTCGAATCATATTAATTTCCATATATTTATAAAATTCTTCACCTTTAACATATGTACAGTTTCCCCAAGACTTGTTACATGACAACAACTGTTCTGCAGTAAATCTGGTAATTGCTTTAGTCTACTGAATGTGTAATCCACAGGCGAGGGAGCCTGCAGTGTTACTGTACTATGAATCTGTGATGACTTATCCAATGGAATGCTAAAATGAATGTAGAACTGGAAAGTTCTTCCCATCAAAATCTGGGAGGAAGTATACCAAGTTAATTCTGTGCACCCCATCTCCTTTTGTTTGGATTTGGTGCAGTCTCACCCTCCCCCCAAACAATCATAATGGCAAGGTTGCCAAACTTTTCATTCTAACAAATAATTGATATGGAGGATGTTAATTGAAACTGTATTGAACACTTCCTTTGTGCTTGACATTGGTGTGCTACCATCCAATTGTTCTGTCTGTAATGATACCATACATTTATTTTCTCGGAATCCAGCTCTTCAGCAGTATCTAGCTGACACTGCACCTCCAGGTTAGTGTTACAAGGCTCATTCACTATTGGCACTCCTTTCTCAGTAACATTAGCCCCACGTGCCTGAAGCAATGCCAAAGGATAGATGCTCCAACTAGTTATGGCAAAAATCTGTGACTACTTTTGATGGCAAGACTAGATAATGGTCATCACAACAGACAACTCCTCCTTTCCCATTGCAACCTCTGATTCCTTGGCTGTTAACCAAACAACTGGTAGCCATCCTCCTCCTCCTCATTGTAGACAGGTCAGAGTGGCCATCATTAGGGTGATCCCAAATGAAAAGCAATGGGTCACTTCACATCTGTGTAGATTCGCCTCTGTGTAGAAAGCTAAATGCTGTCACCACTTTTGATGCATTCCTGATGCCCAACATCGTGCAGTTGCTAAAATGGTGGGGCACAGGACATCTCCATATGGGATATGTCTAGAGCGTATTGGCAAATCTCCATAGCCTGCCATGCCAGGCCAAGACAGTGTTTGGCACCCCTTGGGGACTTTATGATTTTGTCTGTATGCTGTTCGGTCTACATGGTGCAGCAACAACATTCCAGAGGGTGATGGATCACATGTCAGTGCCTCACGCTATACATGCTGCAGCATACATTGACAATGTGGTCATATTTACAAAAACATGGAAGCAACATCTCTGAGTATTATGGCATGGCATGGATACACTCTTGAAACTCTTTCTTGTAAGCCCTGGTGGTCATTTTGGTGCCATCCAATTGTTCCCATCCCTGCCTCATCACCTGCAAGGGGCCCCTTGGTGTATGCCTGAGTGTCGCAGGGCACAAAGGTGCCCTGCTCCTAGACAGGCGGAGGCTGCCTGGGAAGAGGCCCAGAGAGAGAGAGAGAGACAGAAGCCCAGGTGCAGGTTACCAGGGCAACAAACCAGAGGGTAAATTAGCCCGCACCTGCACATGGTCAGCTGACCAGAAGGAGCAAGGCTCTGGGCCCATATAAACCCCAGGACGGGCAGTTCCCTGCCAGCAGCCAAAGGGGAAGGAGCTGTCACAGAGCAGGCAAAGGGGAGAGGCCTGTCTGCAGGAGCAGCCTCCGATACTGTTAAGGGACAGAGCATTCCCCAGTAGGGTTTGGAGGAGGTTATAGCCAAGTGGCTTGGATTTGTTACAGCCCAGGGGCTTGTGTTTTGTTTATTGTCGTATAAGATCGGTGGTTTGGGTGAGGCTATTAGGGGAAGGAGGAGGCCACATAGGGGACCCACAGCAGCGTGAGGACCCCAGCGCCAGGGAGGGTACAGCATATGAGGCACACCAACCCCAGCGCCAGAGAGGGTGCAGCACTTTGCAGGGCCACGGAGAGCCCAAGCACCAGTGGGACGTCAAGCGAGACAAGGCTGTGGAGAGCCCAAGCGCTCGCGAACCGCCAAGCAAAACAGGGCCGTGGAGAGCCCAGGGAGGACAAGGGGGCCAAATTATAATAAGGCCCAGACCAAACCATGTCAGTACTTTCAGAGAGGCTTGGGGCATGGTAAAGGGGCAGTTGGAGCCATGCATATAGCCCATAAGGCTAGGGTGCCCCAAAACACCCATTGCAAACGGGACCTACAAGGGGTCCGGGAGCCCACAGGGTCAGAGAGTACAGCAAACTGTGTCCAAGGGGACATAAAGGCAGCCTCCCTACTATATATATCTTCCATCAAAGATATGGCGGGCGAGAATCAAGGGTGTCCATTGGGCCAACTTGGTATGGTAAGGTGCCTTAGGAGATCATGGCCATCCTGCAGGACCCCATCCCGTGACACTGAGCACTAGCTCAAGCAGGGAGCATTTAAGAGTCTTGCAGTATATCTCATATTCCAAGTAGGATGGGAAGTAACATCATGTCCAACTCCCATAAGTTGGTCTGGGCACACTGTCTCTATTCTCTTTAACGTACCATTGAGTTGTTAGATCAATCCATTGGTCTGTGGATGGTACACCGGCATGCAGAGATGTGTGACCCCAAGGGTCTGGCAGACCACTTGTAGCATGCCAGACAAAATTTTGCCCCTAGTCGGTCAAAATCTCTTGAGGGATGCCCATTCGAGGTATCCATCTGACCAGTTCCTTGGTGATGTGTAACCTGGGCGGTACTCCAAAAGGTACCCCCTCTCCAATTGAAGGGATCAAAGCAGGTGCACAAGCATTGTGGGAGGTGTAGGGACTCTCTTCCCGCTATAGAGCAGAGCCAGACCACCACTGGGGACTTAACCATATACCTTTTAATGAGGGAACAATACTGGGAACATAACAGGCATAATCAGGGGGTATAGTGGACACCACAGTGCCCCAAGGGGGGCAGGATTCAACAAAGGTTAGACACTTACAATCATTGGCAAAAGACAGGGTTAACAAAATATAAAACACAAACAGCAGAGCAAACAATACCGGTTGGGGAAATATAAAAAAGGCACAAAATACAAAATGCCAAAGGACAAAGAAATATAGGGCCTAGGTACCTGGAGGGGCAGAAAGGGGGAAAACCACAATGGCTCCTTTCTACTGCAAGAGGAATTTCTCCTCGTTAGCTCACTCACCCCAAGGGGCCAAAACTGGGACTTGAACTCAAATCTCCCACATGGTAGGCAGGAACACAGCCACACAGCCACCAGTGCTGGCATAGCACCAAGCTGCTAGGGGTCTTGACCTTCCTGGAGCCCTGGCCTCACGTGGAGCTGCCTGGTCTCTGATTGGAGGAGCTGGAAGCCAAGCTGGGAACTCCTCAAGTCGTTGCTCAGATCCTCCTGCTGGCCACAGCCTCTCGCAGGGCATCCTGGAGCCCAGTAGGAAGCCTCTCCTGCTGGCCACAGCCTCTCATAGGGGATCCTGGAGCTCAGCAGAAAGCCTCTTCTGCGGGCCACATGGCATGCTGCTGAGGGTCCCACTGCTGCCTGCAGGTCCTACTCCTTCAGGCTCTTCTGGGGCAACTGCTTCCGCCCCGCTGGCTCAGCTCTTTGAAGCTCCTTCCTCGTGGTCCCTCGCTGGTCTCTCCCCTGAGTCAGCCGTGCTGCACCTTTTATCCCCCTCCAGGTGACCCAAGGGGCCAATCAGGGGACATGAGGGGTGAATCTCTGGGGCCTGATTGGTAAGGAAAGGGAATCCCAAGTCCTCCAATCATCTTTTGCCCTTTCAAAACCCCTGGGCTAGGTCACTGCCAGCCAGCCCGTCACATCTGCAAGGGGCTGTAACTGAGTGGAGTGGTGTGGCATCAGGGTAGTGCATGATGTAATCTTTAAATATTAAGGCGTACTGGTTACCTGTGCTACTCTCAGGCAAGGGTCCAACTACATCTAATGCCACGCGGGAGAAAGGTACGTCAATAATAGGCATAGGTTGCAATGGGGCTTGTGGGAGCCTCACCTCCCTAACCTCCTGACGTTCCAGGCAGGCTGAACACATCTTGGTGACTTGGTCATATAAGTTTGGCCAGAAGAACCACTGAGTAATCCTTGCAATGGTCTTATCATGGCTGAGGTGATCCCCCACAAGAGTGGCGTGGGCAATACACCACACTACCTGTCAAAATGGCTTTGGGACTTGTAACAGGTTGCCCTCCCCAGCGGCATTTTTTTTCTTCTGTTTGCTATCTGTGACCTATGAGGGGAACCCTTGAAGTCCCTTAATGCTTCTCATATCCCACTTTTACTCTTCTGCCACTTCTTGATGGAAATATTATACAGATGTTCTTACAAGAGGGAGACTACCTATTGTATTTCTATGTTGGTTTTCTCAGCCACCATGGGCTTTGCCCCCCTGTCTTTCTCTAGCTAGGCCTACCAGTCTAAACCTACCAGATAGGGTTTGACTCCGAGGCTCTAGTGCCTTAATCTTGGGGCTTGTGGCCCTCCTTTTGCTTCCAATATACTGCCCAGGTTCTCTGGCCTAGAGGCCTGTCTACTGGTCTTGTAGTTAGAGATCTGCAAGTTCAAGGCTGAGCAGTAATCTGAACCCCCACTGGCCCAACCCAAAAGCATGCATCTTTTATGACTGTGCCCAAGGCACTGATGAGGCTTCCTCCTCATCCACAAATCGCCGGTCTTTCAATCAACAAATATATATATACACACACACACAGTCAATCACAAAAAATAGAAATTAAAGAAGGCAGCAAGCCAGCTTACATTTTCTTCATAGACTGGTACTTCTGCTTCCCCGCTGTGTGTAACACTCCTCCCTGTGGTACTGCCACTGCTTCTCTGAGGATCAACACAGATGTTTCCTTCTCACAGCAGTCAGACGAGCAGCCAAGCCTCTCTGTGGAGCTCTCACACACAACCTCCTTCCCCTTTGGCCACTGCCTCCAAGCCCAGGGTTTTTATAGTTCTGGCCTGCTCCCTTCCGGTCCCCTGACTAGCTGACCTGGCTCAGCTTTTAACCCCTACCCTGTCAGCAGGCTGTGCCCGGAAATTCTGGTCTTAAAGGGACTGACCTGCCTTCTGGTAAGAGGGCTAGGGTTCCCTGTTACAGGACTACCAGCTGGACCCTCTCAATTCCCACCTCCTGCTGTGCTATTAGTTAATATAACAAGTGTTGCCTCACCTCATAACAGGATGCTCACTGTGCTAGCTCTGGAGGGGTTCTAGCCATTGGGATCTGATCTTCCCAGACCCACTGTATCTCATCCTCCTCCTCTTGAGCTTCCTGGAACTGGGCCGCACTCACTACATCTGTTAATCTCATGGGTTTATCTTCCCTATAAGCCTCCTCCTGGTCTGATTCAACCTCCCCAAGCCACCCATCTTTGCTTTGCAATCGTTGGCACTCCATCTTCACTTCTCTGACTTGGTTAATAACTTGATAGATGGGAGGCCAATCACATCCTAACACTAGCTCTTGCAGCAGGGGTTGTTTATTCTGTACCATACTCCCCTTCAGAGACTGCAAAAGCCTCAGTGAGATGAAGTGCCTCTTTGCAGTTATGCAGCATATGATGCCACACGCAGCATTGGGTCCCTTCTTCAAGGTCTGCTAGAAGCAAAGCTAACTGCACTTTATAATGCATCAGCAGATGCAAGACAAACAGAACCAAGGAGGTGATACTTCCCCTCTATCGGGCACTGGTCAGACCGCAGTTGGAGTACTGTGTGCAGTTTTGGGCGCTGCACTTCAAGAAGGATGTGGATAACCTGGAGAGGGTCCAGAGAAGGGCCACTCGTATGGTTAAGGGCTTGCAGGCCAAGCCCTATGAGGAGAGACTGGGGCACCTGGACCTCTTCAGCCTCCGCAAGAGAAGG
>NW_005842002.1:3021730-3022210 GCF_000455745.1 Alligator sinensis
ACCCCACCCCTTTTCCCTGCCTATGCAGGGGGTTGGTCTCGATGATCTATTGAGGTCCCTTCCGGCCCTAACATCTATGAATCTATGAAAAGCTGCTCCAGCAGAACTTGGTCGGCTGGACCGCTGGCTGCAACTACTTGCTCATCAAGTCTCACAGCAGTGGCATCAGGATCCAGGGGCGTTGATCCTCTCAGGGCTTCTTAGCTCAAAATAGACGTTGATAATGTTCCAGCGTGATGTCAAGCCAGTACAAAATCGCTGCTTTGGCTTTCGCATAATCACAAGCTTCACCTCATGGCAATGCTCTGTAAGCCGCCTGGGCTTTGTCAATTACAAGTGCAGTGAGTTGGCAGGCCCAGTATATATGGTCACAGCCTACCTGTCTGACTGTCCTTTCAAAAACTTCTATATAAGTTTGGGATCATCATCCCTTGTCATCTTCAGCATCTTGAAGAAGGTGGGGATGTGCTGGAGCCATTC
>NW_005842002.1:3022241-3039066 GCF_000455745.1 Alligator sinensis
TGTTGCTGCTGGAACTCAAGGACATGGCTCATAGTTTGCAAGGTTGCCCAAGCAACTTGGAGTGTGCAGCCATCATGGGCTGCATGTTGCCATAGCTTGAGAGGGCCGGGTCGGGAGGTTATTCCCCTGAAATTATGTTGGTTTCTTGGCCAATGAACCATTTCGTGCATGGAGAAGGTCTACTGGGTACTCAGAGCCTCAGTGCCTGAGGTGGATATCCCTCTTACTCGCCTGCCACAACTTGATGGTTTCAAGGAAAGAATGGGAGGTGTTGCCCCTAGGATTCTTTTTGTCAGAGCCCTCCAAGGATTGACAGAGCCCCCCATCCAATTTGGTATCAAGTGAACTTTAATAGCAAAATTCCTAGGCTTCCCTGTCCTGATTCTTTAAATATACCAAAATCAGAGAGAATCAAATGTAATTGGTGCTGAGTCATCACTATTTTGGGAGAAAGAAAGTGCCAGGCTTACGAGGAGAGGCTGAGGGGCATGGGACTCTTCAGCCTGGAGAAGCGAACATTCAGGGGTGACCTGGTGGCAGCCTATAAGTATATAAGGGGTGTGCATCAGGAACTGGGAGAACATCTGTTCACCATGGCACCCAAAGGGAAGACAGGCTCTAGCAGTCACAAACTGCTGGTAGACCATTTTAGATTGGACATAAGGAAAAACTTCTTTACCGGCCGACACTCCAAAGTCTGGAATTGACTCCCCCAAGAAGTGGTGCAAGCGCCTACTCTGGATACCTTTAAGAAACACTTGGATGCTTATCTTGCTGGGATGATCTGACCCCAGCTGACTTCCTGCCTCTGGGGCAGGGGGCTGGCCCCGATGATCTCACAAAGTCCCTTCCAGCCCTAATGTCTGTGAAATCTATGGGCTGTCCTAATCAGAGCTGTAAATTGCAGCCAGGGGTGGTAGCAACCCTTTGTCTTCCTTCCAGGCTGCAGCTGCGTCTTGCTGCTTATACTGCATTAACAATTCAAGTAGTCTGACCGTAAGCAGGCCATTAACCACATCCTTAGATGTGTTTCTTAAAAGCTCTTTCCATAAATAGTCTCTTAACTCAGACCTTGGAAAGCGAGATTCTCTCTTTTCTTTTCCTTGCCTGTTGTTATTCCATCTATACGGCTCAGATGACTTACTTGGAGCCTTTTCTCTATCACTCGTCTTATCCTGCACTTTTCCAGACTTCATCTTAGTGCTATGTACTTGCTTTACTTCATACACTCACACTATTTCTTTCACATGGCCATTTGCTCTTTCACTAACAGTGCTATCTCTATCAAATCAAACACTCAGTCGCTATTCCTTCATCGCTTTTTCAAAGACCTCTCCTTTTCACTTAAATCTTTCAGAGAGACTACAAATATTTTACCTCTTCTCTTTATCTCCACACTTTTATTTAAGTCTAATTCATATCCTTGCCTTGCCCAATGTAGAATATCTTCCAGAGAAGCATCCATAACATTTCCACCTAAGTAAGTGCATAACTGAGAACTAAATCCATTAATCATGGGATGCTTAAACTCAGGCACATCAAAATCATTCATCCCTACAGTTCCACTGCTACTTCTCATGGGTCGAGCCAGCCCTTCCGCCACAAATAACAATTTCTCTCCCTCAATATGGGCCTCTGGCTGTTTACCATTCACTTGACGTTCCTTATGGAACAGTACCACCACAGGTTCAGATGGGGAAAATAGTTTTAAAATCTCATCCTGCACTATATCAGTGTTTTGGAATTTTTGATTTTCAATATCCAATTGCAGTGCGGCAAAGTCCTTCATATCTAGACAGTCGTGCATTATATCTACCAAATCCACAACCGTATAACCAGAGCTCTCTCCCAACAATGCCAACTCAGTTAGCCAACTGATATCTGTTTCTTTTTTAAGAGGTCCAATTTGCTTCCCAATAGTTCTGAGTTGTTCTGCCAATAAGGGTACCCCCACCGTTTCAATGGAGTTCCTTCCCCTAGGACCTGGATGAAGGATTTCTTTCACTTGCAATGGCGCCATAGGCGCAGCAGTACTATTGGCCACTTCAGGCTGCATGGATCTCTCTAATGCAGACCTGCAGGTTTCTCCTTGCTTGAAACTGTAACTGCTCCCACAAGATGATTCAGAGTCATCAAAACTATCACATAGTCTTATTGCGCTCCAAGCAATCCTAGCAGGATATCGTTCCTGAACAGACTTTATTTACCCTCATAGTTTTTCTAATTGTCTCTCACAGTGATAAGCACCCCTTGTTTCAGGGGCACCTGGCCAAACCCCTACGGACAGAGGTAGGGCTGGAAGCCATGTCCAGCAGAGATCCCCTAAACTTTTACTATGCATTTTCTACTTTAGGAACAGCTTTGTATGTTTTGAAAAAATATTTTATCTAACCAAGGGCATAGAATAGGTTGTTTAGGCTGGGGGAGATTGCTTGTTGCTTAGTTGTTTAATTGCTGGCCTCGCTAGAGGAAAAGCTGTATCAACAAAGTTCTGGAGCTGGAAGGGGGGTTACTTGGGGGGGAGCTGGAAGGGGGGTTACTTGCTGGGCTTGCTACACATTTCATCACATCAGCAAGTTTAACCTGTTACGTAGCTATATAAGGCAGACGCCCACTGGGGTGTGGGTGCTTGCTTTGCGAACGATTGCCAAGCACCACTTTCTGCGCAGAAATAAAGTTTAAGTTGGATCCTTCACCCCTGTGTGTTTATTGGCACAAGCGCACCGGGCACGAACTCACTGTCCTTTGGGGACAACAACAGTGCATGACAGTCTGAGTCAGCCTGTCTTGCTGTAGCTTCTCTCTTTCATCTCCTCAATATGCTGCTTACACATCACCTTAAAAGCAGCTTCCAGATCCTCAGCTCCCTTATTCCAAAATCTCTTTTCGTCTAATTTTAACTCCAACTCCTTTCTGACAGCTCTGAGCTCTTTTCATGACATCTCGCCAGGTACTTACCCTGGAACGCCTTTGCTTCATTTTGCAACCTGTCAATCTTGCCTGACTTACTCGCCTCTAGAGCTGCTGGCTGCTCCTTCAAACTCTTAATCAGCACCACTTCTTTCTTAGCCCTTTCAGACAGGCCTTTAACACATTAAAAAATCCCTGATATCATCACCTTTTTACATGCTCCTTCATTTCGTTATTTATCTAAAATCCAAGTCTGCCATCAGTCACACCATACCTCATACGGTAATTCGGTGTCTAGCAAGTCAGCTTCTCTCCAGAGCATTATTTCTTTTAGAAGGTAAGACCAAGTGTGCTTTTGCCACAGAAAAGGTTCCAGCCATGCCTCAGATTTCTCAGTCACGCTAACAGCTGGGATCTCTGCCTGAATTGCAGAGCTATCCATTCTTCTAACTACCAAATCAATTACTCAGCCCTCACATTGCACAACAATGGTACGTTGCAGTAACTGCGATATGGGAGAATAAGCAACAAAATGGCAGCGCATACAAAATCTCTTGCCAGATGATGGTGTTATTACACTAGCTTGATGTCCAATTAACAAAACACTTTAAAATACAATAAAACACACAAGAGTACCTGGAGGCCTCTCTTCGAGCTGATTGTTCCCTGAATAGCCATGCACAAACAAAAACTTCGATCCCTCTTCGGGTCCCACACAAGTGCCACACAATTCAATTAACCCTTTCAATGTCCACTCAGGGATGCCAAACTGAAAGACCAACAGGGACCATGCATGCTGAAGATGAATTAATAATGGAAGTCGTTCACAACATCATCAAGGGCAAACATTCATACCTTCTAGGACCTTCAAGCCCTCTAGCCATGAACATGCATACACATTCCACAGTGCAATATGCAACAAGGCCAGAGTCTGGGGTCTACACCTGGAGATTCCAGGGCAATCCTGCTGGGTTGGCAACCCCTAGGTACAGCCAATAGCATCGCAAAGATAAATAGTTGACATGTATTTCCAACAATGAAATAAACAACAGGACTTTCTGCAGAACGAGTCTGTTCCTCATTTAGAAATGGATAGGGGACAAAGGGTTTAGAAACAGGATGTTTTGGTATAAAACAGGACCAATGGCCACCCTACTAATTAATGGCCATCCTCCATTAATTACCTGTGTGTTTGGTGGGATTATATTAATGATATTTAAACAATTACGTTTCAAATGTATCAGTTAAAGCATATATGCCAGAACAGCATGCAGCAACCTTTTCTGGCTGCAGGCTGGAATAACCTACGTTGAGTCAGAGGTGGGTGAGAAGGAGCTAGAATCTGCTCACAGCAGGTACTTCTCTTCACTGCAGCACAGGGAAAGTGCCCACAGCTGAAGCTCCATGCCACCAGAGACCCATATCTATGGGCTGGAGTCAACAGCTGCATGGGCCAGATGTGCACCAGATCAGACCAAACCCTGAATCAGAAAGTTTATACGTGCCAAATACCAGTCTCAGTTTTCTTGCTGCAGTACAGCAAAGTCTAGGGCCTTGCCTTCATTTTAAAGAAGCCCAAAACATCTGTACCAGTGGTGCTCAACCTTTTGGCCCTGCAGACTGACTGAGTGGTACAAGGCTAGTCTATGGGCCAGATCTATGGGGTTGATAGACCCCTGGACCAGGCCCCTGTCACCCAGAATCTGCCTTGTGTCACCCAGATCCTGCCTCACACCAGGCCTGTATGCCTGGATCCTGCCTTGCACCACTCACATGGAGCCCTACATGCCCAGATCAGGTCCTGTGCTGCCCCAGCCTCACATGCTGCATCTAGCACACAAGGCCATCCTATCCATCCTGCAAGACTGTCCACAGTTCTGGAAATCTTATATCTGAGCAGCAGCAATTAATGCTGACACTGTTCCTCTGCCACCAAATTTTCAGGCCCGTGGGGAGCCGTGTAAGTCTGATGCTATGGCTCTGAAAGATAGATCTGGCCTACAGGTTGAGGGTTGAGCATCCTGGTGTATACAGGTGGACCAACAACAAAAAAAATCACCAAAAACTTTGCTTTCAATGATGAGATCTTAATGGTAAGCAGTGAATCATTATGACTATGAGACCAGGAATCTAGAAAAGCTTAAATATAAACTTGTTCTTTTGTATTAGTAATGTGCCAAGAAAACAGGAAATGACATGTCCTGTGCCTTTATTTAATTCTTCATTCAGACCTACTGCTTAAGTTTACAAGTGAACCTGACTAAACTTTGAACTGGTAAACAATCTTTATTGATTATTTAGTCTCCATAGTATATGTTCTGTGAAATTATCAGTCTTAAATCATTGGAAAAGTTAAAGGTTCATATGACGGTTGTAATTTAATTATTACCTTGAGAGCACATATGCTGTTTATGTTGTAGCCAAATCACTGTTCTGTCATATATCTATGAACTTGTTTTCTCAGCCACACCGTCTTTAAAAAAAACAGGTTATAATATAATAACATCTAAACATGATGAAGAACTACTGACTTCAGATAAAAAGCAGGATATCTAAGGTAAATATTATCAATGACAGTACCTTGCAGTTTCTCTTGTAGTATCATAGGCAGATTAATGCAAGGGCCAGTTGGGCATGAGCCCAGGGGCCCCTACCAATTCGGAGCCCCTGGATCCTTATCAGCAGTTAAACAAAAGCGGGGTTTTAAACTGGGCACATTAATTTCCCTGCTGTAGCTGGGAGGGGAGCCCTTCCCCCAGTGGGACTGGGGTGGAGGGGGGAAGGGCTGGGGCCGTGCTGGCCAGGAGTGCTGCACAGTGCCATGCCTGGGGCTGGGCAGGGAGTACTGTGCAACACCGTGCCTCTGCAGGTGCCTCCTTTCCCTGCCCCTGCAATTCACCTTAGTCCCCCATAGCCACCCCTCCCAGCGCCACCACCCACCTGCAGAGGCATGGCACAGCATGGTGCTTCCGGCCTGAGCCGACCTACCGGCACAGACACAGCCAGGCAGCAGGTCCCTGCCAGTCAGTGCAACAGGGCCGGTAGAGACTGCCTCAGAGTGACTGAGAGTGGGGGAGGGGGAGATCCTGTGTGGGGAAAATGTGTGGCTAGGTATATGTGTGTGCATCTGTGTGTGTGTCTGTCTGATTTAGTGTGTGTGTGTGCACGCATCTGTGTGCATCTGTGTCTGTGCGCATGCATCTGTGTGTCTATGTGCATGTCTGCATCTGTACACATCTGTTTCTGTGTGTGTTTTTGTGTGCGTGTGCACTTGTGTGTGTGTATGCATGTGCGTGTGTATGTGTGCGTGTCCATATCTGTTTATTGCAGGGAGTGTGTGTTTGTGTCTGTGTGTCCATGTGCAGAGAGTGAGTGAAAGTAGAGTGTGTGCCTGTGTGCACGCCTGTATGTGTGTGCCTGTGTATGTGTGTATGTTTTGCCATAGAGTGGGGGGGGGGGCAGGGAGAAGAGGGGGGCATGTGCCCCCCCACGACATCCCCAGCACAGCAGGGTCTACCCAACCTCCCCTGCCAGCACCAGGAGGGGAAGACCCCTCCCCGCACTGCAGCCCAGCTCCCATGGGGGGAGTGGGACTCCAATTTTGTGTTTGCCCAGGGCTCCAGTACACCTTAATTCACCTCTGTGTAGAATAGACAGATATATACAAAACAGTCCAAGAATATGAGAATAAATCAGTATCAGTACTAAAGGCAAAACTTACATAAACCTCTTCAGTACCCTCCACTCCTCTGAGCAGCCTTATTTCCCCACTTATATTTTCTTCCTTAATGGAGAAAATGCTTGGCAGCCTGTAATACCTTTTATTGGTGCTCACTTTTCTAGGGAGGTCCAACTCATCCCTCCTCTTGGCTTTGGCTCTCTGCACGGGTATCTTTGTCTCCATTTTCAGATAGCTTTTGAATGGGAAGCATTTTACCTAATGATCTCTTGTAAATTCCTCTCCTGGTGGCTATATAGCTGATCTTCATCCATATGCACCATTCTCTTTATACAACCTAAGACCACAGAAACCTAATGCCCACTTCCCTTTTTTTATTTCATTCTTCTCTGATACACGTGGGAGAAAATGGATTAAATGACAAACCCATCCAAGAAGCAATTAAATACATTTTATGAGATGCCTCGTAGGTAATAGCAAAATTGTAGATGCATCAAATGGCATAATGAAGAATAACATTAAAGATACATTCATGAAAGATCTTATCCTACCCTGGCACCAGAGAATAACAAAAGCAGTGTGGTCCAGCATACAGGATTAGTACTCAGGACACATGAGTTCTAGTCTTACCTCTGTCATTAGCTTACCATGTAATATTTAGTAAGTTATTTTACTTCTCTGTGCCTCACTATGAAATGTTGAAATGTTCATAAGATCATAGGGAAGGAACCTCAGAAGGTCATCTAATCTAGCCCCCTGTTCAAAGCATGATCCTCCCTGACTAAACCATCTCAGCCAAACATCTGTGCAACCTGCTTTTCAAAATTTCCATGGATGGATATTCCACAACTTCCCTAGCTGGCTTGTTTCGGTGCTTGATTACCCTCACAGTCAAAAAATTCCAACCTAAATCTACTCTGCTGTATCTTGAGTCTGTTGTACCTTGAGTGTTATCCCTTACAACCACAGAGAAAAGCCTATTCCATCCTCGCTGTAATTGCCCTTCAGTGTTTTGGAGACTGCTAAAATGACTACATAAAATCTAGGTATTTTCATATATGGAAACATTCTGATGTTCTAAGAGTAAAAAAATCCAGTGTCTGAAATCCCATGTTGCTGCCATATGAAACCATCTCCTTGAGGCATGAATCTTATATCAATGAGTCAACCCCCCAAATATATCCTGATACTGACGAAGACAGACAAGTGTCCCCCACAAAGTGTATAAGACAAAAGATGATGGTAATGAAAGGAATACCCTATTCAAAACCAACATTTTGACCCATTATTAATACAAGGAATGGCAGCCAAGAAATGAAGAAGTGTCCATGGATGCAAGTGACCCAAAAATCCTGCTACCTACGTTCTTTCAGATTTAAGTGAGAACTACACTAAAATTTGGTCATTACTGTGTCCTCTAGATGTGATGTCATCCCAGTTTCTATTCTCTGTTAAAATGAATTGGTATGGTGTATCCTCCCAGAACCTTGGAGCTGTCTCCCACAATAGCAACAAGTGACAAGAAGGGCTAGGGGATCCTTCCTAAATTCCCTGTGAACATCCTTGTCCATTTGGGTTTTTACCTTCGAGCCCTGAAATCGTTTCATGTTTTTATGTAACAGCTCTTTTCTCTGTCCAACAGACTATCCCTCAGTTCTAGGTACAGCTATGGAGGTTTCTCTCTTGGTTCAATCCCTGGATAATAAATGCAAGCACCATGGCAATGCTGTCATTTTCATGGGTATGAGTAATCTGGACCTCTGGATAGACAGAGGATTCTGAACGGTTTTATTGCACTACAAGGTTTTCAGCAAATGCACAGAAACTATTATTCCAGGGACAGTTCTGGCCATATTCTTAGATGGCAGCTGGCCAAAGATAGCATCCACATGGTACTTTAAATCAACTGAATTAAAAAAAAGGCTTAATGTATATAGCTCTAGACTATTTCCACCTAGACTGCAATCTGTACCAGTCTCCCTCAGTTGGACAACCTGCTGCAGGAACCTTGACTGCACCCATCTAGAAGTTGAATTGACATTTTAAATACTTTTCTTTTGCCTTGTCTAGGTTGCAGACTATAAGAATAACTAAGATAGGTTCCTCTGAGATGTTATGAGCACTCACAATATGCTTACAAGATAAATGGTTTCTCACTGTTGCAAACTCCTCAGAGAGTCAGCTCTGTCTCAGTAGAGTTTCCCAGAGACTGAATTTCATATACTCTGACTGTAGAAAGCACATCTAAGCAAATCTTCCCATATCAGTCTTCTCTGTTCACAATATTTCCCATACAAATTCAACATAAGGATATTCCCTTACAACATCCTTACTGCCATGAGTGAGAGTCACAGACTATGTCCCATGGAAGATTTGCTAGCCATGTAGCATCTTTAGGGCCAACCTGAGGGATTACTCCTAAGATAGGTGGAAGACCTTACATCTGTGAGTCTAGCTAGACAATTCAGTTGAATATGGAGGGTCAGAATTTTACTCTCTGATTTTGTACATGCCTAACTGCTCTAATGGCATGCAAAAATGTAGAAAACTCATTTCCCTCACTTTTACTAGAGTTGAAAAAAGTAAATTAAGTCTGCTTGTCTGCTGTTTTTTTCTGAATCGACAAGGCCTTTGTCTGAATGAGAAATTGTATTTTGTTTTATTTTAATAATATTTTCTCATCCTCCAAGTGCTTCCTTTGGAAAGATAGAAGGAAAGGCACTGTGGGTAAACAATGATGACTTTTGGCACCTTTACTGTAAAACAAGCAGAAACTGAAACATACTGCATTTCATTTTGTGCCAACACTTAGTAACAAGTAACAGAGTAGAAACTGCTCTTACAATATGAAATGTGAATGCATCACTGGGTCTATATGACCTCAGTAATACAGGGAATTCTTTTGAAATATTTATCATATGTTGACAGATGGACACAGCCTTTGAACTGAAGCGGCATGCCATAACATGAGATCACAGCCTTCAAGGCAGACAGGTGGTCTAACACAATAAGGACACATAGTTTAGAAAACAGTGTGGGAATTGGGAGCATACACCATACTGTCCCATAGTATGATAAAAAGCGACACCAGCAACAAGACCCCAGGGCAGGGGACTTGAGTCCCAGTTTTGGGGGAACAGACCAAACTAGGAGAAAGCCCGGAAAGAGCAAATCAGTATGTGTGCATGTGACAAGCTATGTGGACGTGTGACCACAGAGAGATGACCAACCAGCGATAGCCACGGATGAAGGGTCATCAGAAGTCATCAGGGGGGAAGGAAAATATAAAAGCAGAGACTTGAGGATACCAATCTCAAGTCCCACCCCAGGTTCATCCCTCCCTTTGTCCTGTCCCATGCAGGTCCCTCCTCCTCCCTGAGAGAGATCCCCATTCCCATTCTCCAGGAAGTGTCCCTGAGGCCACCAAGGAGAATGGCTACATGACCAGCCCATCTCATCCACCCCGATCCCACCAACCCCCATGTCTAATTTGAACTTTTTGTGACCCTGAGGCCTTTTACTGGAGTGCCAAGTCGAAGAGTAGTGGACTACGTGGAGGAAAAATAGAGAGCTGTGCACAAAACAGAGTGCCATGCACAGAAAGACCATTACTGCATGTGTGCCATGTACAGCTGGGATAGAAAAGGATTTTTGCCTCAGTTCGGGGGGGGGCGGGGGTTAGAGGTAGAGAGAAAGGAAGCTTGAGAGAGAAAGCTTGCATGTGGCTATTGGGTGCCTGAGAGATAGTGACAGCGCGTAGAAGTATGTGAGGTTGCTGGGGTGTCTGAGGTTGACAAAGCATGCCTGGGAGATAGAAAGAGAGAAAGAGGAGCAAGTAACCTTCAAATTCGTGGCCAATTCCAGTCTACCGACGCTGTGAGGAGCTCAGTTCTCACTTTACACCATATTAGGAGACTGCTCGAACTGGTCCCGGACCTGTTCTGTCCCTCCTCAGTAACACCACTTTGCAGTTCCTTAGGTGAATATCACTCCTTCTTCCCTATATTGCTACATGTAAGTATGTCTTGTCTGTATCCCTAAAATATTAGTGTATATAGTGGGAATTAAGATATTGTTTAGGAGTCAGATAGTTTAGTAGTTCCACACAGTTTGCCAGTTGGTATTGTTGTTTAGCTTAGCTTTATTTATAATACACTGTTATTATTTGTTTCATTTAAAATTTGATCTTGAGGAGATTTTATTGACTGATTAGATTGGGTTTCCTCACATTTTACTGACTGATTAGATTGCGTTTCCTCACCGAGTAATCCAGACATCTAGATGATAGATGCCAGAAGCCTGGGTTACACTCATTAGTCCCTGCTCACCAAATCACTTAAGTGGCTGGCAGGGCAGAATTTGCATAAACTTCCTTTTTCCAGCTCAACACCCCCAAGGATCCGCTAAACCCCAATCCCACCAACCTTGCTCTACAGACCTGCTAGCCCTCTTGATCCTGCCAACCCCCTCCCCGCCAGACTCCACCAATCACCTGATCCTTCCAGCCCTATCCCCATGGACCTATTAGCCTCTCCAATCCCATCAAACCCTGCCCCACCCCCAGAGCTCCCCAACCATCCCCCAATCCCACCAACTCCCCCCATACCCCTGCATTTGGTGCCTAAATCCATTTACACTCCCAGTACATGGAATATCATCTGGCCTTTGTGCCAATATCTCCTACCAATACAGCACGCCCAACAAAAGATATTACCAAAGCTTGTTCAGCATACTCCCTCAACTATCATGGCTACAAAAACACTACAACCTTACTTTCTCCAAGTAGTTAGAGATTCTCTGATGGACTTTTGAGAGGACAAGTGGAATTTTCCTGGCTGATCTAAAAATCCAGGAAAATGAGCAAAGCCTATTCTTCATTCCTGAAGACCAAAAGGGCACCAACCTACTGTGGCATAAGTAAGGGATGTCCATCTTCACTCTCCAGAAAATGTTTCAAAAAAGCCCTATACAGCTCAGAAGAGATGGGTTTAAAATCTTCTAATATCTCCTAACTAGGGCTGTGTGAAATTTTGCTGGCAGTTTCATTTCAACACTGTTTTGACTTGTTTCAAGCTTAAAACAGCGAAATTGAAACAAAACAGAAAGCTTCGAAACAGCCTCGAAATGAGGCAAGTTGAAACGTTTCGAAAGTTTCGAAACATTTTGAGTTTTGGAGCTCAAGCTGGGCTTGCCTGTAGGGTGAAGCTCAAGCTGGGCTTGCCTGCAAAGAAACAGAAACTAAAGTAAGGATAGGGAGGGGGAAGTGGGGGGAAGAAGTCTCTCATTATTGACTGTGTAGCTGGCCAGTGACGATAGAGGCCCATCTCTATTGTGGGCGCTCCATGTAGTGTGCCCGCAGCTTCTGCACTTGCACATCACTGGGGGAAGCCCTGTGTGCTGGAGCCAGCTGCCTTCCCTGCCCCCTGCTGTGCAGGTCCTGGGACTCCATGGGGAAGCAAGGGGCAGGGCTCTCCTCCACTCCTGGAGGAGTCCCAGGACCTGCACAGTAGGGAGCAGGAAAGCCAGCTGGCTCCAGCACGGGGCTTTCCCTGGTGGCAACTGAGTATAGGAGTTGTAGGAGCCCTGCAATAGAGTTAGGCCGGCCGGGCTGTGTTTCTTGTCTCCATGTGCAGCGCTGGCAAGAGCTGCATGCTGCTGGGTACCAGTGCCTGTGCTGGGCATAAGCATCTCCACTAGCTGTTGTTCCCTGCAGTGGGGGCTGCATGCCATGTGAGGAAGTGTGTGGGGGGTCCCCACACTCCCCACCTTCCCTCACACCCACACCCTGCCCACTCAAACTCCATATTCCCACCACTCCCCTGGGCGCGGGCTTCATGCTGCTGCCAGCCCCAGCCCCACACTCCCTGTCCCCACCCAGTGGCAGCTTTCCCCCACCCCACCTCCACCCCTGCCCCTGCCTGTTACATCCCTGTGACGCTAGAATTGGTCTTATACCAGGCAAAGAGGCTGGTATAAGACACAGTTGTCCTAAACTAAAAGCATGTTTTCTGAACCCTAACAGATACAATTCTAATTAAAACTGGAGTAGCAGTAGCAGTTAAAAATTTTAGATTTGTAGCTAGTCAAAGCAGAAGCTTACCACCCCAAAATGTTGCGAATGCACTTCACTAGTTGATCAGGCCGTGAAGTCTTGTCCAGGGCTCCTGGCTCCCACGTCTGATGTTGAGACAGGATCTTGGATTGGCGACCAGATCTCTTCAGGCTTCCTACAGGAGCGTCTCAAAGGGTACACTCTCTCACCTCTCTTTATATACCATATAGCTTGCATTTCTTAATACATAAAATTAACTTAAGCATTCCTCCTAATGCATATTAATAATCTTGCTTCTGTTTGCCAAATATGGTTACCTTTAACTGGAATTTTCTATTCTGAGGTAATCTTTTCATTGTTAGGTGGGAGTAGGTTTTGCTCTAACTGTTCCTCTTGTGCCCAGATTACTTCTATTCAATTTAGTTAGCCAATTTCCTAATTCATTTTAAATCAGGGACACAATTCAAGCTAAGCATGTAACTTGAGCTGAGCACAGAGGTCAAACCCAGGCCTGAAGGCCTCTGGATCCCAACATGCTGCTTCCCTACCTGCTGCCCAGAGTGAGCGGGATTCCAGGGAAGCCAAGCTGGTCCCCGGGTGACAGCAGCAATGTCAGCAGTAGCCCCACCTAGAAGCTGTGTGCTGGCTGGGCTGGGTCCTTCCGCCCACAAGGGTGGGAGTGAGGTGAAATAGAGTATGTTGGGTAGGAGTGTGTATATGTGGGCATCTCACTCCCACGCTCATGGATGGAAGGTCTGGGCAAAGTACAGTTCATTGGTGAGTGCCCACGGGCAAAATGAAAGTGCCTGGTGGGCTGGATGCAGCCTGCGGGCCATATTTAGCCCACGCCTGGGTTAAATCCTATTTTCCTTTATACACCTTCATGGCACACATGCCATTGTGCAGTTATACAACTAACTCGCAGTTATATTGTTGAATAAGTGCCATTTAGGCATGTAGGAAAATAGGATTTGGCCCTCTTTCTATAATGCCCTTGTGCCCTGAGCCCTGCTGCAGCTGCCCCAGGAGTGGTGCGATGCCACATGCATCCCACTGCCAGGCGGGGAAGGGGGTGTGGCTCAGCCTAGCGGTGGGAGGCATGTGGTGTTGCACTGCTCCCAGAGCAGCTGCAGCTGGGCTCAGGGCACAAAACCCAGCGCACAGCGGCAACTGCCTCCACTCCACACACAGATTGTGGGTAGCATGTGCCCCCTGGGCCTTTGCTGGGGTGCCTGCAGCAGTGGGAGCCCTGCCACACACCTGAACAAGCTGCCCGGTCTCCAATCCTCCCACTGCCCAGCTGGGGCCCCATTCACCCGGCAGCAAGAGGCACGGCAGTGAGCGGAGGGGGATTGTTCCATTCACACAACCCGGCTCCAGTGGCAGGGGGCATGGCTCAGCCCAGTGGCAGGACACATGTGGCATCACACCGCTCCTGAAGCAGCTGCAGTTCTGTATCTCAGTCTTGGGGGGGCTGAGTGCGCGCACACACGTGCACGTACTTAGCCCCCGCCAGACTGAGATGGACTGTCAGAGGCTTCCCAATCAACCAGTCAATCACAATCAACTGGTTGGTGATTACTGGTCTATATGGTTGCAAACCAGTTCAACCTAGGCAGGTTAGACTAACCTGCAAAGACTGAATCAATTCAGGCTCAAGCTTTTTGAATATTTGTCCCTAGCCATATTCAAATCACATGTAGACATATATATTTATATATATATATTTACACACACACACATACAGAGCCACCATCATGCAGAGGCCTAAGGGATGTGAATGACTATGTGGATGACAGGATGGCACTGATACAGACTTTTTGTTATGAATCAAATAGTGATATCTGAGTAATGCCTAAAAGGCCCCCTTTAAGATCAGGACCCCATTTCACTACATGTACAGGTTCTGTACATATGTCCTAAACAAGCTTTTCACTTGTTTTTCCATCCATAGAAGAGTGAGAGCAAGAATCTTTTCTCATTCTATAAGAAATGCCCTAATTCGAGCTGTTATTTGCCTAAAGGTAATTGTATTTTGGAGGGAGTGGCTGAAGAGCACTTGCATAAGGGATAAGATAAGGATTGTGTTTGGGTCCCCACACAGGTTTTGAACCTGTTTGATCTAATAAACCTTGTTTTACCTATATTCCTCATGTCAACTCTGAACAAATAGTTTGTTTAAGATAAATAGTGTTTCTCCATAGCCAGAAGTTTCTCCATAGCCAGAAGCATACCCAAGGGAAATAAAAGGGACATTGATTGTGTTGATTAGTTTAGTGACTGGGAAGATTTGTTGGTGATAAGTCTAATAGATTGTAAGGCTCAATCTGCCTTAAGTGTCAGACTGTCTTGGCAAATGATCAAGCTTCTCTCTGATTAAAACCTAAGAAATATTAACTTTTATCAAAGCAAAAATTACTGTCATTGTTTCCCCTGCTCAGAAAAAAAACTGTTAAAAGGCAATATGTGTGTGTGTGCACGCACGTGCAAGAGAAAGATTTCTGTTGCAAATATGGTGGGAAAGGGCAGTTCTGACTTTTTCATATTAGAAATTCAGCTTTTGAGAATGCTAGAAGACTTTAACGATGAGGCTAGCACCAGTTAAATTAGATCTAAAGCCTGAGCAACTGAAGTGAGGAGACAGAATTGTAATTTGATTGTTTTAAAGTCTTTGTCTATGATTTTTAACACTTATGCTGAGTGATCAGTTGGAAGGAAGAATGCATTATTAAGGATTTATCTTCCCTCCTTCCTTTTAAATGAGACGTGAGAGATCATGAGGGGTTAGCCTGAGGCCTTGTCTATAAAAAGACTTGAGAAACTTTCTTACCATCACTGTACACATTTTAGCTCTAACAACAGCAAGGACATTAGGCATGATATAGTGCACATGAGCTGTAGGCTGGGACCAGCATCTTATAAACACTGTGTCCATTAGCTCTGCCCTGGCTTAAATGGCTAGCTAGAAATTATATTCACATTGACTGTATATATATCACTAGGGGACATCACGACTACTATAAGAGTTTGGTACCCTGGCAAATATATGTGAACAGCTTGTAGCTGGATCAAACATGATGTGCCTGGGTTTAAGATGTTTGACCCATACCACAGTACTCAGAAGATAGTTTCACCCGTACCACAATACCCAGTCAGAGTAATTTGTTCACTCATTGCACTTCAGTTTGCATAAACCAAAAAAAAAAAAGGGGACCCGGCTTTGATTTGTCCCACCCTGCGAACAACTCAGGAACTACTACTACCACCATTACTATTGTTATTATTGTTGTTGCAATGACTATTGTTATAATTATTATAATATTATACTAATTAGTATTACTATTACTATGGTTATTGTTGTTATTATTCCTATTGATGTTATTACTGCTAGCCATTAATAGTATCACTAATATCACTATTATTTATGCTATTTGCTATTGTTATTATCGTCGTTACTATTGTTACTATTATTATTGCTGCTATTATCATTACTATTGCCATTATTATTATTGCTGTTGTTATTGCTGCTGCTATTATCATTACTATTGTTACTATTGTTATGATTGCTGTCATTGTTGTTGCTGGTATTTATGCTATTATTACTCCTATTACTGCTGTTGTGGTTGTTATTGTCAGCCTCATCACCGTTGTCACTACCCGCATGCTTTCCCTGTGGCATCCATCCATTCATTCATTCAGTGGCAGGGGCTGCTGCTTGTGACCCAGCTCCTCACGCCGCAGGCGAGGCGAGGCGAGGCAGGTTAGATCTCGCACCGTCGCGGGCCGGGCCGGGCCTCTCGGTGGCTCCTGGCAGGAGGCCCCGCACGCCGGCGGGTGGTCGTCCCCGCCGCCCCTCCAGCTGCGCCGGGGATCAGGTATGCACGCACCGGCAGTGGGCCGGCAGTCACAGAGCTCTTGGCTCTTTGTTTTTTTTCTTTCAAAGACTACGCGAGGCTAAAGTTTAACCAGCGGAGCTCTCAGCCATGGCTGTGAATCGCGGCGGCTTGCAACCCCGTCCAAACAGCACCTCGCCCCAAGGTGGGTCACCTCCGGCAGGCAAAGCCTGGCGCACCGTCCAGGCCGTGGCCGGGCGAGGGGCCGGCGGGGCACGAGCGCGCACGGCCAGGGGTCGCCAGCAAACTTTGTGCCCCCCGCGACCCGGCGCCGCAGCCGGCGCGGGGGCG